>NC_133325.1:743688224-744001141 GCF_042186555.1 Aquarana catesbeiana | reverse complement strand
GAGTAGCACAAAGCAGGAATGACCCGAAACGTCAAAAGCATGATTATCCGTGAAACATAAGTTGCACGAGAAATGTACCCTGTGTGAAAAACGTACCTTGCATGAGACAAACGTAAATTGCATGAATGAAATGAAAATTGCATGAAAGAAACGAAAACTGCATGAATGAAACAAAAATTGCATAATAAAACGAAAATTGCTTAAAAGAAACGTAAATTGCTTAAATGAAACGTAAATTGCTTAAATGAAACGTAAAATTGCATGAATGAAACGTAAATTGCATGAATGAAACGTAAAATTGCATGAATGAAACGTAAATTGCATGAATGAAACGTAATTGCATGAATGAAACGTAAATCGCATGAATGAAACGTAAATCGCATGAATGAAACATAAATTGCATGAACGAAACGTAATTTGCATGAATGAAACGTGAATTGCATGAACGAACGTAAAATTGCATGAATGAAGCGAAAACTGCATGAATGACCTGCCTAAAGGAACGATATGCTGCGTGAGCACCGAAAAGGGAGACTTGTAACAGAACCAGCCAATAAAACAAACCTCAATCTATAGAAACCCATAGACGTGATGAGTAACCAGCAGAAGTGTGAAAAACTAACTAACTAAAACCTACAATACATACCTGAACAGCCTAGGAGACACCAAACAGAATCCTGAACACCTTGCTGCAATGTGGAAAACCACTATAGAAGGAGAAACAGGAATGTGAGGGGTTTTTTTTTTTCCTTAGAATACCAGAAAATAGCAGTTGGCAAGAAACATTGTGAAGCCATGGAGCTGAGCCGAGTGTCCCTGTAGAACTACCCCTCCATCCTTCATTGCCCCCCCTCCAGCCTGCTCCTGAGCCCTCAGTACAGCATGCTGACATAGAAAATGGAATGCAGACTGATAACCCCTGACAGAAGCACCTAATACTCCACAACACCCGCTACCCTCCCCATGCAACCCCCACCCGTGACACTAACCCCGAGTGGAGTAACCGAATAGGGAAGCCGAGACTCCCCTTACCTGCCCCTCTGCCGACCCAGAGGCACTGAACAGCGTTGTCGATGCAGAGCTGAAAAGCGAGGCACCGCACGAGCTGCTCCGAACCCGGAAGTGACGTCAGAGTTGCCCGGGAATGGCGCTGTACGAGAGCCTACGACCACAAGGGACGGAGGCAGAGGCGGGCCGACTTTATGCAGCCTGACTCCGCCTACAAAAACAGGCTGACCTGCGGTCAGCCTTATACTTGTCGTATTTTTCATTTCTAGATGCACCAGATATTTTCAACTGGTGAAAGGTCTGGCCTGCAGGCAGGGCAGTTAAGTACCTAGACTCTTTCACTACAAAGCCATGCTATTTTCATAGATGCAGTATGCGGTTTAGCATTGTCCTGCTGAAATATGCAAGGCCTTCCCTGAAAAAGACTTCAACTGGATGGGAGTATACGCTGCTCCAAAACCTGGATATATCTTTCAGTACTGATGGTGCATTTCCAGATGTGCCAACTTCCCATTCCACATGCACTAAATCACCCCCATACCATCAGCATAGCTGCCAACTGTCCCGAATTTCCCGGGACATTCCCGGGACTTGGACTTCATTCCCGGATTTGTGGCGTCCCGGGAAATGTCCCGAAAAATTCGGTTCCGGTTTTTGAAACCGCCGCCGCCGCCGCCGCCGCCGCTGCTAGAGGTCGGCGGCCGGCGGAGACATTGTCTCCGCCGGCCGCCATTTTGTTGGAGTTCAGGAAGACGGCTGGGGGGGGGGCTAGACGAAGCTTCTGCGTCGCCGCCCACCCCCTGCCCCGCTCCGCCTCGGCCCGCCCCGCTCCGCCTCGGCCTGCCTCGGCCCGCCCCGCCTCGGCCCGCTCCGCTCCGCCTCGCCCCGCCTCGGCCCGCCCCGCTCCGCCTCGCCCCGCCTACCCCCCGCCCCGCTGCCAGTCTGTTATGGAAAGGGGCGGGGGTTCTAGGTGGGGGGTGAGCGCGCGCACCGCTGTGGGACACGATGTGAGTGGGGGGGGGCACAGGGGACACCTGATGTGAGTGGGGGGGGGGCATTGGGGACACCTGATGTGAGTGGGGGGGGCACTGGGGACACCTGATGTGAGGGGGGGGCACTGGGGACACCTGATGTGAGGGGGGGACACCTGATGTGAGGGGGGGGCACTGGGGACACCTGATGTGAGGGGGGGACACCTGATGTGAGGGGGGGGCACTGGGGACACCTGATGTGAGGGGGGGACACCTGATGTGAGGGGGGGGCACTGGGGACACCTGATGTGAGGGGGGGGCACTGGGGACACCTGATGTGAGGGGGGGGGCACTGGGGACACCTGATGTGAGGGGGGACACCTGATGTGAGGGGGGGGCACTGGGGACACCTGATGTGAGTGGGGGGGGCACTGGGGACACCTGATGTGAGGGGGGGAGGGCACTGGGGACACCTGATGTGAGTGGGGGGGGCACTGGGGACACCTGATGTGAGGGGGGGAGGGCACTGGGGACACCTGATGTGAGGGGGGGGCACTGGGGACACCTGATGTGAGTGGGGGGGGCACTGGGGACACCTGATGTGAGTGGGGGGGCACTGGGGACACCTGATGTGAGTGGGGGGGCACTGGGGACACCTGATGTGAGTGGGGGGGCACTGGGGACACCTGATGTGAGGGGGGGGCACTGGGGACACCTGATGTGAGGCGGGGGCACTGGGGACACCTGATGTGAGGGGGAGCTCCGCCGGGGACTCCTGATGTGAGGGGGGGCTCCGCCGGGGACTCCTGATGTGAGGGGGGCTCCGCCGGGGACTCCTGATGTGAGGGGGGGCTCCGCCGGGGACTCCTGATGTGAGGGGGGGCTCCGCCGGGGACTCCTGATGTGAGGGGGGGCTCCGCCGGGGACTCCTGGTGTGAGGGGGGGCTCCGCTGGGGACTTCTGATGTGAGGGGGGCTCCGCTGGGGACTTCTGATGTGAGGGGGGCTCCACTGGGGACTTCTGATGTGAGGGGGGCTCCGCCGGGGACTCCTGGTGTGAGGGGGGCTCCGCCGGGGACTCCTGGTGTGAGGGGGGCTCCGCCGGGGACTCTTGATGTGAGGGGGGCTCCGCTGGGGACTTCTGATGTGAGGGGGGCTCCGCCGGGGACTCCTGGTGTGAGGGGGGCTCCGCTGGGGGCACCTGATGCAAGGACGGACTCTGCTCGGACATCTGAAGCAAGGACGGACGGCTGGTGGCAGGCGACGTGGCAGGTGACACGCTCAGGGATCCCACTGATTCTGCATTATGGTGAGTTGAATGATTTCATTTTATATTACAATGTAATAATAGAAATAATGCGCTTCAATCATCCTGACACCATAACAACCATGGTGCCGGGATGATTGAAGCATTAACACCAGGTGTTTGGAGTATCTTTATCTGCTGATTGTTAAACTTTCTAGAATACACATATTTTTATTGTGTAGGATCTGGGGCTGCTGTCCCGTCATTTCCCTCTCTCTCCCCCTCTCCCCCCCTCTCCATCCCTCATTCATTTCAGACTCTAACCACACCCTCTAGAGCCACGCCCATTTAAGCCACGCCCACAATTTCGCGTAAACCACGCCCATTTTTCGGCGTGGCGCGCTTCGCGCGCCGCACTTGTCTATTTTTGATAGGCCACACCTGCTGGTGAATGCCCCGCCCCCTAATTATTGGACAGCTCCGCCTACAGCCACAAAAGTGTCCCACATTTTTTTTTTACAATGTTGGCAACTATGCATCAGAGATGCAGGCTTTTGAGCTGAGGGCTGATAACAAGCCAGAAGGTACCTCTCCTCTTTAGTCCGGAGATTGTAGAGCCCATGGTTGCCAAAAAGAATGTCAAATGTTGATTCATCTGACCATAAAACTGTTTTCCACTTTTCAACAGAACATTTTAAACGAGCTTTGGCCCAGAGAAGATGACGGTGTTTTCTGGATCGTTTTCAGATATGGCTTCTTCTTTAACTTGCATTTTTGAAAGGCACGGTGAACTATGTTCACAGACAGTCATTTATGAAAGTATTCCTGAGCCCATGAAGTGATGTTCATCAAAGAATCATGCCTGTTTTTGATGCAGTGCCGTATGAGGGCCCGAAGATCACGGGCACCCAATATTGTGTTTCAGCCTTGTCCCTTGCACACAGGGATTTCTCCAGATTCTCTGAATCTTTTGATACTATGTACTGAAGATGATGATGATATACAGTATTTAGTCTTTGCAATTTTACATTGAGGAACATTATTCTGAAATTGTTAGACAATTTTTAGACGCAGCTTTTCACAGACTGGTGAACCTCTGCCCATCCTTTCTTCTGAGACACTCTGGGGTTATTTACTAAAGGCAAATCCACTTTGCACTACAAGTGCACTGCAAGTGCACTTGGATGTGCAGTCGCTGTAAATCCGAGGGGGACATGCAAGGAAAATAAAAAACAGCATTTTAGCTTGCACATGATTGGATGATAAAATCAGCAGAGCTTCACCTCATTTCAGATCTACCCCTCAGATTTACAGCGACCGCACTTTCAAATGCACTTGCAGTGCGCTTGTAGTGCAAAGTGGATTTGACTTTCGTAAATAACCCCCTCTGAGTCTCTAAGATAATATTTTTATACTCAATCATGTTATTGACCTGTTGCCAATTAATCTAATTAGTTGCAAAATGTTATTTCCAGCTTTTCTATGTTAGTACCATTGGCAGCTTTTTTTTTGCCCTGTCCTAACTTTTTTGAGAAGTTGCTGCCATCAATTTTAAAATTACCTGTTTTTTCTTAAAATTGTACATTTTCTAAATTTGATATGTTTTCTAATTTCTATTGTGAATAAAATATGGGTTTATGAGATTTCCAAATCGTTGCAATCTCTTTTTATGTAGATTTTACGCAGCATCCCAACTTTTTTGGAATTGGAGTTGTATGACATAAACTGCATGAACATTGGAAGACCAGGTTTTCTTTATAACTATGCTGTTTGATATACATATCTGCTTGATTTATTTGGTAAACCATTGAGCACTTTAGCATTGTTCTTTCTTGCTCAACTAACAAGATGTTCCCTTATTAGGTGTTAACTGTTTTGCCTCCTTGACTCTATTTTGCTGACATAACCAAGAAAAGATGGATTGAAATGTCATTTTACTAAAAGGGCATTTTATCCCCTCTGCTTTATAAAAGAGGTCTAACCATTTTGGAACAGTTGTTAAAAAAAAAAAAACTTTGGCAATTGTTATGCTTTAAAGTTTGAGGAGCTTACTACAAGTTTGCCTTCTGTAAAGAGCACGTAAGAAAAGTACATTAATCCATATCCAGCTTTATGTGCAGTGAGTGGGACATGGAGGTTCAGTAAGGTTAAGGACAACCAGGGACAAGTGTCCCTTTTATAAGGCTGGCCATAATGCCTATCCCTGAAAGAACAAATACTCATGCTTCACACAAAGTCCCAAACTATTTCTCCATGTTAGCAGTCCATTCCCAGAAACCAAGTATTTTTTTGTATATAATACCTGCAGCAAACCATGGTTAAACCTTCAATTGAAATCACATGACTGAAAAAGTGCCAAAGACATAAAGTGCTGTCAGTATGTAATAGCACTGAAATAAAGGACTATGAATCGAAAAATTGGACTGCTATAATGCAATAATCAAAAACGTATAAGAGCTTGGCAGAAGAATAAGAAAAATAGCAGAATATTGCAACAGCCCATAAAAAATATCAGCCATAGTAGAAAATAATGAATGGCATACTCTTGAGAAAGGTGCTGTTTTGGCTCCAAAATATTATATACCTTGCTTCCTTTTGCTGAGGATGATATGGCTTTGTGTTCATTCTCATCAATCCTCCTTTGTAGCTATTGTACTTGTACTGTATTCAGTTGAATAATGCCTTATTTCCATTTGGGTAATTAATGATATGTTGTGTGTACTGTAATGCTAATTCATTATTTTAAACAAAAGATGTATTTTTCATGGGCTAGCCCAATTAGCTAATGTTTGTATTGATTTAAAATCATATTGATCATTGATAAGATGAATTAGCTGTTCATACTATAAACTTAAAAATAATATTTTGAATGGGCTTGATTAGTTAGAATTTTACTTTAACCAAATTGACTTATTGGAACTGCACTGGGTTGTTTAAAATCTCTGTCATAAAAGAAGACCACTAGCCTAATTCGGGGCCATTGGAGATAAAAGACCAGCATGGAAACGGGGCGTGGCTTGGCGCGCGGCTCGGATGGAAGCACATTAGCAGAGCTCCGTAGGTCACACAGCCTTACAGCCTGGCACCCTGTCGCAGAGCCCTCAATGCCGGGCAGAAAGCTCCAAACCACCCCGCAGACACAATCCCGCCGTGGAAAACAGTCTTTCGCTGCCAGGAACATCGCCGATTTCCTGAAACAAAAGCCGGCGGCGAGCAGCAGCACGGCCGGTCCCAAGATGGCGCCGACGCAACAGACCGAGCTCCACGAGGAGGATTTCAGTGGAGACTCGGAATCCACAGAGGACACAGGTAGGGGCAAATCCAGAGTGAATAAACCCCTGACCTATGCAGACATGTCTGTATTCTCGGCAGACATCAAATCCGCGTTTTCAGCGGCAATTACAGACCTGAAAACTAACTTAGTAGTTCTCACTGAGAAACTGGCGGCCTCAGAGCACGCAGGGAGACAGAGAGACAAGGCCCTACACAGACTGGACCAGGTCACTGTCTCTCATGCCCGTCACTTTATTGACCTGAATAGGCACGTGGAGGACCTCGATAACAGGGGCAGGAGGAACAATATCAGGGTGCGGGGGATCCCCGAATCAGTGGAGGCAGACCAGATAACTCCTGCCCTCCAGAGGGTCTTTAACAGCCTCCTTGACAGGCAGGAAGAGACAGAAATAGAATTTGTCAGGGCCCACAGAGCTTTCTGGCCTAAAGGCCCTGATACGGCCCCGCCACGTGACATCATATGTTGCCTACAGAACTTTCAATTGAAGGAAGATATAATGCGCAGAGCAAGAAGAAATGACAGGATCATCTTTAATGGTGAAACCATAATGCTATTTCATGATTTATCACAAATTACTTTAAAAAATCGCAGAGCCCTACGACCGCTTTTGGATAAGCTTAGGGAGAGGGATCTCAGATACACCTGGCGCTTCCCTTTTGCGCTCATTGTGTCGGCGAATGGGCACCAACATGTACTTCGCACTCCAGCAGACCTTCCTGATTTCTGTGCGGGACTAGGCCTTGACCCAGTGGATCTTCCAGACTGGTACGCGGACTTTGCTCTACCACTGCATGACAGAAGCCCACCTCGGTCGCCATTTTCCACGCCGGAAAAGAGATTCTCCAAGAAGATGAAGCAGGGGAGATCTGGAGGTTCCAAACAGGGCACCCCGAACCCGAGATCAAGAGTGGACCGTGACCAGGCAGAAGACTAAAGATCCGGTTGAATCCCCTCTCATCGGTCATAACGACTCAATTCCACGCACTAGTCCACTGACAGTCACAACCCCTTTTTTTTTTCTCAGCTCGGGCTCGACTCCAAAACTAACTTCTAACAAGTTACTGTAAGCACAAAGAGCTCCAGAGCACAACGGAGGTTGTTGTCAAATGTCAAAGACAGGATGCTACTTAAATATTGCATAGTAATTTTGATTAGTAGTCTAAAATATACCGGTGGAATAAAAGCTGCAGGTGGTCACGACACTTTGAAGGTGATGACCATGAGGGGTGATGAGAGCGTATTATTGCAGTTATTGCCTGAGATTCTATAACAGCTTAGATACCCCGCAAATTAGGGGGAGTTGGGACCCTCTGTCAGTCAGGGTGAATTCATTACATTCTTCTTCTTTTTATTAATGCAGTTTATATTTAAGGCTGTGTGTTACATGGAGATACGGTTAGCCAGTTATACTTCCAGTTTACACGCTGTTTTTCTGTGCACTGTTGCAGACACAGGATAACATTCGCATTTTTGTTATCACACCAGGCGGCCGCCTCCCTTTGCCCCACAAAGTGATCTGGTGCTATCAGTAGACCACCAGACACACTATATCTCTAGACAGGGCCCTATCTAGAGGTTAACCTAATCTTGTTTGTTGTTCATTGTTTTTTTTTTTCTGTTCTTTCTAATTCCTTTTTTCTCTTGTAGACCTTGATCAATCGCGTTGCCCGCTTTACGAATTCACTGATTGTGTGTAAGTCCATTTTTCGAGAGCCCAGTTCACGACACCACCTCTGGGTCTGCATCATGGCCTACTCGTTCCTGGGACGTAAGCCTACTGTAATATCACATAATGTTCAAGGGTTGAACATACCCGAAAAACGTAACACGTTGCTTAGAGAAATTAAAAAAGGTAAGCCACATTTCATACTGCTGCAGGAGACCCATTTTAAGACAGGACATGTTCCCAGGCTCACCGACTCAACCTTTACTAGGGCAATTCATGCCACTAACGATCAGGCAAAAACAAAGGGGGTTACAACTCTAGTCAATAAGAATGCTCCCTTTATCTTGACGGAACAACTGATAGATCCGGAGGGAAGGTACATTTTCCTGAAAGGGACATATGGAGACATACCCATTACCATAGTGAATGTCTATTTCCCAAACAAAGCCCATTTAACCTTTTGCACTCAAATGGTTCATAAACTGCAGGATTTCACTTCTGGTTGTCTGATCATGGGAGGGGATTTCAATATACCCTTGAATCCTTTGACAGACACATCTAACGGGTCGACTAGTATCAGATACAGGACACAAAAAAAAAGTATCAAAAACCTTCTCCACTCCCTCAAGTTGATAGACTCCTGGAGATTTCTAAACCCGACCGGTAGAGATTATACGTTTTACTCAACGCCCCATGAGAAGTACGCACGGTTAGACTACCTCTTTATTTCACAAAATGACCTCCACACTCTCACAGAGGAATACATAGGCACACAATCCATATCTGACCACGCCCCTGTTGCTCTAACCTTAGACTTGACAAAACAGACACAAAAAACCCAGATTTGGAGACTTAACTCCTCTATACTCTCAGACCCTACTTATGCACACGATCTGAAGGACTCCCTGAGAGACTTCTTTGATCGAAATACTATGCCAGGGATGGATCCAATAACACTCTGGGAGGCCCACAAGTGTACAATGAGGGGGGAACTGATCTCGATAGGATCGAAGCGGAAAAAACAGAGAGAAAAAGAGATTACACGTTTGATAAACTGCATTCACTATCTAGAAACTCTACACAAACAGTCCCTGTCGGTCTCCTCGGCCTCGGAACTATTAGACACTAGGAAATCCCTGCAGAATCTCTTCGACACTAAGGCAAAACGCTTCCTGTTCTTCAAGAAGAAGATTCATTATGAGGGTGGTAATAAACCTGGGAAGACACTAGCTAGGGCTTTACGATCACACACCCATAACACCAACATACCGGGTATCAAACGAGCAAACGGCTCTCTAGATGTCTCTACAGAAGACATTGCAAAACATTTTCATGACTACTACACAAACCTGTACAATTTACCAGAACAACATAAATTGCCAGGAATGACAGGTGACAGATCCCAGATCATCAGAGAGTATCTAGAAAAAAGTGGGCTCCCGTCTCTGGAAGACGTAGAGGCCAATACATTAGAATGTCCAATTGACACAACTGAGATCAAACTTACCATTAAAAATCTGAAACAAGGCAAAAGCCCGGGCCCGGACGGGTACATGTCAATTTACTATAAAACATTCACAGATCTTCTGGCGGCTCCCTTGGCGGCGGCCTTGAACTCCATGTCTGAATCCAGGGAGATAACACCTGAATTACTCTCTGCATTTATTACGGTCATCCCAAAAGAAGGCAAGGACCCTCATGAATGTGCTAGCTACCGTCCCATATCTTTGTTGAATATAGACGTGAAAATTTTTGCGAAAATACTTGCCAACAGACTGAAACCCGTCCTTCATAAACTAATTGGCCCCGAGCAGGTAGGCTTTATGCCCGGCCGGGAGGCCAAGGATAATGTTATTAAATCTCTGTTGCTAATAAACAAGATTAGAACAGGCGATACAGAAGGCCTTCTCCTATCCACGGATGCGGAGAAGGCCTTCGATCGAGTGGCTTGGGACTACATGCTGGCCACCTGTAAACATGTGGGTTTGGGCTCGAAGATGTTGGCTTGGATTTCAGCACTTTATCAAAAGCCTACGGCTAGATTAAAAATTAATGGCACACTTTCCGAGAGAGTTCACATTGCTAACGGTACAAGACAGGGGTGTCCTTTATCCCCTCTCTTGTTTATACTGTCCTTGGAACCATTTATTAGACAAACCAATCTAAATCCCTCGGTAGAGGGCTGGCAGGTAGGGGATAGGGAGTTCAAGATCGCCGCATATGCAGATGACCTGCTGTTTTTTGTCTCGGAGCCTCATATCACCCTCCCCAATCTCATGAAGGAATTCGGACTTTATGGTTATGTATCTATCTTAAAAATAAACTATTCCAAGTCAGAGGCCATGAACATTTTGCTTACCACCCACTCACTCTCATCTGCAATGGCCAACTCTCCTTTCAAATGGGATCCCAAAAAACTGAGGTATTTAGGAATCAATTTAACTCCACAAATCTCGTCATTGTATGACCAAAATTTCCCTTCACTATTGAAAAGTATTGACAGAGACCTATACAACTGGCACTCAGGAACCTTTTCATGGTTTGGCAGAGCGGCCATCATTAAAATGACCGTTCTGCCCAAGCTCCTTTATGTAATGCGCACACTACCGATTAAGTTACCACCAAGCTTGTTTAGGACCATAAGAACCTTGTTCTTGAGATTCATCTGGGCTCACAAAAAACCTAGAATCAAACTCGAAGCATTATTGAAAGTAAAAGAAATGGGGGGGCTTGGAGTTCCCAACTTGAGAGACTACTATCTAGCATCACACGCAGCGAGGATCATAGATTGGCACTGTCATCGGGACAGTAAAGACTGGGTGAAGTTAGAAATGGCCCTCTCTCCCGCTCCACTTTCTTTCGCCCCTTGGTTACAATGGTCCAATTACCCTGATGACCTAAAGCACCACCCCATAACAGGAACCACCCTTAAACTGATGCACGACTTACCCAGAGGCAAAGTGATCACTTCTGCGTTAGGCTCACTAACACCGATGAAAGATAACCCAGGATTTATCCCAGGGCTTAATAATTCTCACCTTCAGTCACCTATCGCTGACAGACCTCTACTGGCGGGTGAATGTTACCAACAGGGTAAAGTCAAGGAGTATCAGGCCCTAAAGAGGGAAGACAATGTGACAGAGCTACCCTTTTGGGTTTACTTACAGGCTAGAAGTTATCTTAAGGATAACCACAAATGGGGAGACTTCTCTAGACCCTTGACGGAGTTTGAGTCGGTGTGTCGTAAGGGGGAACCGGTTAGCAGAACAACTTCCATTGTGTATGCTTGGTTACAGGAAGCGAAAGGACCAGCAGATGACAGACTTAGGGGGAGGTGGTCTGATGCCCTACAGATAAACATAACCCCTAAACAATGGAAGAACGCTTGTATTTTAGCACATAAGTGCTCCATAAGCACTAAGGTCCAAGAAATGGCGTACAAATTGATGACACGGTGGTATTTAACACCAATGAGACTAAACAAATGGTTCCCACAGCTGTCGGACCGTTGCTGGCGTTGCATGAACGATAGTGGATCGTTGCTGCATATTTGGTGGCAATGCCCATTAATCGCTAATTACTGGAATGAAGTTCTTGACCTAATTAAACTGATAACGGAGACGACTCTGCCTCTTGACGCAGCGTGCTGTCTAATTCACATCTCCAACTGGCCTCTAAAAAAATACAAGCGTTCTCTCACAAGGCACCTACTAAATGCTGCCAAATCACTCATTCCAATTCACTGGAAGTCTCCACGAGTTCCAACAGTCTCTGAATGGTTACGCAGGGTCGCAGAGTTCCATGAAATGGAGGATACTCTTGCTCAATCCAATGAACAGGTAGAAAGCTTTCTTGAGACCTGGCGTCCCTGGACCGTTTTCAAATATTCCAAGGCTTTCAGTGATATTAATGATGCCCAGACATCTGGACCTGTATGAGACAGGATAGCATATATTTACATCAACAGGTTTCTCTTGGATGCGGTCAGCTGGGCAACGCGATTGATTGATCATCTGCTAGACAGCTACTTGACTAGGCAATGGTCATAAAATTCTTTCTTTTTCTGTTTACCTCTCTTTTTTTTCTTTTTTTTTCTTTTTCTTTTGGCTCTTATTGTTCTTTCTGACTCTGACATACAAATCAGATGACTCCCTCCTTTGCTTTATTATTGAGGATAACTGGTCATGACAAGGTTAAGTGTAAAAGACAAGGGGGCTTTAACAATGTCATAGTATATATCAAAGGTTGCACTTAACAACACTGTTATCTTTTCATAGTATAACATAAATTGTTTATTCTTGATAGCATTGTAAACTAATGAGGACCATACATGGCTTTATGTGGATTTTTGCTGTGATTACAGTTAACTTGATTTGTACTGTCTTTTCAACTTTTGAATAAACTTTTTTGATGGAAAAAAAAAAAAAGATCATATTTTGTGAAAATGTACCAGAGTAGGTATGTATCACCGGTATGTAGTGGAAAGCTCTGCAAAGACTCTGAAACAAGGTTGTATTTCTGCCTAGCTAGTGTATGTTGTGGCCTATTGCTGCACTACACCCAAGAGCAGCACCAAGCCACCTATACATAATTTTATCAAAAGTTAGTGACACCCTCTCATGTCCAAAAAAATATTCCAGACTGCTGCTTGCCTATCAGTGCCATCTGACTGCCTGTGAATTTATTTGGTGACATAGTCTACATAAATGACAACTGTCCCAGATTTGCTCTCGCATCTTGGACCTCAGTCATGATGATGCCCTGTCCTGGGCCTCAGGCTCACAGTGTCACCCTTCATTATATTACTACGCATGCAGAGTAACTCAATATAGCACTCATTAGGATGATTGGGGCCATCAATGGGTGGTTCCTGCATAATTAGAAGTGGGATTTAAAGATAAAAGAGATGTATGGACTTTAGGAAGACTGGCACAACCTCCCCTTCTCTCTACATCAGGGGTGCAGCTATATAGATGGTCCCTTGCTTTAAATATTTTTTTTTTTAATTAAGAAAAAGTTTATTGGAATAAACAAAGACTTTGACACTCCAATCTATATTAAAACATTAAAAACTAAGTCAACATGCAGTTTCAAAGGCAGTATAATCATTGTCAAGTATAGGTAAAAGTGCCCATCTATCCATCTCCAATAATAAGCCAGCACAATACGGCAGTGGAACCAACCTACACAAACTGAGATACAGTCACTGGTAAACAAGTTTCCAACAGCTGAGACCAGGGGTATCCAACCACATTCCCCACAATTTTTCAAATTTGCCGAGACAGCCCATATGTGAATAAATATGGCTTTCTAAAAGTAAAGAATTGCCTACAGAGGACACCCAAGACTTATGCGTAGGAGGGGCAGGGTGGGGCATTTCCACAGTAATATGATTAGCCTACGGGTGTGAAAGAGGGCCCTTCCTATCATGGGATGTTCCTCCTCGACAACCCCCTCCAGTACTTTTAGTAGACAACATTTAGGATACAATGGGCTTTACACCCTAAATACCATATTTAACGTGTCTACTACCTGTCTCCAATAGAGATGTAATTTGGGGCATTGCCATAGTAGATGGATTAAATCACCATGGTCTCTTTTACATCTATGGCAGTGTGGCAGGGTGGCTCTGTGTTGTATCCTATCTTATAAAAACTCAGGGGAGTATAGTGAGAGCGCAGAAGGATGCAGAGTTGAGACAACTTCTGGGCCACATTTAGGGAACAGGTTACTACAGCCTGGTACGCTTGCTTTAAATATTTGGGGGTGCACATCTCCGATAACCTCACTTGGAGCACCAATACATCCAGCATAGTGAGAAGGCCTATCAACACCCTTACATTTCGAGGAGAATAAATTGCCAATATTATGGGGTGATGTGAGGTAGTTTAGTAACAACTGCCCAAGTAACAAATATGCCTAAAATAGAATGAGAAAGTAACTTTTTCAGAGAAAGCCTGCTGTGCCCGCAAGTATATTTAGAACTGTGTGAGCTCAATGTAGGCAGTGCGCATGTGCAAGTGGCTGTTGCGCTCGTTCACATGCCTTTGTTCACTGCGCGGCCAAAAATCTTAGTAAATGTTAAGCAACGTACATGCAATTGCATGGGTAGAATGGGCTCACCTCTAAACTCAACACATTTTTTTTTATGCTGGTTCACCTTTATGTATTTTTTTTAAGGAGATTTGCACACAGGTCATGTTAGCATGCTACGTTGCCCACATGTGACATGCACCTTGTTAAAATTATGTAAAAAGACTCTCACTCCTCTAGCTCCTCCTAAAAGGGCATTTAACCTTTCCCCTCTAATACATATGTTTTCCTTGGGCTAGCTTTTGCTTTTAAAAGGGAACTCCATACTCCATTCTCCAATGCTCTTGTCTACCCCCTCTAACCCCTTGGATTTCCATTGGATAATTTTTGCTTTTAAAAGGGAACTCCACACTCCATTCTCCAATGCTCTTGTCTACCCCCTCTAACCCCTTGGCTTTCCATGGGCTAACTTTTGCTTTTAAAGGGGAACTCCACTCTATTCTCCAAAGGCCTTCACCAATCCGAACCACATCCTTTTTCAGAACAAACAACAGGGCTCCTGAACCATACAAGGCCACATGTACTCAACATAGCTGGCTGCCTTTGGGGCATGTTGGGCTCAGCCCAATACCAACTACAAAGCACCTTGTATCCACTATTTTAAAGGGGTTTTCCACATTCCGTAAAGCTTCCTGTCTGCAGCCCCCCACAACCCCAGCTTAGGGTTGTGTGGAAGAGGCCCTTGTCCCCCTGAATATAGGAACAAGGTGGTTGACTTTTGGGGTGCACAAGCCCCTCCTGCCCCCAAACATCCACCCCCCTTTCATGGGCTGGCTTGATGTGTGTTTGGCTAGGGGTTTGTTAGTGTGTGGGAAGGGCACAATATTTTTTTAGTTTGGGGTGGTATTTTTCACGCAGGGGTTCTCATTTTAAGCCCTAACAGACCCAAATGGCCTTGTATGTATTGGAGGCTATTTTTTGTTTTGGGTTAAAATCTTGCAGCTGCAATGAAGATTTGTAAGTTTTCTCTAAAGCCGTACATCTTTGAAGCAGTATTTTGGATACATGCTACAGATGCACCACAGATGCAGAGTAAGCCCCCCCCCCCCACAAGTTACTAGCTTTTAAGCAATTTTGCATTTTTAAAGGCACTTCTCCTTGTTTCGTTTTTGGGGTTGTCCAAATTGGTTACATTGATATATGTCCCTCAGGGTGGGACCCGGGCCCCCATACCCATTTTAAGGGCAACAACTAAAATATAAGCCAGCCAAGTGGGGACCCACAAAATTAACAAGTCAGTTCCCATAGACTGCAATGGTATTTGTTGTATAACTTTTGCCCATGTTAAGCTCTATGTTTGCCCCCTGGACCGGAGGGGGGGGGTGTTTGTCCCATCTGTAATTTTGCAGCATGCTGGATGATGTGCTTAATTTTGGACAGGGGGGTGGCTTATTTTGTGCTAGCTGCATTTGGGTTGTTCTGGGCGTGCTCAGGGACTTAGAATTTTTTGCTGTGGCTATTAGTATGTGAAATCCATTTGTGTTGGTCTAGGTATGCTCAGGGACTTTTTTTTGGTGCTTTTTGTGTGTGAACAGCACTTGAATTTTTCTGGGCATGCTCAGAGAGTGTGTTTTTTGGGTTAGTAATTTAAAGTGGAGTTCCACCCACTTTTACAACTCTTCAGCATCCCTCACTAAACTGCGCAGTGTAAACGAATTGGATATTTTAATTTTTTTTTTCTCAGCACCTACTGTATATCTGCTGTATTCATTTTTTACTTCCTCCTCCCTGGCCGTGGCCCATTGCATCATTTCCTGTTTGCAATGCCTTCTGGCAACTTCCTCTGACACTGCCGTTGCTATGGAAACCTGACCTGAAACCTATTACACTGATTGTGCTGCACTGAGCATGTGCGAAATCTGCAAGGATGAGATCCAGGAAGAAATACAGTCTGGCTTCAGATGCCCACACTTAAGATGGCCACAGCCTGCTGTAAGTTTATAAAATAACAAACTACTGCTATAAACTAACAAAACAGACCTTAGTTTACAGACTAACTTTACTAGAATACATTAAGCTTGTGTATTATAGGGGTATTTTTATTTAAAAAGTATAATTTCGTCCGGAACACCACTTTAAGGACATCCTTAACAGGTATACCCACTTTGAAGTTCTCTCTACATTGGGTGAACTTGCACTTTGTGTGTTTCATGGACTGTGCATGTGTTTTCAACTGCCTCATTAGCACAGAAACCTATTATATATAAAGCTTACAGATACCATTCTTTACCTTGCCCTGAAAAGAGGCAAGTGTGTGCAAGTATTTTTTCTTTGGGGGGGGGAGATTTTTGATGTTGTTAATCTGTGTTGTTTGTAGGTTGTTAGTTTCACTTTGATTTAATTCTCTGTGCTGCATTATTTTACAAAATATTCCTCAAGCTGTTGACTACTAAATGTTTAAATCCTTAAGGCCCCTTTCACACTGGGGTGGGAGGTGCTTCGGATGTAAAGCGCCGCTATTTTTAGCGGCACTTTACCGTTGTTTTAGCGGCGGTATTAGAGAAAGGGTTAAAAACCACCGCAAAGCGCCTCTGCAGAGGCGCTTTGCCGGTGGTATAGCCGCGGTTCCCCATTGATTTCAATGGGCAGGAGCGGTGGAGGAGTGGTATACACACCACTCCTTCACCGCTCCAAAGATGCTGCTAGCAGGACTTTTTTGACTGTCCTGCTAGCACACCGCTCCAGTGTGAAAACCTTTTTTATGAGATTTTTGAGTGTCGAGGATAGCTGATGTACCTGATATACTCTGGAAGGCTTTTCTATTCACAGGCTTCCCTTGATCCTCTGTAGCGGGGGATCATGGGCTTCTGGTAAGCAGTAGCCCCTTACTTACGGGTGGTGGATTTCTTCTCCTTTTATTTTGAAGATTGCACCATGTATGGATGGACTTTTACTGTTCAGGGATGATACTGCCATGTAGGCTCTTTGGACACAATTTTTGGTTCATTAATGTTGTTATGAGATCACTTTTTGGACAATTTCACATATTATAGGTGTTTTGCCATATTTTTATTTCAATTTTGTTTAGCATTTATATGATTGCACCTATTGGGATTTATGACCATTTCAATATTAGGTCGGCGTATGAGAACACACTTATTCTATATACAATTTTTATATGTTTAGCGCGATTCTATGGTTTCCAACCAGGAAAGGAAAGTTAGAGCGGTAAGTATTCCATTTTCAATTTCACTTGGTTCTCAGCCTCAATCCTCAAGTACCCCCGACAGGACATGTTTTGGGAATTTATCTTAGCTAAAATAGCTATCCAAAATATCAAGCCATTGACTGTGATTTAAAGCACCTGTGCAAGATGAAGGTAAACCTGCAAACATGGCCTGTTGGGGGTACCTGAGGATAGGGTTGAGAACCACTGATTTAGAGCACTGAGCTAAAATCTAGCTCAAGACAATCCTATTCTAATTGTGGGCATTTGAGTGAAACCAAGTGAATGTTAGAACCCCTGCTTGTCTTTTTTAGGTTGGGCTTTGTGTCCCTTTTCTGAAAATTGGCTTCACTTCCTGTCACATAGCCAAACAGAAAGTGAGGGTAAAACCCTACCAATGTTCTTACTAGGACACACAGGCCAATCTAACTAGTGTCCCCATTAGGCAAATTGCACTCTAGCACTTTGTTGTGTACACCCCAAATTATTAGGTATTTTGGGGTTTATTAAAGGCAAATCCACTCTGCAATACAAGTGTACTCGCTGTAAATCTGAGGGGAAGCACTGGTGATTTTATCATCCAATCATTTAGAAGCAAAGATGCTGTTTTTTATTTTCCTTGCATGTCCCCCGCAGATCTCCAGCAACTGCACATCCAATTGCACTTGTACTGCAAAGTGGATTTGTGTCAGGTCACCTTGAGGCCAGGTGACAGATGCACACCGTAGGGATAAAGAATGCACCGCAAGGTAGTGGACCTTACGGCTGACTGCTGCGGATGGGAGTCAGGGTGGTAAGGAAGGCAGGGCCGCTGGAACACCAGCACGGATCCCACCGGGGTTAGAGTGTAAGATTCCCTGGGGCGCAAAGTCTAAGAGCCAGCAGGTGTTCACCAGAGCCTCTAGTGGTGAGGATGGACTGGGCTGCAACTGGCTCCAGGTCGCGACCCCCAGGGTCCCCCAGCTCACACCCACAGTAGGAAACAGGAGAATAGGGATAGTAAGGGAATAAGCCAAGGTCGGGGCCACAACCAGACAAGGACAACAGAGTTCACGCCAAGATTCAGGGTCACAGGCAAACAGGGATAGTCGGGGACACGCCAAAGGTCAGGGTCACGAGCAGCCAGGAATAGTCAAGAACAGGCCAAAGTCGGTAACTGGAATCAGATGCAGGAAACACAGCAAGTACACACGAAAGCTAACACACAATGGTTGATCAGCACTGCTGGCTTGCAGTGCACCAGTTAATATAGGGTTCCATGATAGGGCCTGGGGTGGGGCCATGCTTAGAGGAGAGGTTATAAAACCAGTCAGGTGAGAGTCAGCTGGTCTTTAGAGATGCACACATGGAGACAAGTAAGCTGACAGACAAAACTCTATTGCATAACCATGACAATTTGCCTTTAGTAAATAAACCCCAAAATTCAAGATACCTAATAATTTGGGGTATACAGAGCAAAATGCTATAGTACCTAATGGGGAAACTATTTATATTGACCTGTGTGTCCTCAAGGAAAGACATTGGTAGGGTTTTACCCTCACTTCCTGTTTGGCTATGTGGCAGGAAGTGAATAAATTTGAATCGGAAACTGGCAAAAGTTGGGGGGTCTCTTCACCCTATCAGGGTTGTAGACATCCCCAAAACTGACAAGACTTCTAATCCCTCTGCACTCTATCCCCAAGCAAAAATAAGAAAGGATTTCATTTAGTTTAACTTTGCAAAGACACATTCCTAAGTTCAACTGTGGTGCATGTCAATGGTCCATTTAGAACTTGTTTATAGAAAACGCCAGTTGCCTTTTACTATAAACATCTGTTAGTCCAGTCCTGGAAATCTGCATCTGCTTTACTATTCATTTCCATAAAAATTGGGTTCCTGCAGCTAAATGCGCCAAATACATCTAGATGTGTGACCGCTGTGTATGTGAGATGCGCAACTGCTGTGTACGCGGAGGTATGTACCCGTGGCACATATCTGGTTCCCAGAAGCGGTGGCCAGCACACAGGAAGGACATCACGCCCCTCCAGGAAGTTGCTTGTACTGTTGTTAATTTCTTCCTACCACCATGTCCCGCTCACTGTTCTCTGAGGAAGAGATGATCCTTATTTGCAAATTAACAAATGTCTAAATGATTTGGCCTCAAAACACACACCTACTTCCTGTGTACTTCACTTCTGGGCCAATGTATATTGCTTCCTGCTTTAGTGTGTGTGTATATATAGAGATATCTATATATCTATCTATAGATGTAGATTCTTGTGTCCACCAGCAGAGGGAAGTTGGCTAGATGCCACAGTCCCAATTCTGGAGGCATAATAATGGTCTACCACAGGGGTCTTCAAACTACGGCCCTCCAGTTGTTCAGGAACTACAATTCCCATCTTGCCTAGTCATGTCTGTTAATGTCAGAGTTTTACAATGCCTCATCGGATGTGTAGTTCTGCAACAGCTGGAGAGCCGTAGTTTGAAGATTCCTGATCACTCTAGCATGTCCTTAAAAAAAAGGTGTTTTTTTAATTTCACCTTATATAATGCCCAAGAAATATCGTTAGGAAAATACAAGTGGGTCATGGCACATCTACATTCCAAATTTGGCACTTAAAATGGTCATGCACTATGCAATCTGATCTCTGTACAACTCGATATTTAGGTAATAGGAAGACGCACTTGAACAATTCATTCAAATTATTGGAAATCAAACAGGCTCTTGCACTAAATCTAGTTTATTTAAGATCTAACTGATTACAGTGTATGGTCACCTTTAAAGATCAAGCTCTGAAAATATTAATTTATTGGGTTTAGAAACACTTCTCTGTTCTTTGTAATGTATTGAAAGATTTGGGTAAAAAAAGAAAAAAACACATTTCAAAGATATATTAGAAGTGATAGGAATGAGATTAGCATCAAAAGGGTTAATTAACTGAGAACACCTACTAATTGCCTAACAAGACACATCCAATGAGATGAAATTAACCAATTGAACACATTGAAACACATGTTATGGTGATGCCTAAACATTCCATTTTGAAATGATGTTTTCAACCTAATTTCTGTACTTACAGGCATAATTACTAGAACAAATATAGCACTGGCCCTCCTAAATGTTCATGCGGATACATTTCCGTGCGCTATTATCAATGAGAAAACCGCAGTTACCCTAGCGACAGTTGCAGTTTACATATGCGTTTATTTATTATCGCTATTTGAGTTTCAATGTGCGCCTGTTCTTACGTTCAATTACTTTTCCCACTCACCAATTAATTTATGAACTAGTGCAGTGCCTTCTTCTTAGTAAATCACCCCCATTGTGTTTTTTTCAAAAGTGTCGCTCTTCTTTTGTTTATAGCACAAAAAATAAAAACTGCAGAGGTGATCAAATACCACCAAAAGAAAGCTCTATTTGTGGGAGAAAAAGGATGTCAATTTTGTTTGGGTACAGTGTCGCACGACCGCGCAATTGTCAGTTAAAGTGACGCAGTGCCGTATCGCAAAAAAAAAGGTCTAGTCATTGAGCAGCCAAATCTTCAGGGCTGAAGTGGTTAAAGCATCTTTAGTTCTTCACGTCAGGAAAGTCCTTAGAATAGCACGAAGGATGCTTTTTTTTTTTTCTCAATAAATTTTTATTAGAGATTTTAAAATTTTACAAAGTATGAAGAACAAGATAACTTATATTAGTTTACAGAGGAAACAGAGTGTTCGATCTACACCAGAATAGAACAGGGGTTATTTCATTCTTACATTAAAGAAACATTTAGGGTAACAGATAGCCCTGGAGCAAGAAATCTCCAGCATAGCTTATAACATACATGTATTGTGTAACTAGGAAATAGGAAAAGCGGAAAGGTTTTATAGGAGTATATAGGCATTAGGGTTGTGGCAAACAATATCTGCAGATTATATGGCACAATATTTGAGCTGTTGCCAAGGTGCCCATGTGTTCTGAAAATTAGAAGATTTATTATCTCTATATGCTATCTATGCAATTTCCTGGCTATTAAAATGCATGCTGCCTAGAGAATATTTAAGACAATAGGTATGAACATAGGTGGAAATGTATCTGCATGAACACTTAGGAGGGCCAGTGCTACATTTGTCCTAGTATCTATGCCTGTAAGTGCAGAAATTAGGTTGAAATCATCATTTCAAAATCAAATGTTTAGGCATCACCATAACATGTGTTTCAATGTCCCCACTTGACCGCACCCTCTCCAACATAGGTTGCCACCAGAGTTTGAAAATCTGACAATAGAATATGGGGTCAGGTACCATCTTAAAGTGTTACTAAACCCACAACAGTAAAAAATGTCTGTATATGCAGAATAGCATGCTTGTTATACTCAATGTGGAACTTAAGGGGTTAATCCTCTGTACTGTGTAAAAAGGCTGTTTGATCCTGTATGGACAAATCTTCCCCCTTCTGCAGGGTCTCTCTGGGCAAGGCCAGATAATACACAGTCAGAGTGGTCCCCCTGCACATGCTCAGTTTGGTTTCTATTGCTGGAGAGAATATTTCCTTGTTGAGCTGAGCTTTTCAGGTCACATGGTATTGACATCACACATGTAGGCGTGTATACAGATTCTAAATGACAGCCGAGTCTCCCCCTCCTCCTCCATGCCCAGTAACTAAAAAAGAACATAGTGGGTGGGATGTCACATCTTGATTGATGGATGATCCACCTCCCTCCTCCTACCTGAACACTCAGCACTCGGGCAGACCCTGCAGTTTATCACATGACTGTGGTATACAGATCAGCCAAAAAGGTACATAGTGGCAGTATTTTAATGTAAAAAGATTTATAAGCTGTGGGCACTATAGGGAGGAGATGAACCATTTTTATATTACTGGGTTTAGTAACACTTTAAGTGGATTTTTTGGGCGGTCTCCCAGTGAGATATATAGTTGGAGCAAGAGTAATGCCGCGTACACACAAGCGGACTTTTCGACCGGACTGGTCCGACGGTCTATCCGACGGACTTTCGGCGGACTTCCGACAGACTTTCCGAACAAACGGACTTGCCTACACACGATCACACCAAAGTCCGATGGATTCGTACGTGATGACGTACACCGGACTAAAATAAGGAAGTTGATAGCCAGTAGCCAATAGCTGCCCTAGCGTGGGTTTTCGTCCGTCGGACTAACATACAGACGAGTGGACTTTTCGATAGGAACTGGGTCCGGCGGAGTTCCGACGTAAACAATTTGAAACATGTTCCAAATCTAAAGTCCGTCAGATTTTCGACCAAAAAAGTCCGCTGCAGGTCCGATGAAGCCCACACACGATCGAATTGTCCGCCGGACTAGGTCCGTGGCACCAGTCCAGTCGAAAAGTCCACTCGTGTGTACGCGCCATAATTAGGTTAAATGGCTTTTTGCCACTGTTTGTCAGTGAAGGATAGTTCAAGTTCTTCTTCCCATTTAAGTAAGGGGGCGGGTTTAACAAATAAGGATGCTTTTTAACATTTGTATGTTAGTATTGTCTATGCATTTTCTCACAGCTGCAGGATCACTATGAAAGACGCATAGAGGTAATGAACCGCTCACCTGCTTGCATGTGTGGCTGAGTGATTTAGACATCGGTTTCTTGCTGGCAAATTACATCCTGCAGTGTTTTCAGCAGCCAGAGATTGACACCTTGCTGATCTAGTGACACATACAAAGCAGGAGAGCGTTCACCCTTCACATTTAGGGCTTGTTCATACTAGCCGCCCAGGAACACAATCCATGTTTCAAGGTAGGATTTTTTATGACAGAAGGGGATCTTATTGGTATATTTACAGCACCTCTCTTTGCCGTGATGATATGATTTCTGTGCGTATGCATGGGAGTGATGTGAATCGTGACTTGGCCAATCAGGTGGCTGAAGACCTGTAAGGAAGACCGGGAGAACATGGAAGTGCCTGTGACAGCTGAGAGCACTGACAGCTGACGGGGGGGGGGGGGGGGGGGCACTTGGAAGGTAAGTCTACTATAATGAGCTAACATGATGTGCATACTAGTACATTATGGAATAAAGCTCCTAGGGGGCATTATTTTTTTTCCAGGTTGATTCTGTTTTACCTTTATAGAAGCTCAGCATAAAAATGCATGAGAGAAAGCCCTGGTGCACTGTGTAAAATTCGGACATGCTGCATTCATCCACGCTGCACTGCTCCGCACCTGAGGGATCCATTGTAGTGTGAACATGGCACAAAGAAAATAATTGTTTTCTGTGTATCCTTGCAGTAATCTGAGTTTTCAAGTACAGAAAACCCCAGGTCACTGTGCAAGTGTGAACAAGTCTTTAGTGTTTGACATACTTTCTCTCCAGCGTCTGGATCATAAGTGTGACATGAAGACTGTTGACAATATACACACATCTACTTTGGAACTGAAAGTGATAGTTAGTGTTGTGCAAATAATAAAAGGTAGGTACTCCCACACTATCCCTTGAGATACACTATAATGATTAACTGCTGCAGTCAACAATTAGCTAATCCGAGGCTAATATATAAAGAAAACAAAAACAGTGCTGATGCTACGCCGGCGCAGCATCAACACTGTGTTGAACAGTGGCGGTGCGCACGGGCACTGCCCCCTCTATCACACCACCCCCTCTGTGTAGAATGGACAGACTCATGCATTGCATGAATCTATCCATGGCTGCTGTAGCCACCCCCTATCCATACGTCCGTCCCCTTTTTTGGATGCCGGGTGCCTGAATTCCAGCGGCAGGGGTGTTTTTTTGAAGCACCTGATTAGAGCCATAGGCACTACACTTGAAAAGTCCAACCACGTGTGTTAGCAGAGCAAATTAATATTGAACTGCCTCTCAGCCAATCAGGAGGCGAGGACCTAATACCCGTCACCTGATTGGCTGAAGGCACAGGCTCCCTGATTGGAAGCCTAACGGAACGGAAGAAGAGACATGCGGGAGGACAGAGAACCATGGAGGACACAGGAGCTCACTGCCGTCACCCGCTGACTGACCCACCACCAGGATGGGGTAAATGTGTGCCGGTCAGGTGGCAAGCGGGGGGGGTCACATAGGCTGCATATGATGGGCACAGGCTGCATATGATGGGCACAGAGGCTGCATATGGTGGGTACAGAGGCTGCATATGGTGGGTACAGAGGCTGCATATGGTGGGTACAGAGGCTGCATATAATGGGCACAGGCTGCATATGATGGGCACAGAGGCTGCATATGATGGGCACAGAGGCTGCATATGATGGGCACAGGCTGCATATGGTGGGTACAGAGGCTGCATATGATGGGCACAGGCTGCATATGATGGGCACAGAGGCTGCATATGATGGGCACAGGCTGCATATGATGGGCATAGAGGCTGCATATGATGGGCACAGGCTGCATATGATGGGCACAGAGGCTGCATATGATGGGCACAGGCTGCACATGATGGGCACAAAGGCTGCATATGATGGGCACAGAGGCTGCATATGATGGGCACAGGCTGCATATGATGGGCACAGAGGCTGCACATTATGGGCACAGTGGCTACATTTGATGGACACAGTGGCTGCATTTTATGGGGCACGGTGGTTTTATGGGGCACAGTGGATGCATTTTATGGGCACAGTGGCTGCATTTTATGGGCACAGTGGTTGCAATTGATGGCACAGTGAGGATGCAATTTATGGGGTTTTTTTTTCAGTTTTTTCAGAATGTTTGTTTGCACCCCCCAAAATGTTGAGCACCAGCCGCCACTGGTTTTAATAGTTATAGTTGTTACTCCTTCCATTCTTGAACTGTCACAATTCCCTCTGTTATGCAATATTTATCTATTATTGGCATTTACATAGAGCCGACAATTTGCGAAGCTCTTTACATATTGTACATTCAGTCTCTGTCCTCAAGAAGCTTACAATCTAAGATCCCTATCTCACATTTATACATACACATACTAGGGCCAATTTAGACAGGAGCTGATTAACCTATTAATAAAATAAAGCATCTGGCTTCTGGTGTGATTAAACATACTTTCTATATATTAAGCTAATGTGCCAGGAGCGAGGTTCTCTGTGGGATGCAAATATGTTAAAAAGGGCAGTGTACAGCCAGAGTGGAGCCTGCAGAGCAGGGAGCTGACACTCTGATAATCCAATAAGCGCTGTGACAGCTGCCTCTGCACAGCTGAACGTATTCTATTTACATGAAAGGGAAGGCTGTGCATCCATAAAAGTTTGCTTTTATTACAGCATTTTATTTATTAAAGGAAAGTATAGCATATCTACAGCAGTGCTGAGTGAACCACACTGTTTGGTTCTCAGAAAGCTTGTTGAAGTTTAAAAATACGGAACATGGCACCGAAGTCTATAGGAGCTGAATCTTGCTATTTTTTCTGGCTTTTTTTCAAGGCTAATTTGCAAGCTATTAAAAAAGGCATGGGTAACTGGGCACTGTCATTGGATATGTGTATAAACAGAAAAGTCAGTGCTACTACCCATACAACACGGAGACAGCAGAGCTCCAAGGTGCTCGATCCACAGTCGCTGGCTGAGTAAAGTAATGTAGGAAAAAAGATCCACACTCCAGTTGTTGCACTTTAAAAAATCTTTGTTTTTATTGACAAGCCACAGTGAACAAGCGCAAATGAAAACAGTTGACGCGTTTCAGCCTATAAGGCCTTAGTCATAACCACATTACAGACATAAAACTTCAAAATAAATAGTAGCTCTAAAGATCATAAGCTCCACTCATTATTTGTCTTAATTGACCATAGACAATCAACAAAAAAAAGGAGAATCAGCTGCAATACATACTAGGTGATCCATGTGTATGCCGCTAAATTTTCACACACCTTGTGGTGATGATATGCCCATATATTTACACACAAACATATGTACACACACTTGCATATATCCATGCACATTTACTGTACATAAGAGAAAATGCCATAAAATACAAAAACATTAAATAAAAACAGATATGAAAATGACAATCCAGGTATGTGAAAAAAAACCCAGAAGAGAGAAAAAAAAAATTGGATATGTGTGTGCCAATGCAAAAAAAAATAGTTCAGGGTCTGAGAGGGTCTTTTCATGTGGCTTGAAGTGGTTATAAACCCTGTTACACCACTTTTACCTACAGGGTATAACAAGGCTCACCTGTAGGTACCTTGAATATCTCCTAAATAGTTTAGGAAATATTCAGTATATGCGCTGCTGCTGACGTCATCGGCGCCTGTACAATGCAGAAACGGCCGCTGGTGCCATTTCTTCAGGGGTCGTGCCGTGGTCGTGAGTCGTGCCGTGACATCATCGTGGCTCTGGCCAATCACAGCACCGGAGCCGTGAACCAGGAAGTAACTCCGGTGGAAGATGTCCGTGCTGTACTCGGAGGGTCAACGCCGATCCAGGGCATCCGTTCTAAGGTAAGTATTTCATAATGAGCTAGTATGCGATGCATTTGTCTTGCAGGGGTTTTTTGTTTTTTGTTTTTTGAGGTTTACAACCTCTTTTAAGGGCAACATTAAAAAAATGCACATGCTTTAAAGCTGCATTTGAAGTTATGGAACAGTGTGATGTAGTCCTTTAAAAATATTTGAAAGAAAAAAAACAGGAAAAAGTGGCATGTGGTTCCCCTTAAAATGTAAGCCAGGCCCTTACCCAGGCATGCACCTTGTCCTAGTTTTTTTCCTCCATCTGGTCCAAAAGAGGATGTGAGATGTTGTCTTGGGGGACCGATATGAAATCAGATTCCCTCTTTAGGATAAAGGGGCCTCCACATTTTTTGCGCAACCCCGCCAGGGGGAATGAGTATGGGATATATTACTACCCCTATTTACTCATTCTAGGATTTCTGACCAGTTTGTGGTAGTGCGGCATCGACCATATTTGGTCAATGATGTCACTCAGGATCCTCAGTCAGTTTGTTTATAAACAGAAGCTGGGATCTGATTCTCATGTAGCTGGAGTAGTACGGCATCCTGACAAATTAAAGGATCCCTTGGGGTCTTTATCGAAGTAGTGTCCCCATTGGAAGATTTTTTTTCTCCTGTTACTTTTCTTGGGACAACCCAATAATTGGGATTTACGTTTACTTTTAATGATATTGGTAAATGGGGCAAATAAAGAAGGTGAATCTCCCTAACGAGGGCACAGACAGCAATGAAAACTGACAGGGGTTCTCTCCACTCTGTCCAATACTAAAAGAAAAGTTTTTCCTTTAGTGTTAAGTAGTTGTAAAGGTAAAAGGTTTTTTATCATAAAGTGACATTAAAGGTATATCTAAAAAAAAATTATACTTACCTGCATTGTTTAATGGTGTTGCACAGAACAGCCCCAATCCTCATCTCTTCGGGTCCCCCACTGACGCTCCTGGCTCCTCCTCTGCAGCCAATGCCTCCAATAGCAAGCCACTTGCCCTGGGGGCACTCGTGTGTGCTCTCTCCCGAGCCCCGCTCTATACATCCATAAGACACACAGAGCCACGGCTCGGCCCCACCCTCTCCTCATTGGCTCACAGGCTGTGATTGACAGTAGCAGGAGCCAATGGCTCCCATTTCTGTATTAGCCAAAGAGGAATAAGAAACCTGGGAGAAGCTCAGATCTCGTGCACATCGTTGGATCAAGAGGGAGTTCAGGTGAGCATTGGGGGGGGGGGGGCTGGAGGGGCCTCTACACACAGAAGAAACTTTGAGCCTTTAAAACCACTTTAATCTATTCTCTGCATGAAAGGTAAAAAACCTTTTAATAGTAGCTACCCCCACCCCAATACTGACCTGAGACTGATCTAGATCCAGCACTCTACTATAGCATTAGGTCTGTTGGTGCTGGTATTTTCACAGGAAATGATCCCATAATAGTCTCATATGCCAGACCTGGCTGGAAAGTATAGATTAACCACTTGACCTCGGTAAGATTTATCCCCCCTTCATGACCAGGGAATTTTTTGCGATACGGCACTGCGATACTTTAACTGACAATTGCGCGGTCGTACAACAGTGTACCCAAATAACATTTACTGTATGTCCTTTTTTCCCACAAATAGAGCTTTCTTTTGGTGGTATTTGATCACGTACTAGGTACGTGATCTGGCACAGAGCGGTCGCTCTGCCGCAGTAAATGTACGGTCCACAGGTGGTTAAAGCGAAGTTCCGCTGGCGGCAAAAAGAAAAATTAAAGCCAGCAGCTACAAATACTGCTGCTGCTGTCTTTTAATCTATGGACACTCACCTGTCCAGGGAGCCCGCAATGTTGGCATCCCAGCCGATCTTCGGATCGGCTCTCGGGTGCTGCCACCAACATTTCTGGTAAGGGAACCAGGCAGTGAAGACTTTCGGTTTCACTCCTGGTTCCCTGCGCATTCTGATTGGTCCTTGCTGTCTTCTGGGACCTGTGTGTCTCCCAGAAGGAGGATTTGCCGGACATTGCATTGATCTCTGCACAATGTGCTGTGATTTTCGCCAGAAGTGGGAGCAGATACCTGGATTTAACACATTTCTGCTTCCCCCTCCCCCTTGAAAGTTGTCAAATGTAACACCGGAGGAGGGGGGGAATCCGGACAGCGGAAGTTCTGTTTCTGGGTGTAACTCCGCTTTAAGGAACTGACCAATTTATCAGGGAACAAAATAAGCCAAACAGGTATCTTCACTACCAAGCATAAACAATCCTGGGTGCCCTGTGAACCCCCCCGCTGGAGTCAAACCTGGATCATGGTGGAGAAAAAAATTGGGACTTTTTACGTGTTTTCTTAGGGGACCCTGTGCAATCCGCCTCTCAGACACTCACTGTCTATTTGTGTTTGTTTCTAATAAACTAAAGCCAGTTGGAACTCCATGATGTAGAATCAACATCAGACCCATTTATCTAATAATGGCAGATACACACGAGGTAGACTGAACCCTCAGCGAGCTGTGCTAGAAAAACTGCTTACTGCACATGAATTGCTGGCACAAATCAGCAATGACACCTAGCCACAGACACCGCAATCACGTTTAATGTCTGAGAACAAATATGAGTACTGGGGATTACAAAAAGGAGACACAGACACTTTCTGTGACTGTTCAATTAGCTACAACTGACATGTTTTGCAGCTGCTGCACTTTGTACACAAACTTTCCAATGGGCAGTTAAAAAATAATAGCTCTCGGCTCATTTAGATCTACCCAAACCTAATTATTCCATTATGGGTCTCTCACTTCAGTCACTCGCTGCTTCTTGAGGAAGAGCTCCAGTCTAAAAGAAAAGATTTTTTTTTATAACAGGCAGAGCTGTTTAGGGTTTAAAATATAGGTAATCGTATAATATAGAGTGGAGGTATAAACAAGACCTGATGGTATCCTGGTACTTTTAGCCCTCAGCGGCCATATTGTGCCCACCGTCCAGCTGAGGTCCAATGTCTGTGGAGTGATTTAGGCTCTATTTTCCTGCAATTTTAAAGTGGATGTAAATCCACCACTCACCCAGTATAAACAAATGGCACAGTATTAATGTAAATATACATGCAAGCCTCCTGCATGTATCCCTACCGCGCAAATGTCACCCCCTTCAGCAGTAGGAGCCCCACACAATTTTGGAATCGGTGGGTGGGTCTTTTTGGCAGAGCTTGGTGGGGTGGAGTCATGATGTCACAAGACTCCCTGTCCACCTCTACACTCTCCTACTCTTTTTGCTGGCTCTGGGAGCTGACTGCACCATGAATATCCTGAAGATCCTGCTGATCTTGAGGATCACGCCCCGTGATGAGTAACATCCAGTCAAAACTCAGGAAAGGCACCACATGACTTCAGCATGCCCAATCATGCTGAGATGTGGAGCAGCCAATCCTAGGAGAGCTGGAGAAGGAGGAGGGATGTGAAGCTGGAATCATAACACTCTCTCTCTGCTCTTATGCTTGTTCATGCCATAAAGAAATGAGATATCAGTCACAGCAAGTGGGGGGTGTGGCGACACAGATTTATCTGTGTGTCCTTTTTATCTTACTAAAAAAAGACAAGAGGATTGCTCAGAGCTGGATTAACTCTTCGTGGCAAGATTGGGAACAGATGAATTGACATCCTCTACTGTACCAGGTAGAAGTCTTCATTAAAAATGTTTTTTTTTAGATTTACATCCACTTTAAAGATCTGTATTTAGTTGAAGTGGACCTGAATGCAAAGCAAGAAGATTTTCTAACCTTTAGCGAACATCAAGAAGAGTTGTCTGTGAAGGTTCTCATTTACATAGGTCATGGTATATCCAGTAGTATTTAGTCACATTCAACTGGACTTCTATAGTTTTGAAGACTTTTCATAATGTATCCAAGCCACTTCTTCAGTTCTAACAAGTATCAGGACACCCCAGCAATTTTACCCACATAGGTAGCACAAACACGTTAGTCCAATCACTATGAAAAGGCAATTTAATGTCCAAAAACAGGATGGGAGGTGTCAGCCATCTATTTACCACATATCTATCCTAACGTTTTGACAAAAATTCACACCCTCAGCCTTGTACATCAAAGGATTAATACCTAAGAAGCCTTCCTGACACCAATCATGAGATTATATAACTAGGACAGAGTGGTTCCACAATTTTCACACTTCCTATACTGTTCTTGGACAATAACATCTGCCTTTCTGTAGTCGTAGGATCAAGTCCTCGATGCTACCTGTGTGGATATAAATGATGAGTTACTTTCCACACATTCATTAGAATTGAATGAGTGGCTTGGATAAATTACGGAATGTCTTCAATTACGGAACAAGTCCAGTTGAATGTGACTAATTACTTTCAGATGTCAAGAAATGTTAATTTTCTATTAGCAGTACCTTAAAATTCCTCCTAAAAATAGCAATGTCCTTATTGGTATATGACTGTACCTGTTCTGTAGCCTCACAGCTATGAGATCTAGGGTTCTGTGAATGTGACTTCCAGTTTAATGAAATATGGAGTTGTGTCGCTCACTATTCTTGCTGGAGAGAAAGCTGTACCCGAGGATCTGCACTGCAAGGATCTCTCTGCTTCTGCTTCACTCATTCTGTGCATCTGTGCTTCCTCCACCTTTTCTGTTGTTGCTTACTAAATGCAACTCGACCAGTCTTCAGATAACCACTCATCTGGTGTGAGGAAGCAAAACCCTGCTTCTCTTCTAATATGCTGCTTCAGCAAGGTGAAAAGTGGCATGATAAGTCAGTAAAAAAGATAAACTCCAAGGAGCTTACAGGAAATGCTGGTCACTAGTCCTTGTCCTCTGCTTTTCTTTTTGGGCACAGCTTCCAGAGTTCAGGTCCTCTTTCAAGTGACCCTGTCACTACAGGACCAAAACAAAAGTAGTCTGTAGAAGAAGATGCAATACATTTACCCTTCCATGTTAAAACTCTAATTGCTCTTTTCACCTTCCAATGGCTAATACATTACAACAGGTTGTATCAGCCAGTGGGAGAAAGAACATTGTGTGGCAGGTACACAGATGTTCGATACACCTGGAAGTGTTTCAATACCTGCAGTGGCTAGAACAGTAACGCACTGGAGTTTTAACACATGAGCCCCATTAAAGGTAAGTATATAACATTTTTTTTTTTTTTGCAGACCATGCTTACTTCAGTTTTGACCCTGCAGTGGCAAGGTGACATTAAATAACAATTTATCAGAAAAAGTGAACACACTATTTATGTACAGCAATCTAGCTTGTACCTGTTCAGGGGAAATCACAAGACAAATGACAACATTTTGTAAAGTATTTTTAGAGTATGTAGCAATCAAAATTGTGCTTAGAGCAGAAAACCACATAGTAAGGTTGTTTCTAAGCTGGATTAATGCTGCATGTGTTCATTTTTGTCTATTTTTTTCCAAGTGGCTTATACAGACGGCAAAAAGAACATATGCTATGAGCTGTTTTGTTTTTTTCAAGTAAGTAACTTTGCAATGTGCTATAAATATTTATTTCACAGAACTAGCACCTAGAATGCCAAATAATTGCAGGCATTGACCTGCAGATCTTAAAGCTACGGGAATTACAAAAAATGACAGTTGCAGTGGGGACTTTCTGCACTGCACAGGTTAAATGCTTGTTAGCTCTAGGGCAGGGGTCTCCAATCTTTCTAAACAAAGGGCCACTTTACTGTTGTTCAACCCTTAGGGGGACCGGACTGTGGCCAATGGGAGTAGAAAATGTCCTGGTGTCAATGGGAATGATTTTGCCCCATGTTTATTATTGGGGAGGACTAGTGTCCCTTCATTGGTATCAGTGGGAGGAATAGTGTCCCATCATTGGTGTCATTGGAAGGAATAGTGCCCCAAGGGCCTGATAAAGGCAAGCAAAGGGCCACATCCTGCCCCCGGGCCGCAGTTTGGAGACCACTGCTCTAGGGGATGAGGAATAAGGTGTAATAACTACCCTACTCTTTGCACCTGCAGGCCTCCATGTCTGCAACCAATCCCCCGAAACCTCTTCTCTAAGATGCTCCGCACCCCAATCACATGATGACAGTAAAATTTGGGGCCAATCACCCTGCATTGTAAGTGAGGAAAGTGAGGGTTTGACCACAGCCCAGAGCTGAAGAGAGCACCAGAGCAAGGGTAAGGTAAGCATTATACCTTATTCCTCACCTTCTAGAGTTAACAAACATTTAACTCTTGCAGTGCAGCGGGGAATTAACACAATCTAAGGTATGAGCACCACAGCACGGCTCAAGTACAGCACAGTAGCAGCAAAGCACTTCTAAAAGTGGCAGAATGAGTACTGCCATGATTTCTAACACATTGCCTTGCTTATATATGTAGCACCCTCTGTGCTAGATGTAGAAAGGCTTGTTGTTAGTCTAGGTAAAAATTTGTTTAGCTCAGGGCTAGGCCTGAGCTATGAATCTGGGTCAGGGTTTAGTGACTCAGGGCTGGGTGACTGATCCTAGCTGCTTCTCTGGTGCCCCCCTGTTTTCTGGGACATTGGACAATGCTCTAGACATAGTGGGTGAAGGTTAGGAGGAGCTGCTTGGCATATTTATGTGGGCCTCAGCCAATCCCCAGTAAAGGGTTGGCAGGGGGCGGGCCACCTCATAAATTGGCATGAGTCATGCCAGGAGGGGCAGGTGGAAGATGGAGATGAAGTGCTGAGGAGCCTGTCAGTGGCCCTTAAGGGTGCCCCCTAGTCTAGGGGAGGTGGTGACCTCGGGCCTGGGGCTCAGGTACTGGAAGGTTCCTACCAAAACACATGGAGGAAGCCCTTCCTGGAGACACGGGAGCAAGGAAAGAGAGCAGCGGGAGCAGGTCAGCACATCTGGGAGATCTCCTGAGAGTCAGCCGGGTAGGTTGGTGAGTGTCAGTCTGGAGGACTTGGGGAGAAGTTAGCCTGGATGGCTAGTGAAGGGGGCAGCTGCAGCCAGGTTGGCAGTGCCTGAAGAGGTGGTGCTGGTATCAGTAACCACAGGAGTATTGTACGCTGGACACTGAAATTCTGCTACACAACTAAGGGGTCTCGGGTTCCTGCCTGTATTGGGCCATTTCTTTCTTCTGACTGAGTGACCGTCAGGTGTTCACAGTGTTCCAGCTAGGTTCTGCAAGCAAGTGTGTGCTGGAGGAAGAAGAGGAGCTGTATATAGAGACTGTTTATAGGAAGAGTTGTCCCTGAAGTTGTTGGTGAAGTCAAAAGGGCATTCCATAACCTCCCATCCCTTTCTGAGTTGTTACCCTTAATTAATAACAAAAACAAAGTCACAGACTGTTCTCTGACTCAAGAGTGCCTGTGAAAATTTGGTGTGCTTAGTTGTGCAGGGTGGGGGATCCCAGGTTACTTGAGGTTCCTTAGGGGGTGCACTACATACTAAATAACTTCTACAGTGAATTGGAACAGGCAATGGAGTGTAAACATTCATGTTCACCTTTTGTGTAGTGAAGAGTGAGAAGTAAATGGAAGGAGGAGCTGTCAGCTCTGGAGAGGAGGCAGTGGGGGCCAGGGAAATGGAGGTTCTATAGGGAGGATGGACTGGTGGTATTGTGTGCCTTTCAATGCTGAATGGTCCCTGTCTTTGGGCCCACTGCAGAGTGAAGCTGTCCTAGAGACCTGGCCTGGACCACAGTGTACAAGGCCTCACAAAATATACAGGAGCTTCCCTCCATGCCTTCAGGTTGAAGAGAGTAAAGAGTGTTGTGCAGAGCGTGAAAGGAGCTTTTGGAGAGAAACTGCAATCATATCTCAAAATGTCTTTGTAGTCTGGCAAGTAGAAAGACGTTATCCTTCTGTTGTGGGCCTGGTGTGGAAGTGTGGCCACCAGCCATGAGGAGTACTAACTCACACATGAAAGCAATACCATCATGTTAACACTTTGTATAAAATAAATGACATAATATAGACAGGATACAGTTCTCTCATGACAACACAGGTATTTTTTTTTATATAACCCTCCCCCACACATCAAGATAATTATCACTAGCAGCCTTATATATGAAGTTATGTACACTAGTAATGTACAGGAACCTACATCAACCTTTTTTTTGTTTGTTTCCACTGTTAAGTCTGCTTACAGAAAAGTTACTTTTGATTGGTTGCAGTGAGTTACTTTTTATTATGGGTTGCAGCAGCCGATCACTGAAAATTCTGTTGTTCACAGCTGAAGGTAAGCATGTAATTTGGTGTTCGACGGGTCACTAATTGCAATATATGAAATAGCTAGTTTATTGTCCAGTATCCAAAAGCATAATTATCTTTTGTTATTTCAGAGATTATTAATTGTAATTTATTTCATTTCCTTTGTGTTAAGCCCCTGGTTTCGAATTTTCCAACAAAGAAAAAATAGAATGGGAGACTTCCTCAGAATGGTTATGGGAGGTAAGAGGAACTAGATATTCATTCAAGTGAGAAAGGCCAAAGTATCCATTGTACATGCTCTGACTAGCCATTAAATGTTAAAACAGCTTTTCAAGACAGACATAGTCAGGGATCTGTAAGAAGATTAAAGTTGACCGTAAAGTTAAAATTCTTTTAAAGTAAACATAACATACTTATGGTTTTACATATAGCAGCCCTGATATTCCTCTTTTGGGAACCACTGTCGCTCTGTGCTCTGCCAAGTAACAGACTGGGTCCCAGGGCTTCTTTCTTCTGCCTTTGCAGTTTGTGGGTGTCTGGTCTACAGTGCTCATGTCTCTTCCTGGTGATGTGGGTGCTGTCCATTGGCTGCCACAAGTGTCCATCACTAGGCCCTTACAGAAGTCCCCACAGGGTGCTGAAGTCTTTAAACATGGTGACATGACGAAGGGCGTGCGCAAAACAGATCAATTAAGCTGCTGCTGCACACGATGAGCAAGATTACCACTCGAGTGGGCGACAGCTCAGGCAGTAAAATAGCAATTTGCAGATGGCTCACTCATTTTCAGGTTAGCTGATCACATACGTACTGCTCACCTCTGACACTAACAGAACAATGAAGAGAACTGACTTGTCCTCTGCACTGGGCTCATTGTGGCCATCTTAAGCAAGCCTTTGTCTAATTGGACATAGAGCTTTTCCAAGATTTAGACAGCCATCTTGGACCCAGAGAGGCTATATCTAGCCCCTGCTGGGTAATTTTGGCCAGCCTGCATTGTGGGAAGTATATAGGAAGGGACAGACATCTGCTGGTTAGGAAGAGGTAGGCTAAACTTGAACAGAAGGAATAGATTAAGGACAGTCTTGAATAGACATGTGCACACTGAAATATTTCATTTCGGAATTTCGTTTTCGTCCGAAAAATACATTTATTTAGTTACTCCCGAAATTTGTTTTTACTAATTTTGTTTAGTTAAAAAATGCATTCATCCGAAAATCCATAATAATTAAGGTCGAATGTGTCTTCGAAGGCTTATGGTGTCTGTCAAATGTTCTAAGAAGATTCGACGGAGCAGCTAAACTGTACGACGCCGCAATTGTACATGTTCCGCCTACAAGCTATAGTAGGATTCTAATGTTGTATGACACTAGTAATAATTATATTTATTAATGATTATTACTAGTCAACCAACATTAGAATATTTCTATAGCCTATGTGCGGAGCATATGACCATAAATGTCCACTCGCGGCGACTGCTTCGTTGAATTTTCTTGCAAATCTTTTCTCTCTATGTCGAATAATATTGGACTAATAGAGTTAGGTTAGGCACATTCAACCTTTTTTGCTATTGTCTCTATAATGTTGAATCTTTTCTCTCTATGTCGAATCTTTTCTCTCTATGTGGAATAATCTTGAACTAATAGAGCTAAGGTTAGGCACATTCGACCACAGGTTTGATGGACACAGATCGCTGTTATCAGCGTCATGTTGAATCTCCTATCTATATGGAACTGTTGTCACAACGAAAACGAAAATAAAGCATTTGTTTATGTCGGATCTTTCGGTTTTTGGATTCTGCACGATAACGATCGTTTGTTAAAACGATAACGAAAATACCCAAAATTTAGACGAAAATGCATTCGGACAAAAACAAATGCACATGTCTAGTCTTGAATATCCCGGAGAGACTACCTTGTGTTAGATGAAGAACCTTTGTGCCCAGTCTGCTATCTAGATTGGCACATTTTGTGCCCTGTTCTGCCAGCACAGCACCCTTTCTGGAAGGCCACAAGTCGTTATCCTCAAAGGTACCTGCCTGAAGAGCTAATCCTTGAACACCCTGCCATAAGTAAGTCTTGCAATATTGTAAGGAATTGTGGCAGATGTGTATACGTGCTTTAATGTCCATAGTGTAACTGTGGGAAAGCAAACGCGTAATTTTTCCTACTGACTATCCACTACAAAAACAAGAAAATCACAAGAAAACATTGTCTCGCTTGTTCCTTCCAAGCCACATCTTCATGGCTAGCCCCGACGACAAGCTGCACATAAGATAAACTGCAGATTACCCTTTTTATTTTACCAGGGCTATAATTAATTCATTAAGCATCAATTCTAACATTAAATAAACCCACCCTTAAAATAGTGCTTAGCCATAGCCTTAAAGAAGAACTCCAGCTTTTCCCAAAACAACAGATGCATTGTGCATGTAAATGAATGACAACCCCAGTGTCAGTTTATATGTAATTTACCTCCTTTAGCTGTATATAGAAAATTCTTGTGTCTGTGATGTCTCCCTTCTTCTGGCTGAATTACAAAGTTTCCTGACTTCCCGTTTCCTTCATTTCCCAATCCTGATACTACTTGTCCCATGATCCTTTGAGCCTCTGTAGCTTCAGGACGGGCCATGGGAGTCACTTGTACCAGTTCTGGAAGTTGATGTGGGTGGGTCTAAGGGTTATGGTGGGTGTTTCTGGTCCTTCATGTGGGTGGTGAAAGATGTAAATGTGTCATATGTCCCCCTGTGTCATTCCTGCCTTGCAGCATGCCAAAGAATAATGGTGTGCCAAAGTCTACGGCCTTGTCCAGTCTAATGAGGACGTCCAAGAACAAAGATAGCTGACATCCTTCAATATGTAGTGGGTTGTGAGGCATAGTGGGTGCAAAGATGGTGCAAGTCATTGGGAGCCAGTCACTTTTTGGATGTAAAAGAGATTTTATTTCTTTTGACAGTCCTTTTTGTATTTTGGGGGAAAGAGGGTTAGGGCCAGGACACCCTTAAGTAGTTATAGGTTCAATCGGCAGACTCCGAGACTTCAATAGGAAGACAATTGTGCAGGGAAAGGCTCCAGCAAGGCACCACATCTGCAAAACCATGGAATGCTGTCTCCTGTGGTACCAGTCTTTACCAGTTTCTTACTCAAACGTAACAGTTCTTTTCAGCTTCACTACAACTGCCTCTTGTAGTTCTTTAACACTGAGCTCCCGGTCTCTCACTAGACCCTCTGATTCACTGACTCTGAATCCCTTGAGCTCCTCCAAGGTTTGCGGTGGTATCCCCTCAAGTGTCACCCACGCTTCCCTGCTGGGTCCCTAGCTTGGTATTCCAAATACTTCTCAAGCTTAACCCCTGCTAACCAGTGAGGTCCCTGACTCAACTCACAAGGCTGCTCTGCAAGCTTCTCCTCCGCGGGTTGGGTCCCTGACTTGATCACCACCTGAAGTTTACCGATTCTCCACCGTGCCTGTTCGGTCAGAATATGGTTCCGGTACTTGCTTCAGTTACTCTGTGGTCCCTGGTAAAGGTGGTTAGTTCCTTTGTGGTGACAGCTTCGCTTCTACCTCCGACCACTGACAGGTTCTCCGGCTAACTTCTGGTTGGACTGCAAGCCTCAGTCCTAACACTGCGTTGCCCTCTTACTTCTGGATAGGCTCTTACACAGCCCGGCAGCCAGATGCCCTTGGGATAGGCCCAATCTCCGGCCTAGCAGCACGGGGCATATGACACATGTCCACCCAGACAGCCGTCCAGGTGACACAGAACACAGATCACCTGACTCCACCCAAATATATAGATGCTCCCAGCAGGCCAAGGGATTCAAGAAAACGCCTGCCCATTGGCTGGGATACCCCATATACCCATAACCTGACCTTGGATTACCCTTCTCATATCTAGTACCACCAAGTACCCGACCACCTAGTGGTAGAAGAGAAAAGTGCAACAAGGCACTCTATCAATCAACCAGGATAACTACTCCTAGCAAGTCAATTTGTGAGGAGCTCCCTGCCTAAGCTACAGGGTGCTACAATGACTTACTGCAAGACTAAAGAGGAAGGACTATGGGAAGTTATTATGAAGAGGTTTCCTTCATATATAAATGAATGACTTCACAGAGAGCAGGGCTCTGGGAGGGCGGGATCTGAGGGGCGGGTGTCAGGTCACCTGAGTCCAGGTGTCAGACGCACCCCATTGGGGTCTGGAGTGCACCGCAAGGTAGTGGACCCTACGGCTGACTGCTGCGGATTGAGCTCTAGGTGATACAGAAGAACAAGTACTCTGTAGTACCAACATGGATGACACTGGGAGCTAGAGCATGAGATTTCCCAGGGTGCGGACTCTAAGAGCCAGCGGGTGTTCACCAGAGGCCCCTAGTGGTGGGGATGGATTTAGCTGCAGTCTGGCTCCAGGTCGCGACCCCTAGGGCCTCCCAGCTCACGCTCACGGTAGACTACAGGGAGGTAGAGAGGAAGCAGCAGACAGCAACAACAAAGGATAATCAGGAGATAGCCAAAGGTTGGGGCAACAAGCGGGTAAGGATAGTCAGGGGATAGCCAAAGGTCGGGGCAACAAGCAGGTAAGGATTGTCAAGAACTAACCAAGATCGGTAACTGGAATCAGACATAGAACACACAGAAGCCAGACACACAATATTGATCAGCAGGGCTGGCTTGCAGTGCACAGGGTTAATATAGAGTTCCCTGATAGGGGCTGGGGTGGAGCCATGCTTTGAAGAGAGATTACTTAAGCAGCCAGGTGAGAGTGGCTGGCCCCTTAAGCTGAACACATGGAGAGGTAAGCTGACAGACAAACATTACTGCATATCCATGACAGCGGGACTCTCCGGGTTCACACTGGTCAGCATATTTAACTGGGCAGGATTGACTTCTAATTGTGATCTTTTCAATCCCTGAAACAGCACAGCTAACTTTCAGAACAGGCTGTGTATGAAGGAGTTTCCTTTCTGAATAATACTGTGATCTGTGAGGTGGGACTTGGGAGGTTTAGGCTCTTCCTGTAGGTGTGACTGGGCAGAACTGAATGCTAATTGACCACTTCAAGATGAAGCCGATTTCTGACATTTGTTGTTTACAAGTTAAAATCAGTAATCAGTAAGACGCACCTTACCATAAGACACACCTATGTTTTAGAGGAGGAAAACAAGAAAAAAAATATTCTGGATCAAATGGTGTACTAAAATATTCACCAGTGCCCATGAAATGCAGCCTGACCTGTGCCAATGAAATGCAGCCTTACGAGTCCCATAAAATGCAGCCTTACCCATGCCAAAGAAATGCAGCCTAACCAGTCCCTTAAATGCAGCCTGACCTGTACCAAAGAAATGCCGCCTTACCAGTCCCATAAATGCAGCCTGACCTGTGTCAAAGAAATGCAGCCTTACCAGTCCCATAAATGCAGCCTTATGAATGCCAAAGAAATCCAGCCTTACCAGTCCCATAAATGCAGCCTGACCTATGCCAAAGAAATGCAGCCTTACGAGTCCCATAAAATGCAGCCTGACCCTTGCCAAAGAAATGCAGCCTTAACAGTCCCATAAATGCAGCCTGACCTGTGTCAAAGAAATGCAGCCTTACCAGTCCCATAAATGCAGCCTTACGAATGCCAAAGAAATCCAGCCTTACCAGTCCCATAAATGCAGCCTGACCTGACATCATCACATCCGCCTGACAGAAGACAGAGCAGCCCGATTGGCCACCATGGACGTACTCCATTCAGCCAATATTCGCTCCATAAGGCACAGAGACATATTCCCCGATATTTTTAGGGGAAAAAAGTGCGTCTTATGGAGCAAAAAAGTACTTAGAATCCCCAAACATTATATATAATTTTTTAGCAAAGATCCTAGAGAATAAAATGGCAATCGTTGCAATATTTTATGTCACACAATATTTGCGCAGAGGTCTTTCAAACGCAATTTTTTTCGGAAAAAATCCACTTTTTTAAATAAAAATATAAGAAACCAGTAAAGTTAGCCACATTTTTGCATACTGTGAAGTAAATAGATACCTAACATGTTACAGTTTAAAATTGCAGGCACTCTTAAAATAGCGACAAACTACAGTACTTAAAAATCTCCATAGGAGATGTTTAAAAATGTTTAATGGTTACCAGTTTAGAGTTACAGAGGAGGTCTTTTGCTAGAATTATTGCTCTCGCTCTAACGATTGCGGTGATACCTCACATGTGTGATTTGAACACTGTTTACATTTGCGGGCGTGACTTGACTTAGGTATGTGTTTTCTTTGGTGCGCGAGCACGTGGGGACAGGGGCACTTTAAAAATGTATTCTTTTTTAAAATTATTTTTACACTGTTCCTTTAAAAAAAAATCTGATCACGTTTATTGCTGTCACAAGGAATGTAAACATCCCTTGTTATAGTAGTAGGCAGTGACAGGTACTCTTAATGGAGGGATCTGGGGTCCAAGAGACCCCAAACCCTTCCTCTGCACTTCAAAGTATTCAAAACGCCAAAATCAGCATTTTTGAATACCTTAGATTTTTTTTAAATCGGTGCCGTTTCCAGCCAAGTAAATTGGAAGTGATGTTGTGACTTCGCTTCAGGGTTACTACATTGGAGACCAGGGGCGGATCCAGAACCTAGTCTCAGGAGGTGCAAAAAGCAAAAATATGTTTTTTTGGGGGCAATTTGTCGGGGAAACGGCTGGTGTTGGCGCTTCAATCAACCCGGCACTATGGTTGATATGGTGTCAGGATGATTGAAGCGCATTATTTCTATTATTACATTGTTATAAAAAATAAAATAGTTCAACTCACCATAATGCAGAATCAGTGGGAGCCCTGAGCGTGTCACTTGCCACCGTCGCCTGCCATCAGATGCAGATTGTCACTTGCCACATCACCTGCCACACGTTGAGGATTGTCACTTGCCACGTCACCTGTCACCAGATGTGGATTGTCACTTGCCATGTTGCCTGTCACCAGATGCGGATTGTCACTTGCCACATCACCTGTCACCAGATGCAGATTGTCACTTTCCATGTTGCCTGTCACCAGATGCGGATTGTCACTTGCCACGTCACCTGTCACCAGATGTGGATTGCCACTTGCCATGTCGCCTGTCACCAGATGCAGATTGTCACTTGCCATGTTGCCTGTCACCAGATGCGGATTGTCACTTGCCACGTCACCTGTCACCAGATGTGGATTGCCACTTGCCACGTCGCCTGTCACCAGATGCAGATTGTGACTTGCCAAGTCACCTGCCACACGTTGTGGATTGTCACATGCCATGTCATGGATTGTCACTTGCCACGTCACCTGCCACACATTGAGGATTGTCATTTGCCACGTCACCTGTCACCAGATGCAGATCATCACTTGCCACGTCACCTGCTAGCGGTTACGGATTGTCACTTGCTACGTTGCCTAACACATGTTGCGGATTGTCACTTGCTGTGTCACTTTTCTGTGTCCCAGAGTCAGGCAGCAGATTATCAGTCAGGCAGCAGAGAGATGATGTCATCTCTCTGCTTCCCGCAGCTGCCTGCACAGTGAGGGCGGAACTGTACTGCAGGGATTCAGGGCGGGCGCTGGGCAGTGAGAGATGTCATCTCTCTGCTCCCCCGCCCACGGCTCCCTCATTGGCCAGCCGTCTGCTCACCCACGAGCTGCCCAGCTGTTTGCCTGCTCTCCCTCCTACTGAGCCGCCTGACAGCCTGTGGAGCCGCCTGCTTTCTAACCTGCAGAGCTGCCCGGGAAGCCGCCCGCTCTGTCACCTGTGGAGCCATCCGCAGAGCCGCCCGGGAAGCCGCCCGCTCTCTCACCTGCATTCTCGGGGGGGAGCAATTACCACGTTGCCCCCCCCCTGGATCCGCCCCTGTTGGAGACCCAATCAAAGCCAATCCTGGCTTTGTTCGGCACTCTGGCCATCGGAGGACCTGCCGGCTGGTGGCTCGGGTTGACCTGGGTGGAGCGGCAGAAGGCATTGGGAGGGGGGGATGTCCCCTCCCACTTCTTGTGATAACAGCCGAGCGGTTTATTAGCCACATTGGCTGTTATCACTTCAAAATTGACCGCCAGCTCCAAAAAACAGTACCGGGGGTGATGCCTCTGGCTGCAGGCATCACCCCAGTACAGCCACTTCAACAAAATAACGTATAGGTAAGTGATTTTGCATGAAGTTAGGATGTATTCAATCCCACCCACCATCGGAGCTGTGAAGGAAGTTACATCATTTGCAGAGCCTGAAAGACTACAAAGGTGAGTGTTATAGACTCTAGCTGTTTCAGGAAGTGGCTGTGGAAGGGACAGTCTATCAGCAGTATATATAGAGTGTCACATGATACAAAGCCACAACTATACCCAGAATATCAGGGGATCTGCAGACAGCAGAGCCACCTGGTACAGAGGTATGATCTATGCTGGGATTGATAATTCCATTCAGTTCTAGTAAAAAGAAAGTTGGAATTTAATGGAAACATTAATGGAAACATCTTAGTTCTGCACAAAAATCTCAGCACAAAACTACTCCTTGGTTTTAGGCAATCTTTACATCACAGCTTATAAAGCAATTCAGACTCCTTGCAACACTTCTGAAATCTACTATAAGCATATGAATGCACAGCTGTGCAGAGCCCATTCATAATCATACGACAATCTCATAATGTGTATAGCCATCATCAGGCAATCAGCCTTCCTCTGACTACATTTCTATTATTTACAAGTGATTATATTTAGCTCTGTTCCCCTTGCAATTTGAAACTTCTGTCTCTCTCCTCTCTCCAAAAGCTATTATGATGTTTTTTGGGGGATTTTTTTATTTTACTCTGAAAACGCATTACATTTATCTTTTGGAGCGACTGCATCAAAAAAGCCCTGGGAGATTACTGCGAGTTAATGTAAACTGACCTATTTTAAAGTGAGCTTTTAGACAAGAATAGCTGGGAGATAAAGTTTAAAGAATATAATGAGGCTCTCTCAAACTCTGAGAGAATTCGCAGAGCGCAGACCAGGCAGCACAACATTTGTAATTATGAATGTATGGCGGTGCTTTGAAGAGATGCACACACAGAAGCTGAGCAAAGAAAATTTGAGATGTTGCCTATATCAACCCATCTGAAGCTACGTTTTATTTTGCTAATGATGATTAGGGAATTAAAGCTGGTTTGCCATCATCAGCCCTGATTTTGCTTTGCTTGAAAATGATCTCTTTAGGTTCCATGCACACTGAAGCTCATAAACAGCCGTTTTTAGGAGTTTGGGCGTTTTTTTTCTAACAGCCCATAAACTCCCCTCTATGTTATCCTATGTGTCCATACACACATGGACGTTTTTGGACATTTATCAACTGTGGAGTTTATGGGCTGTTTTCTAAACGCCCTAAAATCGCGTTCAGGAGTCATTTTTCTGACCACAAAAAAATGGCAAACGCTCATAAATGCTGATTAATGTCGATAAACACTCAAAAATAAGGCTTACCAGCTTTTTTTAATGTTTTTGATCCATTGGAAAAAAAAAAAAAAAACACTAAAAAACGCTATTGCAAAAACGTTAAAAAACGTTGAAAGACTCACTGCAAAGCTAATTTTAAGTTTTAAATTTTAAAGTTTTTATAATGTTAATTTAATGTCCAGTGAGCAAGCCAAATACACACGATCGGATTTTCCGCAGACAAAACCTCAGACTTTTGTCCGAAGGCATGTGCCTGGATTTTGTCTTGCATACAAACCGCAAGGAATTGCCGCCCAACAAACACGAACGTAGTGACGTACTACGGGTTTTTCAGCTCTTTAGCGCCACCCTTTGGCCTTCTTCTGCTAATTCGTGTTAGTAGAAGTTTGGTGAGTGTTGATTCGCACTTTTCATTTCGTGCTTTTCAGTTCACGCTGTTCAGTTCGCGTTTTTCATTTTGCGCTTTTCATTTCACGATTTTCATTCCGTGTTTTTCATTTAGCGCTTTTCATTTTGTGCTTTACAGCTCATTTCTGAATGGCCGTTCATCAACCAGACATGTTGCGGAAAAGGAGGAGATAACGTGTTATTTATTATTGGCCTTGGAGTTATTGCTTTGACCCAAGTCCAGTCCAGGAACAGGAGGAGGAGGATTTCTTGGACCAAAAATTGGTTGCTTTATTAATCGTGACCAATTATGTCATATGCCTTTGCTGCGGGAGCTCCAGGAGAATAATCCAGATTATTTTCGGAATTATCTCCGGATGACGGACCCCTGCTTTCACCAACTCTTGGCATTGTTGACCCCCTATATTAAGAAGCAGGACACAAGCATGAGGCTTTTATTTCATTTTTTGGTTGAATAATGATTTGATTAGTTATATTTTCTATATTTTTGGATGCATAGAATGCACTGTTTGGTTAAGTTCTATTGGCAGATAGCATGTCTAATTTTATTTGTTTTCTTTTTTAAATGCACAATAAAAAAATTGTGGAGAATAATACTTGGCTATGTGTTTACTTCAAATGACAGTTTGGTAGTAGGCAGTTACATTTAAAAAAAAAAATAATGTAAAATTAACAAGGGACACCAACATAGTTGTATCTTTGATCTTATAAACTACGGGATAATGGTGTTGTGGTAACTTGCCCAATAAAAAAACAAAAAAAAACACAATAATATTATTCTTGATATCACTAGAAGAAAAAAGTCTTTGAAAATGAATTTGCAATAACTCCATCAGTATCACCAGCGAAGTAGCTTCATTATTATCCCATTAAATAAAGAAGAAGAGAATTGTACGCTACATTTCGAGATTTCATATTTTGCCACGTCACGAATGTTAATTCTCCTCCATTATGAACGCTAGTTTACAAGACCGACCGTTTCTGGCTCGTCCTTGCTTCCGAGTATGCGTGTTTGTACTTTGGACTTTTGCCCGACGGACTTGTGTACACACGCTCGGAAAATCTGACAACAGACATTTGTCCGCAGAATATTTTAAAACCTGCTATTCAACATTTGTCTGTGGAAAATCCGACAATTTTCTGATGGAGCATACAGTCGGATTTTCCGCCAACAGCCGGTCATCACACAATTCCCGTCGGAAAATCCAATCGTGTGTATGAGGCTATAGAGTCTTTTAAGGCAATCATTTAAAGTAGCCCTGTTATATATTGAAACAGAGCATGTGATGGAAAATGCATATGCAGAGGTTACTTACAATAAAATTGGTGTGGGTAGAGTGCAGCGTAGCCTGTCAGTGGCAAAGAATACATTCAGAGGCCGAGGCGGATGAGAACAGTATATTAAAAGAGTTCCAACAACGTACAAATCAGGCCCCGCAGGTAAACACAGCAAACCGGAGACACTTACAGCAGTAGCAGAGGATCATGGTCTTAAAAGGATGCCGACAGCTTCTGCAGTGAGGAGCGGGAATGAGGTCTGGCTTAGACATGTGCGGTTCATTTCGTGCCGGATTAAATTTCAGACGAATTTTTGTTTTTTGAATTACGATAGTACCGAATTTAAACAAATCCAAAACAACGAGAAAAAAAAATTGGACGAAAATTTGAATTTGAATCGTTTGCGAATCGTTTTCGAATAGTTTTCAAATTCGAATAGTTTTCCATTTCAAATTAGAAAAGTTTTCAAATTTGAATAGTTTTCAAATTTGAATTAGAGTTTTTCCAGTTTCTAAAGAGAATAAAATAGAAAATAAAGGAATAGAATAGAAAAAAAATAACAGACTAGAAAAGAATATAACAGAAAATAAAAGAATAGAATAGAGTAAAACAGAAGAAAATAGAATAGAAAATAAAAGAACAGAATAGACTAGAATATAATAGAAACAAGTAGAATAGAATAACATAGAATATAACCATCTTCTGAAATTCGAATTTCAAATAGAATAATTTTGAATTTGAATACAATAGAAAAGAATCAATTAGAATACAATAGAAAATAACAGAATAGTATAGAAAAAAACAACAGAATAGAATAGAAAGAATATAACCATCTTCCGAAATTTGAATTTCAAAAAGACTTGCATTTGAATAGAAAATACTTGAATAGAATAGAAAATAAAAGAATAGAAAAGAATAGAATAAACAAATAAAAAAGAATATAATTTAAAAAATAGAATATATTAGAATAGAAAGAATATAACCATTTCCAAAAATTCAAATAGAATCAATTCAAATTTGAATAGAATAGATCAGAATAGGAAGATGGTTATATTCATTCTATCATATTCTATTCTGTTGTTTTTTTTCTATATTATTGTGTTATTTTCTATTCTATTCTACTCTATTCTATCGTTTTCTATTCTATTCAAATTCAAATTGATTCTATTTGAATTTTGGAAAATGGTTAAAATATTTATATTCTATCTCACTGTTTCTGTAATCCTATTCTTTTCTATTATATTTGAATTGCAGAAGATGGTTATAATCTTTCTATTTTATTCTAGTTTTTTTTTAATTCTCTTCTATTCCTTTCTATCTTATTCTATTCCATTCTATTTTGTTATTTTATTTTCTATCCCATTTTGTTCTGTTTTACTCTATTATATTATATTCTTTTATTTTCTGTTATATTCTTTTCTATGCTATTATTTTTTTTTCTATTCTATTCCTTTATTTTCTATTCTATTTATTCTCTTTGGAAATTGGAAAATGATTCAAATTTGAAAATGATTTGAATTGGAAAACCTTTTGAATTCGAAAACTATTCAAGTTTGATTAGAAAACTTTTCAAATCGATCCGAAAAATGAATAAACGAAACAAATTCCAAAAACAAATTAAACTAATGAAACTAATTTAACTAAACAAATTTATGTAAATAACGTACTTTATGTCAAAACTAATATTTTTGTTCTGCACATGTCTAGTCTGGTTGGTCCACACCCAGGGAGGCTTCCTAAGTGTAGATAGTGTAGTCCCTGCACTTTCCCTACTCCACAGAAACTTTTCCCCGGCCACTATGCTCTGTCCCTGCCAGCCAGAGAACCTGTCCCTATTCTCGCCACTCATACAAAGTGCACCAAACCCGATAGCCAGAGTCTTAAATAGACTCTGCCCTGACCAAAGATGGTCATCGAGGTCACATTCTGCATCAGCATCCAATCGGACAGCTGGCTTCCTGGTGACCACAGGAAGTCATAAACCAAGTTCCTCACGACTTCCTCCTCTTCTGCATTGCCGCTTCGGTCAAGCACCACCTACAGTGGGCAATACAGACTGCACCTAGCTACAATGGCATGTGAAAAAAATCAAAATTATGTCAATACACTCTACATCCCTCAAAATGATTGCTTTAAAGTAAAAGTTCAGCTTTACAAAAAGCATACTATGCTGTCCCATATAGGTATAGCAGAATAATGTGCTAAATCTACCTACCAGCCAGGGTTCCCTTTTCTCTTTTAAACAACGAAGTCCACAACCACATTTAAAAGAAGCTTTCATAAAGGCTCTGCACCCAGTGATGGCTCCATCCCAAGTTATTGTACAGAAAGAGTAGCCGTTAGGACCAGCGCCCCTCTCCTGTTTTTTTGGCCTGCAGGGTGTCCCCTGTCCTGTCACAGTCGGTGGGTTTACCATAGACAAAAGGAGAGAGTGCACTGCACATGTGCAACCAAAAAGTACCGGACAGCGCTCTCGTGGCACTAGGCACTAAGTCTCCACAGAATAGTGGAGGCTCTTACAGGACTAACCCTACATGGGTGCCAAGGGCTTTGTAATGGTATGTCCAAAAAAAGTAGATCCTTTGCCCTCTTGGTGATCCTGGTGTTGTTATACCAACACAAATAATAGTTATATTTGACAATTCACTATAGGCTTACATGAAAAATCTCCTTTCATGTTGTAAGTTCTACCTGTCTGCTGGCCATCTCTTTCCACAACTTCCTGGATTCCATGCATGCTTTGCAGCTTCTCCTCTGCTGTTCACTTTCCATTTATAAGGACTACATATCCCATGGTACCTTGCTACCTGCAAGCAGTGATTCCTGTACTGACTGTACTGACATTTACATTACCTTAAAAAAGTATTCATACCCCCTTGACATTTTCCACATTTTGTCAAGTTACAACCAAAGACGTAAATGTATTTTATTGGGATTTTATATGATAGACCAACACCAAGTGGCACATACTTGTAAATTGGAAGAAAAATGAGAAATGGTTTTCAAAATGGTTTACCACAAAATATCTGAAAAGTGTGTCGTGCATTTGTATTCAGCCCCCTTTACTCTGATACGCCTAGCTAAAATCTAGTGGAACCATTTGCTTTCAGAAGTCACCTAATTAGAAAATAGAGTCCACCTGTGTGTAATTTAATCTCAGTATAAATACAGCCATTTTGTGAAGCCCTCAGAGGTTTTTTAGAGAACCTTAGTGAACAAACAGTACCATGAAGGCCAAGGAACACACCAGACAGGTCAGGAATAAAGTTGTGCAGAAGTTTAAAGCAGGGTTAGGTTATAAAGCAAATATCCCAAACTTTGAACATCTCACGGAGCACTGTTCAATCCATTATCTGAAAATGGAAAGAGTATGGCACAACTGCAAACCTATCAAGACATGGCCGCTCACCTAAACTGACAGGCTGAGAGCGTTACTGACAGACAAAGAGAGCATTAATCAGAGAAGCAGCCAAGAGGCCCATGGTAACTCTGGAGAAGCTGCAGAGATCCACAGCTCAGGTGGGAGAATCTGTCTGCAGGACAACTATTGGTCGTGCACTCCACAAATCTGGCCTTTATGGAAGAGTGGCAAGAAGAAAGCCATTATTGAAAGAAAGCCATAAGAAGTCCTGTTTGCAGTTTGCGAGAAGCCATGTGGGGGACACAGCAAACATGTGAAAGAAGGTGCTCTGGTCAGATAAGACCTAAATTTAACTTTTTGGCCTAAAAGCAAATGGCTATGTGTGGAGAAAAACTAACACTGCACATCACCCTGAACACACCATCCCCACCGTGAAACATGGTGGTGGCGGCATCATGTTGTGGGGATGCTTTTCTTTAGCAAGGACAGGAAAGCTGGTCAGATTGGACAGGAAGATGGATGGAGCCAAATACAGGGATATCTTAGAAGAAAACCTGCTAGAGTCTGCAAAAGACTTGAGACTCGGGCAGAGGTTCACCTTCCAGCAGGACAACGACCCTATACATAAGGCCAGAGCTACAATGGAATGGTTTAGATCAAAGTATATTCATGTGTTAGAATGGCCCAGTCAAAGTCCAGACCTAAATCCAATTGAGAATCTGTGACAAGACTTGGAAATTGCTGTTCGCAGATGCTCTCCATCCAATCTGACAGAGCTTGAGCTATTTTGCAAAGATGATTGGGCAAAAATTTTACTCTGTGGATGTGCAAAGCTGGTAGAGACAACCCCAAAAAGACTTGCAGTTTGCTTCTCGCAAACTGCAATGGGACTTCTTATGGCTTTCATTCAACAATGGCTTTCTTCTTGCCACTCTTCCATTAAGGCCAGATTTGTGGAGTGCATAACTAATAGTTGTCTTGTGGACAGGTTCTCCCACCTGAGCTTTGACTCTCTGCAGCTTTTCCAGAGTTACCATGGGCCTCTTGGCTGCTTCTCTGATTAATGCTCTCTTTATCTGTCAGTAATGCTCTCAGCCTGTCAGTTTAGGTGGACGGCCATGTCTTGAAAGGTTTGCAGTTGTGCCATACTCTTTTCATTTTCGGAAAATGGATTGATCAGTGCTCCGTGAGATGTTCAAAGCTTGGGATTGTATTATTATAACCTAACCCTGCTTTAAACTTCTCCACAACTTTATCCCTGACTTGTCTGGTATGTTCCTTGGCCTTCATGATGCTGTTTGTTCACTAAGGTTCTCTAACAAACCTCCAAGGCTTCACATAATGGCTGTATTTATACTGAGATTAAATTACACACAGGTGGACTCTATTTACTAATTAGGTGACTTCTGAAGGCAATTGGTTCCACTAGATTTTAGTTAGGGGTATCAGAGTAAAGGGGGCTAAATACAAATGCACGCCACACTTTTCAGATATTTATTTGTAAAAAAAATTGAAAACCATTTCTCATTTTTCTTCCACTTCACAATCATGTGCCACTTTGTGTTGGTCTACCACATTAAATCCCAATAAAATACATTTACGTCTTTGGTTGTAACATGACAAAATGTGGAAAAGTTCAAGGGGTATAAATACTTTTTCAAGGCACTGTAAATGAAAGCTTTTATGTCCGGAGTTCAGCTTTTAGCAATTAGTATCATTACACTGGTGGGCCCCACACTAATCTTTTTAAAGATTGTCTTAGTACCCCCAAAGCCTGATTTCAACTTTTAGCTTTAGTCTTTGAGTCAAAGACACATTTCAAGTAATAACACTAGCTGAAATGAAAAAAATCATTTTATGAAATTTGGAAGAATATATGAGAAGTGTGGTGGGTTTTGCATATTTGCCTGAAGTTCTTTCATTCCAAAATGATTGTAGCAAATTAACTTTAATTTCTAAATTCCTTTCTACCTTTCTACCTTTCACTATATCTGGAATTTCACAGGTTCTGCAATTGGTTTTCTTCAACTGCACAACCTTTGTTAAAGCTGAACTCCAGGCAAACAGCTAACTACTGTACACAGATTGGGAGTTGGTTTAACAACTAAAGGATTTATATTTCCACCCATCCAGTTCTGAGCTTTACACGGCTCTGCCACGCAGCACTGCCCTATCTGGCAGAGGATCTCACTTCCTGTGCTGCAGATAAACAGGATTAAGCTCTATTTTCCCACAAATAGAGCTTTCTTTTGGTGGTATTTGGTCACCTCTGCAGTTTTTATTTTTTGTGCTATAAACAAACTTCGAAACTTTGGAAAAGAAAAACACATTTTTTTACTTTCTGCTATAAAACATATCCAATAAAAAAAATGTAAAAAATCTAATTTCTTCATCAATTTAGGCCAATATGTATTCTGCTACATATTTTTGGTAAAAAAAAATCCCAATAAGTGTATATTGATTGTAAACGCTATAACTTTTGCTCAAACCAAACGATGGGATATTTTTATGGAATTTTCATTCATTTATTTTTTTTACTAGTAATGGCGGTGGTCAGTGATTTATAGTGGGACTGCAAAATTGCGGCGGAAAAATCGGACACCTAACTGATGCACTGTTACTGTACTAATGGCACTGGCAGGGAAGGGGTTAACAATAGGGGCGATCAAAGGGTTAAATCTGTTCCCTGGGAGTGCTTGCTAACTGTGTGGGGGATGGTCTGACTGGGGAAAGACAGAGATCTGTGTTCCTGCTTAGCAGAAACACAACATCTCTGTCTTACCCCCTGACAGAACGGCAATCTGCCTTGTTTGGCAAACCACCGTTCTGTGTCTCTCGGGAAAGATCGCAGGTGGCCGGTGAACATCGGGTCCGAGGAACCCACTGTTTGTCTCCCCCTCTAGCCAATCAGCATGTGATCGCACCTCCGGCGGCACGCGCACGCCCCCTGGAGCTCCTGCACAAAATGACCTCCATTCTGAGCACAGTTCTGCTGGGGATTGGTGTTTGGGTGGGGATGCAGGCACACATAGGAGAAGAGGAGCGGGAAGAGGAGGAGCAGGTCCAGTTTTTTCTCTCTCCTCTCTGTGCAAAGAGGAGGGGGGGGGGTGATGGGGGGGCGAGCTGTCAGTGCTGGGTCTGGGCAGTGTGAGAGAGCATGTATTAGACACTCTCTGCTTACAACTGCAACCAACAACCCTTCAGTGGGGCCACAGTTCAGGCTCTTGCCCCCCCTCCCCCCACAGTGGAGGAACTCCTGTCACAAGTGTGACCTATGCCACCCTGGTACTTCCACCACTGTCCCAAGGTGAAAACATAGGGGGGAAAAAGACTAAAAAAGAAAACAAATTAAACCACCACATCTAATGAGCAATATATTACATTTTTGGTTTAGGGTTTATTATCACTTTAAGCAAATAGAAAGGTAGAGGGTGTGAATCCAAAGTGGAGACACCCTAAAGGCCCGTACACACGATCGGACTTTTTGACAACAAACATGCAAATTAGCTGTTTTGGGGCAACATCCGACCGTGTGTATGCTCCAACAGCCAAACTTTTTTGGTTTTCATCTGACTTTTGTTGGCTGTGCGAACGGACAAACTTTCCGGCAACAAAGTCCGATCATGTGTACACAAAGCCATCGGACTTTTGTACAAACTACAGTACCAGCCCGCGAGAATGTTTCTCGGCGACAGGGTACTGTACATCTCGCGCTGGCTGCAATAGGAAAAACACATTTTCCTATTGCAGCCAGCGCGAGAGGGAATTCCCCTCTGGGAGCATACCAGGCCCTTAGGTCTGGTATGCATTTTAAGGGGAACCCCCTACGCCGAAAAAATGGCGTGGGGGTCCCTCCCAAAATCCATACCAGACCCTTATCTGAGCATGCAGCCCGGCCGGTCAGGAAAGGGGGTGGGGACGAGCAAGCGCCCCCCCCTCCCGAACTGTACCAGGCCGCATGCCCTCAACATGGCGGGGTGGGTGCTTTGGGGCAGGGGGCGCCCTGCGGGCCCCCCACCCCAAAGCACCTTGTCTCCATGTTGATGAGGACAAGGGCCTCTTCCCGACAACCCTGGCCGTTGGTTGTCGGGGTCTGCGGGAGGAGGGCTTATCAGAATCCGGGAGCCCTCTTTAATAAGGGGGCCCCCAGATCCCGGCCCCCCACCCTATGTGAATGAGTATGGGTACATCGTACCCCTACCCATTCACCTGTGGGAAAAAGTGTCAATAAAAAAAACACACTATACAGGTTTTTAGAGTAATTTATTAGGCAGCTCCGGGGGTCTTCTTCCGACTTCGGGGATCTTCTTCCGACTTCTCCGCTCTCTCCGGCCTCTTTTCCCGGTGTCCGGTTCTTCTCCCGCTCTTCTGCCGGGCTCCTCAGCTATCTTCTGCTCTTTTGCTAGCGGTGGCCCGGTCTTCTCCGTCGTCTTGTTCCCTCTTCTCTTCTTCCGATGTTGACACGACGCTCGAGAAGGAGAAGTCAGTAGAAGACCCCCCGAAGTTGGAAGAAGACCCCCGAAGTCGGAAGAAGACCCCCCGGAGCTGCCTAATAAATTACTCTAAAAACCTGTCTAGTGTTTTTTTTATTGACACTTTTTCCCCCAGGTGAATGGGTAGGGGTACGATGTACCCCATACTCATTCACATAGGGTGGGGGGCCAGGATCTGGGGGCCCACTTATTAAAGGGGGCTCCCAGATTCCGATAAGCCCTCAGCCTGCAGACCCCAACAACCAACGGCCAGGATTGTCGGGAAGAGGCCCTTGTCCTCATCAACATGGGGACAAGGTGCTTTGGGGTGGGGGGGCCCACAGGGCCCCCCCTGCCCCAAAGCGCCCACCCCCCATGTTGAGGGCATGCGGCCTGGTACAGTTCGGGAGGGGGGGTGCTCGCTCATCCCCACCCCCTTTCCTGACCGGCTGGGCTGCGTGCTTGGATAAGGGTCTGGTGTGGAATTGGGGGGGACCCCCACGCTGTTTTTTCGGCGTAGGGGGTTCCCCTTCAAATCCATACCAGACCTAAGGGCCTGGTATGCTCCTGGAGGGGAACCCACGCTGTTTTTTTATTTAAAATTTGGCGTGGAGTTCCCCCTCATGATTCATACCAAACACCTGTTGGCAATGCTTGTCGCTCATCGCAAAAGGAAAAAACATAGCTCACAGGTGTCAAATCTCGCTGATAGAGAAGTTGACCAAAGGGTGGCAGTAAATAGCTGAAAAACCACGTGATTTGGTATAAGTTGGATGAAAAAGTCCTGCCGTGTGTATGCTTAATTAGTTTAAGGCCAACACCCTTTGTACAAAAATCCACGGGAAAGTTTGTACAAAGTCCTATCGTGTATATGAGGCTTAAGACAGGAAGTGTGTTACTGGCCAGAACACCCTGCTAAGACCACCGCCTGTGGCAGGAAATTCAACATCCTTGCCACTCTAATGCATCGTACACACGGTCGGATTTTCCGATGGACAATGTCCGATCGGAGCGTGTTGTCTGAAATTCCGACCGTGTGTGGGCTCCATCGGACATTTTCCATCGGATTTTCCGACACACAAAGTTGGACAGCAGGAGATAAAATTTTCCGACAACAAAATCCGATCGCGTCAATTCCGACCGTGTGTGGCCTGCTCCGACGCACAAAGTGCCACGCATGCTCAGAAGAAATTCCGACACGGGACAGCTCGGTCTGGTAAACTTAGCGTTCGCAATGGATACAGCACTTTCGTCACGCTGCAATGTTAAAAATGGTTTAATACAGCGCACTCTCTTCTTCTTTATAATGTGACAAGAATTAAGTAGTTTTGATGCTCATATTCACACACACTTCTCACAAACTTATTTTGTTACTATTTATCGGGATTCCCTCAATATATTTTGATTTCTCACATCTGACAACATATTTTTTTTATTTTTTTTGGACTTTAATGTAGATTCTTTTTTTGTTTTTCTCTTTTTTAATTTTGTTTTTTGGTGATTTGGATTAGTACTCCCGAAAATGTTTGTGTGTTTTTTGTGACAAGTTCCCACAACACCATTGATATGTTGTTCTATTTAATCTGTAGGAGATTGTTTGGTGTTGTTGTCCCTTGTTAATTTCACATTGTACTTTAGAAATGTACCTGAATCGTCACCAACAAACTGTCCTTTTTGGATGAAAACACACACAGGAGAGTGGAATTTACCTAAAAAAATTTTATTAAGGGGTCACAACTATAAACAAAGAGGGAGGCAACGCTGGAGAAACTGCAGAAGTGGGCGAAGCCTTGGACCCCCAGGGCACACATCAATTATTTAAAAGCAAAATTGGTGGCCTGAGGAGTCCTTATCTAAGGGAGGGCAGTGTGGTCCAGAAGTCCCAGAGATCCGGAAAGCAGCAGATGACATCTGTGTCCCCAGGCTGTGGTCATACGAAAGACTGCAGCTTTTGTCAGACCAGACTGAACCCAGGGCAATCACTCTTTGGTCTTCCTTCCACGCTTCCTTCCAGCCTTTGGCTGTGGTGGTGGAGTTGTGGCAGCAGGAGGAGGAGGAGGAGGAGGAGGATCGTTGATCTCAATGACATCCGTCTTGTGTGTCAGTTCCCCACTCTCCCCCTTACGTAGGACTTTATAAATCAGGTCCTCAGAGATCTTGCGTTGGCCCTCCTGCATGCCCTGCAATTTGGTGGCAGCCATGCAGGCAAAGGCCTCTTCAGGACTGGGGAAGGCTCTGAGGGACGCCGAAGCCTCCTGGATCAGCCTGTACGCTAAATCCTGCACAGGACTGGGAGTCATCTTCCTGGCTCGTTTATGTGGCAGGCGGAGGGGAGGAACCTGAGACTCAGTCAGGCTGCGACTTGTCCCAGGCTTCTCTTGGCTGCCACTTAGCCCCGCCTCCTCCTGGCTGCCACTAATCCCCGCCTCCTCCTGGCTGCCACTAATCCCCGCCTCCTCCTGGCTGCCACATTCCACAGCCTCCTCCTGGCTGAGGTCTTCCTGTGTATGAAAAAGGGACATAGTTTTAGTATTGTTTTCCTCAATCACACACAATTTTCACCTCCTGACTGCTGCAAATTGAATGTTAACAAATATAACAGACTATCCTTCTGAGCCCAGCATTTTGCATTCTTGTCCCAATTTTGGGTGCCCACTACTGTCTATTGATATGTAAAACACTTTTTTTAATCAGCAATTAATGATCAATAATAACATCTAGTAAACATCATTTATTTATTGCCCAGAAATCTGTAGAAGAATTCTATACCTGACTCCAGCTGGGCTCCTCCACTTCTTCCTGGCTGGAAGGCCCAGGTTGGACATCGGAAGCCTCAGCTGGTATGGAAGGAAGCGTGGTAGGAAGAGTAGCGAGGGATTCCCTGACTTCAGTGTGGTCTGACAGAAATCGCAGTCTCTCATAGTACCACAGCCTGGGGACATAAACGTCATCTGCTGCAGCTCCGGACCTCTGGGAATCTGTGACCTTCTTGCGCTCCCTAAGATACGTGCTCCTCAGGCCACCAATTTTGGCTTTTAAATAAGGGATGGTTGCCGTGGGGACCACCGGCTTCACCAACTCCAGCAGTTTCTCCAGCGCTGCCTGCCTCTTCTGTTTGTGATTATAGTGGGGGTGTCTCACTTGCCACAGACAGGGCAGCTCCCTGTACTTGTCAATGAACAGGGGCAGGAAATTGTGGTCGTTGAACCCATCCATTTTCTCTGCAAGACACAACACAAGACAAACCCTAATGTCAGGCCAAACTCCCCTAATCTTGTTACAATATAGGCTTCCATTTCGAAGCAGTATAGGCCCAAGTTTAGATCCTACCTTCGTTAGCACGATCGGCGTCTCCGATGCTCCTTCCTCCGCTCACAGATCGTACGTAAGACGCGCGCGTTACGATTTATACACACTGCACATGCGTATAACTCCGCCCGCCCCTGACTTTCTTTCTATTCTATTCCCCGCCCCTTTTCGTTCGGCGCAGTGGAGGAAGAGCACATGGCGGATAGACAACAGGATCGTGCTAATTACAGCAACGAGGAGGAGGAGGAGGAGGAAAGGCCGGAGCCTGAAACGTCCCGATCCAGAAGGAGATTAAAGGACTCAAATATGTCCTTTGGGGAGATGTTGGAGATGGTGGACATCCTGAAGCAGGCCGACTATGATGGAAAGTATGGGCCTTACCCCAACCCCAATGTCCGAAAGGCCAAGATCATGGCGAAAGTGGTCAGGAGTCTGCACCGGAAATTCGGGGTACGACGATCGAAAGATCAGCTCAGGAAGCGGTGGTCGGAACCTGAAATTACGAGAACATGAGCAGTACAGAAAGATCCGGAGAGTGCTGCAAAAAAGTAAGTAGTTGTGCTGTGTTCCTATTTTTTTTGTGTTTATTAGGTTCGTGCTGCTCCATGTGCTTTTAGGAACTGTTGTACAGTTTAAAATGGCAACTTTCATGTTCATGGGCACATTATTCGTTCGGATCACACATTTTTATTTCGGACGATAAAATACCATTGTTTAGGCCATATGCATTTGCCCACCATTTTGACGCCCTATACTTGGCTTCAAAGAATTGGGTTGTGTAGATGGCTTTGTTACTAGAATGAAATGCAAACTAGATTCTGTGTAAGGAGAGGACACTCAGCAGCTGTTTTCACATCTGGACACTGGAGCACTAGTGTGGGACCCCAGAACACCATTTTTATTAGGGGGGCCACACAGGTGCTCCAGTGTATACTATAGGGGGGTCTCCATCTGTGAAGCTTGTACTAAACAGGTAAAGTATTGAAGCTTGACAAAGAACAATAAAAAAGCTACATCTTGGAACTCGGCTAAAATAGATAATTGTACCCCACTTCCAAGCAATGTTTCATCTTTATAGTTCTGCCATCAAATATCTGTGTGCTAATTATACCATTTTTGTTTTACATAGGGGAGAAAAGACTCGGAGGACACCCCTCATCCGAGGAGACCAGAGCCCCCCCCCCTCTGGAAGAAGGGGAAATCCACCCAACACAAGATGAGCAGGAGGAAGAAGACGTGGTGGAACTAGTCACCACAATAGGTGAGTGTCTGCAACCACAGGCTCAGATAAGAGATGGATGGCGGCATTTTTTTTAGACCTAATTTTTTTTGGGTTTCCTCTCTTTTTAGGTGATCGTGAGGTTGTGGATGAAGATCCTTTCACATCAGAAAGTGCCCAGATCCTGATCGGGGAGATCATGGGGTGTAATTTACAATTGAAAAACATCAAGCAAAACATCAATGATGTTATTCCAAAATATAAAAACATCATTGATGTTTTGGGGCGAGTTTAAAACCCCTCCAAATCACTTTCTTCTTTTGTGTGCTACAATGTGCGAAATGTTTTTGTGATTTTTCCCAAAGCTAAATTTGGAGGATGCACACAGTGTGTCAACATGTGCTATCTGCCATCACGGGAGATCAATGGACGCGTTTTGGGGGTGCAACCCCTTCCTCAATAATAAAGTAGCGGTGAGGAAGGGCTTTCTCCCCCAAAACACGTCCCTTGATCCCCCGTGATGGCAGATAGCACATATTGACATTGTGAAATTTGTGTGCATCTTCCAAATTTGGCTTTTCATGGGGTGATTTCCCCCCATCTGAACGCAATATCAAACACAGTTCCTAAATACTCATGTCTGATATTGCCTTCAAGTTCTACCATATGTGAACTTTGTAAGATCAAGATTTGTGTCTTTCTTGTGGGTTGTACACAGGCCTGTTTTCTATAAAATGCACATTTTGATTTTGGATAATGACACCACAAAAATTGTTATACAACAAACATGTTGGTTTGTCAGAAAAACCTTTGGTAAATGCACATGTGATTGTGCAGGTATTAAAAAGATTGCTCATCAAGAATGTGTGGATTATTGTCTCAACGCTACAACACTTTTGGGGTGATGTAATTGTTGTTTTATGAGAAAATGGGGGTTATTTCCTAAGGGCAAATCCTCTTTGCACTACAAGTGCAGTTTCAGTGCAGTTGCAAGTGCACTTGTAGTGAAAAGTGTCTTTGCATTTAGTAAATAACAGCCAACAGTGCTTTGTATAAGGTTACACAATCACGATATTTTCTGGACTCCACACATTTCTGTCAGGGTCAGCTCAAACAAACACAAGCAGTAAATGTCCACAAAGAAGAGCCTGGGGGGAGATGCCTGTCGAGAACTTGAGGTCCTGCAGACTTCTCCCTGTGGCCAAATACCGCAGGGTAGCGACGAGCCTCTGCTCCGGAGTGATGACTTGCCTCATGCAGGTATCCTGCCTGCTGATATAGGGGGTCAGCGAAGCCAACAAACGGTGAAAGCTCCTGAAATCATCAGGATTATTCTCACGGATCTCACGGAGCAAAGGCATATGACAGAACTGGTCACGCTGAAGCAACCAATTCTTGGTCCATGAACTCCTCCTCACCCTGTTCATGGACTGGACTTGTGTCAAGGTCAGGACCCCAACACCAAGCCCCCGCACAGCACGAACTCTACGAGGAGTACGCATACGAAACATGGCTAGAAAACGGTCGGCTGCTCAGAACGAAGTAACAGAACGCACTGAAGAACAGCAAGGCCTGTGAAGAGTGACCTGAAAACCAGTAACGAACGAACAAAAATACAATGACTACCTAAAGTCACGCGGAACTTGCTTGCACGCACTGAAGAGCAGATACAAACCCACAAGCACAAACTGAAGGGCAGAAAACGATCTGAAAGCCAGGTGTCTGAAAAAGCGCGAATCGTCTCTCACCAAACTTTTACTAACACGAGATTAGCAAAAGGAGCCCAAAGGGTGCCGCGCTTGGTTCTGAACCGGCCTTTTCTAGTCTCGTCGTACGTGGTGTACGTGACCGCGTGGTTGTCGATCGGAAATTCCGACAACTTTGTGCGACCGTGGGTAGGCAAAACAAGTTTGAGCCAACATCTGTCGGAAAAAACCCTAGGATTTTGTTGTTGGAATGTCCGAACAAAGTCCGACCGTGTGTACGCCCTATTACAGTAAAGAACCCTCTACGTAGTTTAAGGTTAAAACTCTTTTCTTGTAATTTTAATGAGTAGCCACGTGTCTTGTTAAACTATCTTCCGCGAAAAAGCTTTATCCCTATTGTGGGGTCACCAGTACGGTATTTGTAAATTGAAATCATATCCCCTCTCAAGCGTCTCTTCTCCAGAGAGAATAAGTTCAGTGCCCGCAACCTTTCTTCATACATAACTAATGTCTTCCAGACCCTTTATTAGCTTTGTTGCCCTTCTTTGTACTCGCTCCATTTCCAGTACATCCTTCCTGAGGACTGGTGCTCAGAACTGGACAGCATACTCCAGGTGTGGCCGGACCAGAGTCTTGTAGAGCAAGAGAATTATGGCTTTATCCCTGGAGTTAATCCCCTTTTTAATGCATACCATTATTCTGTTTGCTTTGTTAGCAGCAGCTTGGCATTGCATGCCATTGCTGAGCCTATCATCTACTAGGAGCCCCAGGTCCATTTTCATCCTAGATTCTCCCAGAGATTCTGCCCCTAATGTATAGATTGCATTAATATTTTTGCCACCCAAATGCATTATTTAAAATGTTTCTACATTAAACGTCATTTGCCATGTAGTTGCCCACTCGATTAATGTGTTCAGATCTTCTTGCAAGGTTTCCACATCCTGTGGAGAAGTTATTGCCCTGCTTAGCTGAGTATCGTCGGCAAATACAGAGATTGAACTGTTTACCCCATCCTCCAGGTCGTTTATGAACAAATGAAATAGGATTGGTCCCAGCACAGAACCCTGTGGGACCCCACTACCAACCCCTGACCATTCCGAGTATTCCCCATTTATCACCACCCTCTGAACTCACCCTTGTAGCCAGTTTTCAATCCATGTACTCACCCTATGGTCCATGCCAACGGACCTTATTTTGTACAGTAAACATTTATGGGGAACTGTGTCAAATGCTTTTGCAAAATCCAGATACACCACGTCTTTGGGCCTCCCTTTATCTAGATGGCAACTCACCTCATAGAAGGTTAATAGGTTGGTTTGGCAAGAACGATTCTTCATGAATCCATACTGATTACTGCTAATGATGCTAATTCATTACTAAAATCTTGTAAATAGTCCCTTATCATCCTCTCCAAGAGCATGCATACTATTGATGTTAGGCTAACTGGTCTGTAATTCCCAGGGATGTATTTTGGACCCTTTTTAACCCCTTCCCGACCAGCCGCCGCAGTTGTACTGCGGCAGGTTGACTCCCCTGGGCGAAACAACGTAACTGTATATTGGTTCGCCTTTTGACCACTAGGGCACCCGCGATTGCTTGTGACAGAGTGAGAACCGGGATCTGTGTGTGTAAACACGCAGATCCCGGTTCTCTCAGGGAAGAGGAGACAGATCGTGTGTTCATACCAAGTATGAACACCGATCTCTCCCCTACCCTAGTCAGTCCCACCCCCTATCACAGTTAGAACACACACTAGGGAACACAGTTAACCCCTTGATCACCCCTAGTGTTAACCCCTTCCCTGCCAGTGACATTTATACAGTAATCAGTGCATTTTTATAGCACTGATCGCTGTATAATTGTCAATGGTCCCAAAAATGTGTCAAAAGTGTCCAATTTGTCCCCCGCAATATCGCAGTCCCGATAAAAATCGCAGTCCCGATAAAAATGGCGTTAAGCCATCCAGGACTTTTGTTCGCTCTGTTAAATGTATTACCCAATAGGATGCACTGGATAATGCCCTTATTTAATATGCTCTTAAAGCAAACCCATCTCTCCTCCGTGTTCTTTGTTCCTAAGATTTTATCCCAATTATATCTTCTAGCAAGGATCATAGTTTAAAATTCAGTGTCTTTGTATTTCCCTTATGTTGCCCTTTTGTGTGATTTATTAAAAATGCTAACCACAACATACAAGGCCATCCACAACATCGCCCCCAGCTACATCACCATCCTCTTCTGCAAATATCGCCCAAATCGTCCCCTCCGCTCCTCCCAGGACCTCCTGATCTCTAGCTCCCTTGTTACCTCCTCTCATGCTCGCCTTCTGGACTTCTTCAGAGCCTCTCCCATCCTCTGGAACTCCCTGCCCCGTTATGTCTGATCAGCCCTTACCCTGTTCACCTTTAGGAGATCCCTGAAAACTTATTCAGGGAAACCTATCCAACACCCACCTAACAACTGTCCCTGAGCCACTCCCATCAAATCATTCCCCGCATCTATTACCTTTTGTACCACCACCCCCTCAATTTAGAATGTAAGCTCTGCGAGCAGGACCCTTCTGTCCCTTCTGTATTGAACTGTACTGGGATTGTGCTGTCCCCCCTCTACATTGTAAAGCGCTGCATAAACTGTTGGTGCTATGTAAATCGTGTATAATAATAATAATAATAATTTATACTGAAGCCAACTGACCTGTGATCGCTGTTTCCTAAATTGTCCCGTATTTCCACATCCATGATCAGGTCTGTATTGTTGGTAATCAGTAGATCTAGTAACGCTTTATTTCTAGTTTTTTGCGTCTACCATCTGACCCATGAAAATGTCCTGCAAAACATTTAGGAACTGGCGAGCCTTATGCCCCGTACACACAAGTGGATTTTCCGTCATAAAAAACTGAATGAAGTTCAATGCTTCTGAGCATGCGTCGAATTGTTTCCGAGCATGCATAGGAATTTTGTGCGTAGGTATTGCTACAGACAGCTATTTTTCCAACCGAAAAATAAAGAACCTGCTCTTAATCTTTTGCTGGCGGGAATTCCGACAGCAAAAGTCCGATGGAGCATACACACAGTCGGAATTTCCGACCAAAAGCTCAGATCGGACTTTTGCTGGGGGAATTTCCGATCTTGTGTACGGGGCATCAGATGAATGCGTGATTCCTTCCGCCCAGTCTATTTCTGGATAATTAAAATCCCCCATTATGATAAAACCTCCCATCCTTGCTGCTAATCCAAAATGTAATAGAAGGTCCACCTCTCCCTCTTCTCTCAGGTTAGGGGGCCTATAGCATACTCCCAGTATTATTTTCCCCCTACCTTCATCTCTTTGGAGCTCTACCCATAAGGATTCCACCTCCTCTCTAGCTCACTTAGTGATGTCATCTCTCACTTTCACTTGTGCATTATTCTTTATATACAGACATACCTCTCCCCCTTTTTTGCCCTCTCTATCCCTGCGATAAAGGGTATACCCTTGAATGGTTGTCAGCCAATCATGAGAGCTGTTGAACCAAGTCTCTGAAATTCCCACAAAATCCAAATCCTCCTTGTACAGCAGTATCTCTAGTTCACACATCTTGTCCGCCAGGCTCCTGGCATTGGTGAACATACCACGTAGTTTAGACCAGTCGCATACTATCCTTTTATTGGGTGTTCTGAGATTGCATAAATAACTTTTCTCAATGGAGGAGGAGGTAGGAGGGGATATGCCCGGTCACTGGACCATCTGTACTGCTACTCTGCTTGAAGACCTGAAGCTGATAACTACTGGAGCACCAGAAGTTCAGAGACAGCAAGAGGACAGGACATCCCTGAAGTCAGGATTCCTCCAGGTTTTAGCTGCCTGCACAATGTGGGACATCCTTCATTACTGGTAAGTGATGTGACTAAAGGTGCAAAGATTTTTTTTTTTTTTTTTTTTTTTTTTAGCTAAACTTTATCACTACAATCTCATAAAGAGTTTAACACAATAATTTAATTTATGTTTAAAACAAATTTTCAATCTTTTAAAATGTGCTGCTTTTATTAAAATAGTTGCTGGTGATCCTGTTATGAAGATTAGCACAGCTAAATTCTGTATCACCACACTATTCCTGTCTCCCAGTTGTGCTTCTGCATTGTCACCCTATTACTTGCTCTCCCAATGCAGGCAATTGAGTTGATTTACTAAAGGCAAATACACTATGTACTTTGCAAGTGCAGTTGCATACAGCAAGGGAACTTGCCCCCTGAGCTTTGTAAATCAGGGAAGGTCTGCTGACTTCCATCTTTCAATCAGGAGCAAGCAAAGATGTATTTTCTTTATTTACCATGCATGTGATTGGGTATTCTTTGCAAAGCAAAGCTTCATCTCATTTACTAAGCTCTGGAGCAAATGACCTTGCAGATTTCAACTCCAATGAGTGCCTACGCCAATGCACATTGCACAGGCGTTGTCCACTGTTGAAACCATACCTGAGAAATGATGTTCATCAGTTGCTAGAGTGTGTGCTTTTAGAGGCTTGAAGAGGCACATCAGGAGATCAGCAGTGCTAATATGCAGCAAAAGATCAAAAGCAGAAAATAGTATTAGATTAAAAAATGTCGCAATTGTTTATAATACAGAAACTAAAAATCATATAGCTAGGGTAAGTGTCTTCAAGGTGTTTGGTAGCCCTATTCTGTTTTTTTTTTCCAAACAAGATTTATTGAGAATAGAATTTTCAAACATACAGTACAAAAAGTAAAATATGTCAAGCATATTGTTATACAATCAATGTGCTGCGACAAACAGTTGGATAAATGTAACATGTACAACAGTTAGCCTGCCTAGGGGCTATTAGTGCCCAACATCAAGGAAGGCTGCAAATATCAATCAAATGATAATGAACTTTAGATAATTGGGTTAAACCAAAACCAGTAAGTAATAAAGAGGGTATTTGAAAGACAGAAGAAAAAAAAAAGGGGGGAATCCATGGGGAAGAGAAAAGGGCATTCTGAAATAACCATAAAATGTATTTGGTTGGGTTAGAAGGGTTGGTTGAGGGAAAAAAATGCAAATAGGACGTTTTATACGATGGCCGATGAAACACTCCTAACTAGGGTTAAATCTGTAAGGGATGACCGGGGTAGGTGAAACTTTAGGTTAATAGATATCAATGTAACAGGAGGGAGAAGATGAGGAGTGGAGGGAAGATGAGTAGTCTGTGGTGAGATCTCTCCAGTGGGGAGAGCGGGGGTTGTTCAGATCTTCCTTCCTTTTTAGATGAATGTTGTGTATGGGGCAAACAAATTGCTCGCCCATTTGCTGGTTAGACCTGGGGGTTGACCAGGCTTTTGTATCGATCAGTGATGCGATAGTGAAACCAATTGGCCCAAGTGGCTGTGAATTTGGATGGGGGATCGTTTGCCTGTTCTGTTCTATGAAAACAACTTTGTTCCTCAAGTTTGTATCAACTCAGGAAATAGTGTCCTTACACATCCACAGCACAAATAGGCATCAGAAAACCGCAATATAATGGCAACGCTGAATATTTATTGCATTTAGTGTAAAAAAAAAAACCCTAACATATTAGTTAAGGGAAAATATACTGAAGATGATATCATAATATATATGATCTGTATAAGATGAGTAGCCAAGACAAATGACCTCATAGTTCTGCAATGTATTATTTTGTGGTATATTGTGCTGTCCACATTACTAGTGAAATATCCTATTCATTCTCTCTTCTGCTGTGTGGTGTAACCTCACCCCAGGCCACACAGGAAGCACTGTAATCTCAGGCCTCCAAGTTCACTGACTATCTCAGAGGAAAATATCTGTAGAGAGCACCATTCCTGTGTCATTGGGTGTTAACAAAACAATTACAGTGAGGTCAATTTACAACTGCAGAAATAAGAATAGTATTAAGACGTTAATGCACTGTAAAACCCAATTATGCACACGTCTGTTAATGAAAAGCAGAAAAATGTGAAGAATGCTGAAAATAGAAGCTACGGGACAATGGCTGTCTACTCCTTTTCCAGTTTACTGAATATTACTTCTCTTCTCACAAGTGAATGAGCTCAGCTTCTATGTGAAAATCGCTCCTTTACCTTATTGTGCAGTGCAGAACAGAGTTAATCAGCTTACTGGTATAGCAAGGAAGATTACGAGGAGGATGTCACATGCTGGGCTTCCACAGTATGTGTAGTGAGTACCTAACTTGCGATGTCCCATATGGCCTGTTGATGTTCTTCAAAGAAACAGCGTCACTTCGCTCATTTAGGAGTAAGCAGCTCCCAGCTGTCACTTGTGGTTGTACTATGTAGTTGTGACCTTATAGTAAACTAGGACAACTCAAATGAAATGAAGAATCTGACCCGTTCCAGATGCTCATTGCAGTTTCCGAGAGCTGTTCTCCTTGTGTACACTGGTGGGTTCTATACCATGTTTCTTCCATTCCCTGATCTGTGCACGTCTCCTAGTGCCCAGCGCTCACTCTAGTGCAAGGCCTTGCAGATTACTGTGCTTGCAGGTCAGGACTCCATAATCTAACGAGTACCTGAGGCCCATGAGACAAGGGGCCAAGACCACCTAATGCACGACATACTGATGGGAAGTTATGCTTGCATCATCAGGAGCTCTACCACCCAACCACCACCAGGTCTGAGGCTGGTCAGGTTTACATTTTACACAATAACGGTTTCCTTTGACTGTGCACATATTCGCCTTAACCTTATTGGTGTATTCTGAGGTTTCCTACAATGAAAAGAAGCGGAGGGGCTGGCAGGGAAAGAGGCACAGGAAATCAGAATAGTTTTAAGAATCTGTGAGTGGCCTGGCCATTATGTTGACCCCATGGCCTCAATATTTTGAGCCACTTGTCTAGAAATATTATGTAGATTTGGAATGTCAGATGACAGAAGCCCTTTTCTGACTCCTTGGTCCAGGTCAGTGATTCAAAGCATTAAATTACTGTCCCAGATCAGCATGACACCCAAGCCATTAACATTTTAAAAAAAGAGGGTCAGCAATGATTGTCTCTATATTTCTCTTACAGCAGGTGTAATTTCCAATGTAAAGTGTACAGTATGTATAGTCAAAACATTCTTTGGCTATTTTGGATAAAGTTGTGAAAGATTTAAACCCGTTTGCATCAAGTTTGCATTGCTTTCTGTAGATCTTTTGGAGAGATTCTGCCTCTCTGTTTGTCCTAATGTCCTGGTGACCATTGCCATCAAGACAGAAAATGGGGAAAGATCCAACATTTTACAGTGTTACCATAACAAGGGCTGAAGGAAAATCTTTCAAATGGGATACTTGTTCAAGTGATAGCTGTCTAAGAGGGGGATTCATCTCACTTAGTAGAGATTTCTGCTCACTTCCTGTTGCATCTCTGGAACAGAAAGTGAAGTAGAATTGCCACAATGGGCACAGACAGGACAAGACAAACTGCAATAACAGCTGCTAAAGAGTATGTGCCACTTTTAACATCACAAAATACCACTAAGTTGGTCATTAAGTCCACATAACTATCCTGATAGTCCTGATGAAGGGGGCAATCTTTGGCTCCTGGAACGTGCTAAGTTTGTGCACAGTTCTCACCTGACTTTTGATAGAATAAGTCTGTATTTGGAACTTTAACATCAGGGTGAGAGACTTTCATTTATAAATATCATCTTCAGTGGCATCCCCACAGAAGGCCTTTAAAGCCCTTCAGTCTGTAGAAGTTGCCTGCCTAATATCCACACACTGCACATCAATACCACCCTTATAAAATAGGAAAAGTAAGTTTTGGGACTTTGAATGAGGCAAGCACCAAAGGGATGTTCGCCTCCATCCCTATCAGTAGTTTAAAACAAAGGAAGGAGAGAAGTGGGACTTTAAATGAAGCACACAGCAGTAAAGGAGTAAGTCAATTGACAAAAAATCATTGTTCATTTATTTGGTATAATCCATGGTAAGTTAAAAAACATTTTGGGCATAAAACCGCTAAAATGCTCAGGGCATAGAGCCTCTACATAATAAACCATGGATTAATTGTACATTGTAAATTGTGTACAATTAATCCGTGATTTATTATGTAGAGGCTCTATGCCCTTAGCATTGTTAGAGGTTTTATGCCCAAAATGTTTTTTAACTTAACATGGATTATACCAAATAAATGAACAATGGTTTTTAGTCACTTGACTTACTCCTTTACTGCTGTGTGCTTCATTTAAAGTCCCACTTCTCCCCTTCCTTTGTTTTAATCAATACCACCCTTATAAGTGTAGCACCCTCTACCTTTAGGTAGGTGCTAGAGTAGTGGGTTTGGTTTTTTTTCTGTCAGTGCAGGTAAATTTAGGCAGGCCTATGCTGTGAGCTAGGCCTATTTGCTTTGATCTGGTGACAGGGGTTGTTTTAGTGTAGAAGCAGCTGACTGACATGTGCCTCAACTCTTGGGCGCCTCCTCTGTTTTCAGGAAGAAGGTTCTGGAAAAGGGGCAGGGCAGAGAGCTGGAGTGACATGGGGTGTATGTGGGAGCCCAGACTAATCCCCAACTAGGATTGGCAGGGGGCGGGCCTCCTATATATACATATACCCATGGTCAGCCTGCTGTGTAAGTTAGTTGTCGGGTGGATGAACTGAATGATGGAGTGTTAGACTCTCGTGGTCTGAGGGAATCCCCTTTCTGGGGGGGGTGTACCTCAGACAGGGAGCTCAGGAGCTGGAAGGGAGCTTCTCATTACATGGTCATTAAGAGGTGTCCTGGAACAGGAGTTGGAAAGGAGGACAGTTGGGAGCACGTCCAAGCAAGTCATTCAGGAGGGATCCATGACGGGGTCGGTGAGTGAAAAGCACAGTGGAGAGCTCTGGAAGAGACATGCCAGGAGTTGGATGTGGAGCAAGAGGGAGAGACTGTGGGGTTGTTGTGAAGTCAAGTCACTGCAGCCAGGAGGGTTGGCAGGATTTGCATCGGACGTGCTGGGAGCAGTAGTTCACTAAGTATCAGTTGGCACATTTATTCTTCTCACCATAATGGTTGCTACTACATAAGGGACTGAAAACCCCTGCCTGTAATGGGCTATCAGGAAAACATTAGGACTTATTCAGAGTGAGGCCTAGCCATGTGCTAATCTAGATTTGGACAGTGAAGTGACGCAGTTGATCTCAAGTAGTGTGCTGGAGGAGATGGGCAGAGGAAGAGACTGTCAAATTTGGATTCAAACTACATTTATTCCCATTGCTAAAGATTCATTATCTGGGAATCCCATGTCCCTTTTCCCCATCCAAGTTTAATCCAATAATAAAAACAACAAAAACAAGTAAGGGACTGTTCATTGGATGGGAAAGTGTGCCAAAATGGATGTCTGACCAGCAGGGTGAAATGTGTGGATGCTAGAACATGTAATGACCCTATGAGGACACCGCTACATACCATTGGGTAGAATAAAAGTGTAACTAAAGGCAAAACTTTTTTTTTTTTTAGTTTTGGATAAAGTGGGGACGGATTAGAACACCTGACAGGTTTTTAATGCTGTCTGTGCCCCTGTTAGGGAGATTCACCCTCTCTAGTTGTCATGTTTACCATATTTATCATCAAAAAGTAAAAGAAAATCCCAAATTTTGGGTTGCCATCAAAACACTAATAGAAGAGAAATCTTCCAATAGGGAGACTTGTTACAATGACATAAAGGGATTCTCTCACTTCATGTTTTTGCTATGGAACAGGAAGTGAAGGGACACAGATGGCAAAAAGAAAAAAAAACAAGTCTGCTGACATCTGCCTCTCCATAGAGAACTATAAATGATCCGATCAGGTCTGCGTAAAAAAAACTGACAGGCGGACCTGATCGAACAGCTTGTGAAACATGCCTAAGAAAAGTTTCAGGGATCCATCAATACCTATCCCTTTCTTCAACACTCCAACTTTATCCTAAAAAAGAAAAAAAAAAAATCGATCTATACATACACTTTGATTTTATATTTAACACTTTAACAACCTATAATGTCAATAATTCAATTGATCAATTAAAAATATCCTTCTTAAAGATAATACCTGGCTCCAAGTTTAAACCGGAGGAAATAAAAATCTAACATAACTATCAATGTAATACCTTTTTAGAATACATGAACAACATTTAAAACCCCAAAACATAACATAACATGCCAAAGATGGGCTTTATAAATTAAACAGAGGTAGAGAAATTACACAGATTTCCAAACTGCATCAATATTACAATGAAAATGAATTATAGACATATTATAAATAGATCCCTTACATGGCTTCCTGTAATCATGGTATGGATTGCTCCACACAAGATGTTATACACCTTCTCAGAAATGCGTGGCTTCTGGGAAAATGTGTAAATTTCTGTATCAACCCTTATAAATAGACCCCCTATGTCTACTGGAAACATAGTATAATGTAATAGTGCTATGGATTACTCCACACAACACAAAACATAACTTTAGTCACACAACTCATTATACAGTAGACTCCTTCCTTCACTCAGACTTCAACAAACATCCTATTTTGAAGACAGCAATAGAGATAGCTGTTACACATATAGCGCTACACCAGCAGGAGCCACGTGCTAATCTGGGTTCTCTGTTCTGCGTCTCGAGCCCAAGATTAACCTCAGCCCCTCTGACACCCCTGGTTGAATGGAAGTTACTGCAAAAACTTATAAGAACATGAGTATAGATACCATTAACTCTGCTAGGAATTAGTACCAGGAAATAGGCACAAGACCATTTTGTGGTAAATTTACTCAATATATTGGTACGAGTTAGAATAAATGGTGATTTAAGCACAAATGAACACACAGAAAGTAGGCTCAGACACAATCCACTAGAAAAAATAATCACTAAGCCAAGGTAACTTAGAATAGATTTCCGTACCACTAGACTGGGCTTAACTCATAAATCAGCAAATTCAGCAATACACAGTGCAAATAAGCATCAACTGCAATGTGAATAATACTATAACTAGTCTTGAGTGCACTATAGGTGACTGGCTAGAAGCAATAAGTGAAGGTCTCGTGTAGAAGTTGTAAAAGGACATTATTTAGTCCTAACTCTTCAGCCGGCTGGCTTTGGGGCCAGTTGTCCTGTTGGTGCACATGAGAATAGACCCAGTCAAGACTACAGGCAGCAATATGGCTACTAGATGGCTGTATGGTCAGTTTCCAAAGAGTTCAGTCTTTCTAGCAGCAGATTGTAAATCCCCACAGCAGCAGCTCACCAGTCCCAGTGATAATGCAGCTCGCCATCTGGCTACACACAGCGTTTAGTCCACTCTCTGCTCTGCACCCAGGTGACTCTGTCTGTCAGCACATCTGCACTCAGCACTCCGGATCCTGCTTAGGCTGCTATTTTGCAGGAGTGAAGGTGATGAACCATATGGCAAAAACGCTGCTTAAACCAGCCCAATGCTAAGGAAGACATGTGGCCTCAGCCAGCACTGCTCCAGCCACACCCTCTGACGTGTTTTCACCCCGCCCACCGGAATCTCATTTCCCACACTCCACTCTAGCCACCATTGAAGTCTATTGAACTCTTTGACTTACCGGCTCCCCCTGCTGGCAGGAGGCAGACATTGAGATGAATCAGCATATCGGTAATAGTGTAAACAGCCATTGCAGGCTGCCATAACGTGTTCATCATAGCCATGTACGTTGCTTTACAAGAGTCAAGGCTTACCTGCCCACTGTTAGGAGTATGGGGGACACCAATGTCAGGGGTGTAAAGCATAGTAAGGACGGAATACCTCGCCTCCAACAAAGTTGAAGAATAATAAATTCAAAGAAAGGATTACCACACTCCAATCTTAAGCAAACGTCCTTATTTGAAAATGGCAGCAGAAATACAACTCTTAAGTGTTTTGTGCTACAACAGCATTTTCTCAAGAGAAGTGCCTCCTGCTTTGATAGATTAAGTTGGGCTAAAAACTGCTCGCTAGCTGTTGAAGACAAGCTGTGCCTTTCAAATTTCTGCATGCATGGCCAGATTTAGAGACTAAGGGACACCATAAAAGCATGTTTTTTTCTTGAATATACCCATCATAGTTCTTTCCCAAGACTATAATGTGGTTTAGTGGCCATTTTAGATTCAAATAAATTATTTAAAATAGTCTCACTCAACCTTTCTTACTCAGAGGAAACCTCAAAATAATTTTTTAGGTATTAGGGAATTCCTGCAGCACATGGTTCATTAGTATGATCAGTAAGTCGTAGATGGTTTTAAAGAAAAGAATAAAAAATGAGGAGTACCTAGAGTATTTGACTCACAGACAAATCATTTTACAGCACAAATCATTTTACAGCACTGCTTTATACAACAATAAAAGTAATGGAAATGAAAAAAGTATAATCACGGGCAGAAAAGAAACACATTGAATGAAAATTGGGGGAAATAGGGTCCCTTTACACCAGTGGTTAAAGAAAAAGGGCCCCCCTTACATTTGTGGTCAGTGGGAAAGCATCCCCTTACATTGATGGTCAGTAGTGATTAGCTAAATGGCCCCAAAATTCATCAAAACATTTGCCAAACGTAAACTTTTAATGTGAATATGAAATGCATTAAAGACAAAGTGAGGTGTGAATTTTGAGGGCTTCTAGGCAAGCTATTGTCACCCAAATACCATGGTAAACTGGATACAGAAGGGGGGGGAGGTGTCCCTGTGCCAATGCTTAAACTAAAAAGAAAAAATAGAGCGCAGTATAGTAGGGGCCTGGGCATTTTCATATGCCTTTAAGCATGCATTGGAAAATACACATACCCTTTGTGACATGGGGGATGTTTAGCTCAACGGTAAATTCTTTGTTTAGTGAAGTCCATTTCAGATAGAACTGTTTAAGGGCACGGTGGCACACTTTTATTAAATTAAGTTAAAGTAAAGTTTACATATGTGGATTTCTCACGCAGGGGTTCTTCTCCAGCAAATACAAATAATGAAAATGCAGAGACATCTGGCTCTCCTCTCAGTTGCACCACTGCTCACTCCAGTCTCCCAGACCACAGGCTCCTCTGGCTCACCTAGCCTATGCTTACAGTGGCTCACTGCACGGGACTGGCTTCTGGATGGTTTCTCCCAGCACCCTGGGATCTCCCACCTCTCAGGAACACAGCCCCTCTGTGGATTCGCTAGTCTCATCAGCTTTCTCAGTCTCTTCAGACCCGTGTAGTTGTCATGCTTTATCCTGTTCTATGCACAAGAAATTCCCCCAATGTAAGGTCTTGTCTCCTGAGAACGTTACTCCTCATGACTGGAGCACACCCTGTCTAAATGGCAGCAACTGCCTTGAGCCATGCTCAAGGCAGTTGGCTTATAATGATCCTGTGCACTCACACAGACTGCAGGCAACTAGCAAAGTCTGGACACAGGACTGAAGGTTCCATCCCACCTAAGACAAGATGCTGTGAAACCTTCAAGCTCCAGGTACGGATCCAGAACTACCAAATACAAAGAAAACTTAAAGTAGAACTACGGGCAAAACTTTTCTTTCATTTTGGATAGATTAAGGGAGGGTTAGGTTTATTTTTGACCTCTTTATTCCATTGGGGAGATCTACCATCACTTCCTATCCCATGGCCAAAACAGGAAGTGAGAGGAATTCCCTGCAACTTAATGGAATCTCTTGGGGACCTCCAGGTCATCAGAACTAGCGTCCTCATTAGAAAATGCTCCCTCTATTACTTTTCTGGGGACAACCCAAAATGTGGGATTTTCTTTTACTTTCACTTTCCATGATAATGGTAAACAGGACAAATAGAGAGGGTTAATCTCCCTAATGTGGACACAGACAACAATAAAAACCTGACAGGTGTTCTAATCCCTCTCCCCTCTAAACAAAACTAAGAAAAAAGTTTTGCCTTTAGTTATACTTTTGAACACAGTTTTCTCTGCTCACAAACCATCTACTGCACCTTCTCAAACTGGATCTTAGAGTATCATGTCTATACCAACTTACTAAACTCTCATGTGGCAGAGCCTCGCACTGTCACACCTTCTATGACAAGTTCTAACATCTGACAGCCCATGGACAAATGCTCCTATCCATTTGTGGTCAATAGAAAAATCTGCTCTGCTGCCCTCTCCTCTTAAGGAATCCCTAACAAGTTATAGAGGAACCATAGACAGAACCCAGTTCAGAAAGCTTACTTTAAAGCCCACCTCCAGTCAAGAATGAATCCATCTCCCACCTTAATCTTACTCAGTCAGGCCTTTTTCTAACCTGCCTTCTGAAGCAGTGATGTACTCACCATTCATGTCCCTTGCTGGCACTGTGGAATGGTCATCCAGTGCTGCAGATGTGCTTGCACTGGCCAGCCCCCAGTCCCCTTTTGCTGAGGTCATCCTCTTCGGCATTTTGAAAGGCCAATAGGAGAGACCCCACCTCTTGACGTGACCATCGATTTAGGTGAGTAAAAGGGGCATTTGAGTAATATTTTTTCATGGCAGTGATTACTTAGAGGGGTATAAGGGAAGGAGTTGTGCGTCTGTTGGGGCAGACCAGAGAACATAGCATTAAAATTAACACATTTTTGTCTATGCAGGGCAAAACAATTTAGCTCTCCTGACACTGCAGTTACCAGGTTCTCAGAGCTTACACACGCCTAAAGACTATTTTTCTGCCCCCATGGGACAGCTAGTGTTCAAGCATCCAGTTGTCAAGCACCAGAGAGGCAGGGGAGAGTATGTACTGTTGGTGGTATGTGCTGTTGGTGGAGCTGCCATTAAAGTGAACCTTTTGCTTTGTCCTTCAGGAACAGCAGTCAGACAGGTTGACTTTAAAACTTGAATATAAATATATAATACAGTACATAACTTACTTGATGGTTATAACCTGCGCTAGACAACCCACGCCGCATAGACAATTGTACTAAGAGTTATCTGAAAGAATGAAGGAGGAATGCTAGTTTCTGCAGCAAAACTTAATTCATTGTGTCTTTTCAATGGTGCTCAAGTCTTGTACGACTCTTCATCTAACTCCTGAAGAGTATTTTGATGGCTTCAGAGCTTTGTGTTCCAGCCAGCAACAATCCACTGAAATAATCAAATAACCTGAAAAGGAAATTAGCTTTTACCTGTGGAACTGTGACTTTTCGAGAAGCCATAATGCTGCAAGAAAGAAGTTCATGCTTTTCTTTTGTCATATTTAGAATTAATGTATTTTAGAAGTGTGAAGTTTATAGGAGAAATCCAGACAAATGTAAACACGTCCTTTAATTCACGGACCCCGTACATTACATTTAGAATTGGTTATATCATATCAAGTGCTATCAAACCCAAAAGCACACCTTTATTATAAAGTAGCTTAGGATTTCTTAGATGTGATGGGTGCATTCATTTCTTTTATTCTTTATTTTATTTTCATCTGGTGAACCAGCAGTAATTCTGATTTTTTTCAAAAAAATACGCTTTCCAGCAGAATGTATCAGTTACAGAGATGAGACAAACCATTTAACCCTAGCAGGGGTGCATGCAAAGATCACCTTTCATTTATTTATGTAAAACCTTTAGGCTGCATTCACACCTGAGTGTACCATCTTTGAGTGTTTTTCCAGGGTTTTTTGCGAGTTTTTGGCGCACTTTTATGCACGTTTTTGCCTTTTGTTTTATTAGCCAATAGAGAAAACTATCATCTGCTGCATCATGTGTTGCTAGATTTCTCAGCTTTTTTAGCTTTTCTAGGAGCTTTTATTTCTTTTTTTTTTTTTAATTGTTATTATTCACTTATTATTTTTTTTTAAGGTAAGGGGTTAGAGTAAGCCCGGGTTCACACTACAACGGGCTGCGGATCGCACAGGAGCGCTGTGCGTCCCTGTTCCCCGTTTCAGGGACGAATCAGGGCCGATGCTATGCCTGAATTCGGCCCTGAAACGGAGCCAAAGATGCACAGCGTTTTTGTGCAGTGCGCTCCGCAGCCGCCCCGGAGATATGTGAACCGGCTCCATAGGGAGCCAGTCACATTCTCCTGCTATGCGAATTAGATGTGCGGAAACGCACATCTAATTCGCATAGGTGTGAACCCGGGCTTAAGGTTAGGTTAAGGCTAGGATTAAGTGTTGGGGTTAGGGTTAGCATTAGGGGTTAATATTTTAATTATTGTCTTCATATGTTATTATTTTTTTTTTCACATTTTTTCATTTGAGCAGAAGAGTGTGCAAAAATGCAAATGTGGTGTTTTCATCCATTTATATGGGAATAAAAATGTGCCCAATTTGAGCTACAAAAAAAGCTCCAGAACTTTTTTGAGCTTCAGGCGTTTAGCTTCAGGAGACTTGGAGTGGAGATGCGAACCATCTCCATAGAGAATAATTGATTTTTTTTCTCCTCCAACGTTTTGTAGCTTCAAGCTCCAAAACACTGAGGTGTGAAAGACATGCACGGAGTAGAGGAGGAACGGAATAGGCGTAGTGCATACATGACAGGGTGAGAAGGGGAACCGGTCATTAAAGGGTTAACATAATTAATTCCCATATATTAGTATTGACAGTTACCTTATTGGCTTAGAGTAGGGTGTGGCAGGGTGGGGCCAGTAGCCAGTTGCCTGGAGGGGAAGGTCCCGGGACACTTGCTTTGGGACAATCATCAGAAGAGAACTTCTGACTTTTAATATTAGAACACTTACCTTTTCCAGGGATCCCGTGTGGTCGGCACCCCAGCCGATTTTTCAATTGGCTCTCGGGTGCTGCCGCCACCATTCCTTATAAGGGAAACCAGCATTGAGGCCTTGCGGCTTCACAGCCAGTTTCTTACTGCGCATGCGCGAAGCGTGCATCGCTTTGTGAATGGCCTGGCGGCGGGGGAAGGAGGGGGGGGGGCGAACTTCCGGGGACCTTTCTGCGGCAAAGTCACCCAGAACTGGGAACGGATACCTGAAAAAAACAGGTACCCGCTCTCCCCTCCCCCCCAAAAGGTGCCAAACGTGACAGCAGAGGGGGAGGAAGCAAACAAGCGGAGCTTCCCCTTTTGGGCGGAGCTCCGCTTTAACTGGGAATTGAGGGGTCGTGCAACGCTGTACCCAAACAAACTGTATATCATTTTTTTCACACAAATAGAGATTCCTTTTGGTGGTATTTGATCACCACTGGGATTATTTTTTGCAGCATAAACGAAAAAAGACTGTCAATTTTGAAAAAAAAATTCTATATTTTTTACTTTCTGCTATAAAAGATATCTAATCATTTTTTTTTTTAATCTAATTTCTTCATAAATTTTCACCAAAATTTATTCTGCTACCTGTCTTTGGTAAAAAAAAAATCTCAATAAGCGTATATTGATTGGTTTGTGTGACAGTTATAGTGTCTACAAACTATGGAATATACACTGGAATTTTTACTATTATTATTTTTTTTATACTACTAATGGCGGTGATCAGTGACTTATAACAGCACTGCGATAGTTCAGCGGACAATAGGACACTAACTGGAACTGGGGGTTGGGGGGACTCACTAATTGCCACTGACATCACCAGTGATATTATTACAATGATCAGTTCTAGATAATATGCACGGTCACTGTCACTGTACTAATGACACTGGGTAGGTTGCCATCTATGTGTAATGTGTATAATATGTGCGCTTTTACTAAGGATCTTTTTTTTTCCCTTATCAGTGAACAGAGCTCTGCCTTGTTTACAATCACAGAGCTCTGTTCCGTGAATCACTGAGCCGAGTATGACTGAGTTGTCATACCCATTGGCCATTTGGGCCCTCCTGGAAGTGTGAGGCTGGATTCACACCATCGACGCATGAGGCTCCCAGCAGGGGTCCAGTGTGTCCTGGGTCACCGAATTTTGGCTGACTTCGGACCTGAAATGGACCAAAAGACGCACAGGGCTCTTGTGTAAATTCGCACCGGGACCGCAGCGGAAATATGTGAACCGGCTCCTTAGAGAGCCGGTCAAAATCTCCTGCTATTGTGAATTGGATGCGGGGAACCCAGCCTGAATGAAGGATACTACCAGTTATGAATCCTGTTTTGTTGCTAGGACATGAAACTGTTGGTTTTCACTCCGATAATGCTGGAGAGTCTAATGGTGTCCATGTTATAGCAACATGGCAGAATGTGGACTTTGTTAACTAAGTTTTTCAGCCAGAGTTCCAGGAGGCCAAAATGGCCTACCGGTATGGCAAAAAAAAACAAATAATGAAGTTATTACAAAGCTGCACAATTTCTAATATCTACTGGGGTCCCTTGACTACATAGGTTTTTTTCTGGAAAACATCAATTTGGCCTTTAAACCTGAACTCCAGTTTAATTCAAAAATGACCTTTGCAGCAACACGGCCCCTCTGTTCTACAAGGGTTAAATGCTCCTTTTGTCTAGGGGGAACATAACAGTTCCTATAGTTATAGTTCCTCTGGAAGCTAGTGCTTTCCCTTGCTCTTCAATGCCCCAGGATACGGGGGGGGGGGGGGGGGGTGGGGGACTCACCATCCTTAAGTACAATGCAGAGCTGCTGATGATATTGGAGAGCCTGTGACTGTCGGAAAAGCAAAGAAAAGATGCTTCACAAGGGTTCCGCTTTCCAGAGTCAGGCTGTAAAGTAAACCTATTAATACCCTAAGGGCACTTAAAGTATAACTGCATTTTCAGAAAACAGTATACATTTTACTTGTTTCTGCAGCCTATACAAATGCTGATGAGCTTGGTTTCTTTTGCTGATGAATAATCCTTTTTCCAAAATTCAGCCTGGACCTTTCCAGTTAAGAAGTTGATACTACCCATGCATGTAGTAATTTCCCAGTGCATTCTCATGCCCGGGGAGCTGCACATGCCACATGCAGCCTGCCATACAAGTGAATGGACAGTGTTTTTGGAAATTCAGGCATGTATGCAAGCATAAGGTTTTGAATATGAGAGTTTTGTGGTTAAAAAACATGTTAAATGGCTTGGAGATCCCTTCTCTGCTAATCCACAATTAGTGCGGGTGCGGGTGTCTGGAATACTCATCCAAAAGTCACATTTGTCAGTTTGGTTTGGAGACGCCACACTACGAGTAGCCTGATCTATGGTAAGAGTGAAGAGCGACCTCAGCCTTGGCTCCTCCCAGGCCATGGTATTCACGCGTTTCATAGTCATGGTCCTCTGTGACTAAGCCCCGAGGGCAAAATGTGTCAGGGGCATGGCCTGTGAGCCAAGGCTTGCATGGGCGGACTTTTGTGGCATCAAAGGTCTGATGGTCTTTTGACATACTTTTGACGTACTTTTGACGGACTTTCGAGCGAACGGACTTGCCTACACACGATCACACCAAAGTCCGACGGATTAGTACGTGATGATGTACGACCGGACTAAAATGAGGAAGTTGATAGCCAGTAGCCAATAGCTGCCCTAGCCCTAGTTTTTGTCCGTTGGACTAGCATACAGACGAGCGGATTTTTCGACCGGACTCGAGTCCATCAGAAAGATTTGAATCGTGTTCCAAATCTAAAGTCCGTCTGATTTTCGACTGAAAAAGTCCGATGCAAGTCCGATGAAGCCCACACACGGTCGGATTGTCCGACGGATTCGTCCTGTCGGACCAGTCTGGTCGAAAAGTCCGCCCGTGTGTACACGGCATAATGCCGCTATTCTCTTACCATAGATTGGGTTACTCAGAGTGCGGTGTCCCAAATTTACCTAGACAACATGTCAAACTCACATGCAGAGATAAACACCAATGCAAAGAAGCTTCTGTATTTACAAGATTACACCCATGTACAACTATTTGCTTGTATGTCAGGTTGTACACAGCTGTACCAGTCAGCCATTTAATATGTGTACCCCATCATTCTGACTTCCAGTCAGAAGTTCTAAAACTGCAGACCATCAAGAAAGAGCTGGCACTGTCACATGACAGTATTAGAACCTCCTGATTGGCTACAATTTCTAAACTTCTGAATGGTTACACGTTAGAAAGACAGAGTACAATTACTAAATGGCTGGCTGGTCCTGAGTAATTGATGTTGGCTGGCTTGACATGTGCAATTCGTTTCGGTTTCAAATGTAAAAGGATTAATTTTTGGTTATTCTGAGGTTTGGATGTATCTGAATGTCAGAATACAAAATTTGTTTCTTTTATTCATTTTCTGAACGATTCTAAATTTTCGGAATGATTCGAATTCGGATTGGTCGAAAAATGATTGACCAATTCGAATTCTGTGTGAAGAATAGCCACTTCAGCTCCGGAAGGATTTAACAGTTAACGGGAGTTAACAAGGGGTTAACACTAGGGGGCGATTAAGGGGTTAAATGTTCCCTAGGGAGGTGCTTCCAAATGTGGGGGGAGGGGACTGACTGGGAGTAGAGAGAGATTGCTGTTTCTGATCACTAGGAACAGCAGATCTCTCTCTACTTCCCTGACAGAATGGGGATCTGTCTGTTTACATTGATAGATCCCTGTTCTGGCTCTCTGAGGAGCGATCGTGGGTCGCCGGCGGACATTGCAGCCGCCGGCCACACCCATTGACTCTGGCGCCTATATCGCTTAAAGCGGCCGACGTACTCCTACGACGGTTTTGCGCAGCCATGCCAACCTAAGAGTAATGACAGCAGCTGGTCGGCAAGCAGTTAAGGAGTGGGCCAGGAAGCTGGCTTCCGCGTCCTCAACAACCGATGAGTCATCAGCTGTCAGCGGACTTCCCTGCCAAAAGCTAAAATATAAACAAAAAAATGCCACAATATAAAATTCAGAAATAAAAGAGAGTGGGGTCTCCCCCAATCCATACCAGGCCCTTCGGGTCTGGTATGGATTCCAAGGGGAACATTACACGTCACAAATTTTTCCTTTCTGCACATGTTTACGGCTGTCATTTTTCCTGCCAGACACCTGCTGTGTAGAATAGTGATGCCGTTAGTACTCCGGTCCCACTCAACCATTTTTTCTCCTATTTGTTGGTTATATCTTGCATTGAGCATTTCCGGTCAATTTAAGGCTGCTTTCACACGGCCGCTAGCGGGGAGCTTTTAACCAAAAAAAAAAGGGTTAAAAACTCCTGTTTTGCAGTGCTTTGAAAGCGCTTTTAATGTGCTTTAACCGCTTGCCGACCAGCTGCTGCAATTTTTCTGCAGCAGGTCAGCACGATCCCGCAAGCCGTTGTAGCTATACGTCGGCTCGTGGGATCGGGATAGAAAGCGCGTGCATGTGCCCGCTGCACTGTGAGGGTGCTGATGCTTGTGGCCGACGGTCGCGTTGACCGCCGGCCACGAGTGATCGTGGGCACGAGAGCCAGAACACGGAAGTGTGTATGTAAACACACAAATCCCTGTTCTGCTCTGTGAGGAGTGACAGATCGTGTGTTCCTAATAGCTAGGAACCACGATCTGTCATTTCCTCTACTCAGTCCCCTCCCCCTTCAATTAGAACACACACTAGGGAACACAGTTAACCCCTTGATCGCCCCCTAGTGTTAACCCCTTCCTTGCCGGTGACATTTACACAGTAATCAGTGCATTTTTATAGTACTGATCGCTGTATAAATGCCAATGGTCCCAAAAATGTGTCAAAAGTGTCCAATGTGTCCGCCATAATGTTGCAGTCCCGATAAAAATCGCAGATCGCTGCCATTACTAGTAAAAAAAAATAAATAATAATAAAAATGCTATAAATCTATTCCCTATTTTTTAGACGCTATAACTTTTGCGCAAACCAATCAATATAAGCTTATTGTGATTTTTTTTTTACAAAAATATGTATAAGAATACATATTGGCCTAAACTGAGAAAAAATTAGCCTTTAAAAAAAAAAAATTGGGATATTTATTATAGCAAAAAGTACAAAATATTGTGTTTTTTTCAAAATTGTGGCTCTTTTTTTGTTTTTAGCGCAAAAAATAAAAATCGCAGAGGCAATCAAATACCACCAAAAGAAAGCTTTATTTGTGGGAAAAGAAGGACGTCAATTTTGTTTGGGTGCAGCGTTGTACGTGCAATTGTCCATTAAAGTGACGCAGTGCCGAATCACAAAAAATGGCATGGTCATTCAGCAGCCAAATCTTCCGGGGCTGAAGTGGGTAAAAGCGCTTCCCATTCATTCCAATGGGCAGGGCATTTTGGGATCGCTAAACACAGCGCTCCCAACTTGCCCCAAAGTTGTAGGACTTTTCGAAACGTCTCGCAAGCGCACCGCCCCAGTGTGAAGAGACACCCTGGAACGAATGGGAGGCGGTTTTCAGGCGCTTTGCAGAGGCTATTTCTTGCGCTAAATCACTTGAAAACTGCCAAGTGTGAAAGGGGTCTAAGACTTTTAAGAATTCAACTCACAGTCACTACCTTTTGATGTGAGTAGTTAATAGGAATTCATTACAGAATGATACATGTAAGCATGTTTTCCTGCTTTGTACATCCGTCTATTTTAGATGTTATTGGGGGTAACATTTTATTACTGATGGAATTATTCTGTACTTTTTCCCCAGCCCTTTGTTTCTTGGAGATGTCATGGTTAAATGTTGTTTTTATGTGAAAACATATTGTTATTCCTTGATGGTGCAAATAAAGAATAAGAAAAAAAAATATGCTGGGCAGGGGAGAGTTACAGGGCAATGGTCAGATCTGTGAGATTTGTCATAAAATCTAGGACAATTCCGCAGAATCCGGGACTGTTGGGCGGTATGGTACTGCGGTGCCTGGATGAAAAACAGGAGCCCCGAATATAATGTAATTACAAATGTAGCAATAACTCTCGGTGGAGCTGCTGGTTTAAGCGGGCTTGTTACCTTCACTCTCAATACCTCTGTTTCACCGGCACCGGGTCTAGGGTTCCGTTGAGTTTACCTCTGGACGATATAAGGACCAAACACTTGAGTAGGTTTTCCAATGCTTTAATAAAATGAACAAGTGAAGTAGCAGGAAAGAGGTAGTAGGAAAGCTGCAGGGAAGCTCAAATACCTTTCTGTTGTATTTCTTCAGAACATTCTTTGTAATTGAACACTTGCAATTGAATAGTCCCCCTTTCGTAGGATTCAATCTTTGCCCGCCTGAATAGACATCTCTCACTTGCCTAGCAGCCAGCACGCAGCACGAAAAAAAATCTCTTCCACAGACTTATCTGGAATAAAACCCGTACGATCCTCTGCCACAGGATGTATTGATTTGTGATGAATGTCAGATACAGTACTTGAACCTTTAAGCCATCCCGGCAGTACTATACTGTAAGATTACTTCGTAATGCGTCCTCCAACCGAGTCACCAGGCCCCTCTCCAGACCAGCACTCTGCATGATGCTTCCATGACAGGTCCTCCCCTGGGATGTTCTCAGTTGTCCAGCTTCTTCACTCAGGATAGACAGCTCAGGACCATTCCTCCACTGCTGTGGTAGGCCCCAGACAGGCTTCTGGGCTCACCCACACGCCGCAGCTACGCGGGCCTCCGTAACGGAGGACCACAAGGTGGTATTCCTAGTGCATACCTGTCGGCCAGGAGGGCCAGCAGGTGGCTGAAAACGAACCCTAAAACATGGCGTCTGTCCCATAAATACCCTCTCCCAGAATGCAACTCGGAGGACCACCTCCACCAAGTTATCTCCGGGACAGAGGAGCACTCATTCACTTCAACACGTTGCTTTTCCAACACCTGTCGATGGTGACAAGGACACCCACCGGCACAATGTGGAACCGCATGCAACGTCAGCCAAGCTGAAACAGAGGCAAATCTAACTTCCTATAATAAGCGACCCACTAAATTTACCTATCAGCGGTAGATAAAAATCTACCAGCGCTACATACTCCCCACAGTACAATAGACGTTATCCTCAACGTCTGTCACAAAACAATAACTCCCAAGCCTGAGAGTAGGTATTTGAGCTTAAAACTTGGATTTAGATAAAGAAGAAAGAAAGACAGTAGAAAGACATTATAAGATCAATATTTGTAAAACATTATGTTCACATCCGAAAACAAAACCATCCTATGACTGTACACAACCTCACTATCTATTTTAGCTGAAAAGCCTAACAGCTTGATAGGGGATCAAATAGCTCCTGAAAAAGAAAACATATTAAACACACATGCGACCTATACTGTTTCAGGAGCAAAGTCTCATTTGAAAAAAATGAAACTCTCTTCCTATTATCTATATCAGATTAATCTTTAGGAGTCCATCCCTATATATACACAATTTTTCTTAAATGAAGAAAATCCAGCTAGCAAAAAGAAGTCCTTGGATTTAAAACACTGAGATGAATATTCAGATCTAGACCACGAAGATCTCTATGCACTGACACTAACTAACTAAGTAACTAAAAGTTCTTTTGTGCATAATTACCAATAAAACTGGGGATCTGGCAATGTCATTGTCTTTCCCAGTTTATCCACTGTAGTGATGAAATACACAACGTCATCTTTTCCGGGTCTGCAAATGACCACTTTGTCAGCATAGATGTGCCGACCATAATTCCAGTGCATAAAACATCCACTGTAATGTACATCCATAGCAATAGAACATCCAGTTTTTCGGAAAGGCTTAGGCACAGACAAATAGTCCCAAACAGCTTCACTGTACCAAAGCTCCCGGTTAGCTTCAATCACTTGCATTATGTCCTGAGGGACATAAGGGAACTCCAAACCATACTCTGTAGCGACACGCTTGTTCAACATTCTCTGCAAACGTGCACGTTTTGGTAAGGGTCTATTTTTCCCCATACCAGGAGGCACACACAAATCCAATGACTTGCTCACCATAGACCCAGCCGGTGTCTGAAGTGAACTAGTAACTTTTGACAATGTCTCATTTACAGTGCTGTGTGGCTCCACACAAGGTGACATCTTCCCAGAACTCAGGGCTGTCCATTCAGGGAAAGTCATGACAGAGGCGACATCCTCGCCTTGGGCCCATAACAACTCTTGTGACATAGTCTCAAATAGGTCATCATCACCGGAGAGATCCGGCATGGATTCTATCTCCGAATCTCCCAGTTCTTCTGCTGGCAGATATCTATTTACAGTCCCAGATACATTCCCCAACAATTGCTCACCCGTTCTTGACGTGGACTTTGTTGGATCCGGTTCGGGTAGTCTCTGGGGTAGGCCTCGACCACGGCCGCAGGAAGCCTTCACATATCCCACCTTCTTCTGGACAGGTACAACAGGGATAGGTGTAGTGGACGTGAAAATCAAAGTAATGTCCGCTGATGAATCAGTAACAGCAGTGTCTCTCTCCGGAACACTCTTGGTAGCAACAGGCAAAGTCACAGCCTGCCATTCTCTTCCAGCATAAGTAGCAGCTTCTACTGTGGTGACACCTGTAGCCCAGTCCATACGATAAGCACGGGGTGACATGGTAGGTTGCTCCACCACAAACAAATATTCTCCACATTGCGAGCAGCGACCAAATGGACGGAGATGTACGGCCAGTTCCTCACATTTGTGGCAAATCATGCCCAGCCCTTCGATATCTCCAACGGTGTAGAGAACAAACCTCCCCTGCAGCTTCAGACGAATACCGGTATCTGTAAGCAGGGTTACGGTCAACATAGTACTCGACACGGTGCTCGCTGGGAACATTCTCGGTCCCATAATTGACTGCATCACCGAAAGAGACATGACCACACTCTGATCTTCTCAGCACGATCACGAGGCCTCTCTTCTTCTCTGGCGCCAAACACATACACACGTCCCACGTGGTATCAAGTAGGGTAGACTCCTCCCACTTCTGATCACATAGCTCCCGGGCTTTTACTGGCACCCGCCGCCTACGCACTCAGAAATAAAGTCCTGCAACTTTTAACCTCTTCTTCTCCTGAGAAAATTACAAAGTCCAGCTCTCACCGTAATCTCCCGGTGAAACACCTCTCCAGGTTGTGAGAATTGACGGCTAACAAATCCCGGACGACGCACCCACATGTAGCAATAACTCTCGGTGGAGCTGCTGGTTTAAGCGGGCTTGTTACCTTCACTCTCAATACCTCTGTTTCCCTGGCACCAGGTCTAGGGTTCTATTGAGTTTACCTCTGGACAATATAAGCACCAAACACTTGAGTAGGTTTTCCAATGCTTTAATAAAACGAACAAGGGAAGTAGCAGGAAAGAGGTAGTAGGAAAGCTGCAGGGAAGCTCAAATACCTTTCTGTTGTATTTCTTCAGAACATTCTTTGTAATTGAACACTTGCAATTGAATAGTCCCCCTTTCGTAGGATTCAGTCTTTGCCCGCCTGGATAGACATCTCTCACTTGCCTAGCAGCCAGCACGTGTTTTTTTTTTTGTTTTAGATTAGGAAAGGGTTAAAGGTAAAATTATGTGCAGCACATAGAAATTTGTATTACTACAAATTCAATGTATAATGTGAAATAACGACAACAATAAAAAGAAAAACTAATAAAAAAAATGGTGAAAAGTGTTTTGAAAATCACATACAATCTATGAGTCCATATGTTGTCATATAGAGGTTAATAAAACGTGAATACAACAGTCCATAGGTGAACAGTGAAAAAAACTCAATAGCAGGAAAAGGTATTCCACATGCCATCAGTGTTGAAATGAAAAGATGAAAAAACGACAATAAAACCACCCCCGGTTGTGTGAAGGCTTACCTGAGTGCAGGGACTCAAATGGGCATACGCTCAGTGAGTCAGCAGGGCTTGTGGTGTAAACACCAGTGTATAAGACCAGATCAGGATAGATCTAGGATCAGACGCTCTGATTGTGCACCCCCTCCCTTCCACTCAGACACCCCCGACCACTAGGAGCGTCCACGTTCTGATTGTTTGTAGGGAGCACGGCGCCCGTAAGAGCTCACAGCCAGGCATTTTGTCAGAAACCATGAAATCAGACCAAAACAGAAGTACATTTAAATCACACTTGTTTAATAATAAAAGTAAATAGAACAAAACGTAGTCAAAACATAGCCAGAGTTCAGGAACTGGAATGGATAGTCAGGCAAGCCAAACGTCAGGGAGCCGGAGATGAGCGTAGTAAAACAGCAAGCAGGATCTGGAGCCAGAAGGGATGTCAGCCAAGCAAGTCTTTTAACAGGAATGCAGGAGAGCGTCTCTGAGATCCTCTGGGCTTGATGACTTAAGTAGGCAGGGCTGACGAGCAGGATATCATCAACAGCTGAGTAACTGTGGAGAGATAAGAGCTGGCAATTAGCCGACAGCTGAGCGGCCAGCTCTGAGAAGGAAGGGCTGAGCCCAGCCCTGACAGCATTGCTGTCAGTCTATTCTGGGTCCAAGAAATTTCTATGTGCTGCACATAATTTTACCTTTAACCCTTTCCTAACCTAAAACCAAAAAAAAAAACAATGTTAAGCCACCCTAAGCTGGGTGGAAAATTGTTGGCCGAACAGTGACAGCATCCTATCGGTTGTTCTGGTTATTTCACATTGTACATTGAATTTGTAGTAATACCCATTTCTAAGTACTGCACATAATTTTACCCTTATATTTTTATTGACACTCGTTCTGGTGTTGTGCTGGCTGCTATTGCATACACTTTTTCGTGTCAGCGCGATATATACAATTTTTTCTATTTATAGGAAAGGGTTAAAACCTCAATCAGTTTTTTTTTTTGCTGTCTGTGCTTCACTGGAAACACTTCTCCTCACCTGTCCTGGAGACACAACAGGAAATGAGAAGAAATCTCTCCAAACAGCAAAAAATTCCCATTTTAGAGAATTGTCACCATTGGAGGATTCACCCTTACATTTTGCTCTGGTGACAATGAATAACTTTTGGGGTCTCCCCTCACTTTCTATCTTAGTGACAATGGTCTCCAGGACAAATAGAGAGGGTGAATCTCCCCAACATGGACACAGACAGCAATACAAGTTGACAGAGGTTCTAATACTTCCCTACTTTATCTGGAACTTAGAAATAAAACCGCCATTGCAAAAAGAGGGGGAGGAGAAGCATGAGCAGAATGTAGAGGGGCAAACAGATGCTTGTATGGAAGAAAAATATTAAAGCTTCAGCCTTACCTTCAGTTTTGCACATGTAGCGCTGGTAGATTTGCGATCTACCATATGTTAGGTAAATTTAGTAACTTGTTTATTAGGAAGGTTAGGTTTGCCTCTGTTCCAGCTTGGCTGACGTTGTGTGTGTTTCCATACTGACTGGTGGGTGTCGCTGTTATCACTGGTCAGTGTTGGAAAGGTAACGTGTCGAAGCTTATGGATGCTCGTCTGTCCCGGAGACAGCTCGGTGGAGGTGGTCCTCCGAGATGCATTCTGGGCGAGGGTATTTATGGGTCAGACGCCATATTGTGGGTTTTTTTTTACAGCCACCTGCTGGCAATCATCACCGACAGGCATGCGTTAGAGAGCAATCTCGTGGTCCTCCATTCCGGAGGCCCACGTCGCTGCGGCGCAGGGGTGGGCGCAGAAGCTTGTCTGGGGCCTACCACAGCAGCCGAGGAATGGTCCTGAGCTGTCTATCCAGAGTGAAGCAGCTGGACAACCGAGGAGATCCCAGGGGAAGACCCGTCATGGAAGGATTACGCAGCGTGCTGGTCTGGAAAGGGGCCTGGTGACTCGGTTGGAGGACGTATCCTAAAGTAACTATACAGCATAGTGTTGCCTGGTTGGCTTAAAGGTTCAGGCACTGTGACTGACGTTCATTGCAGAAAATCCAATACATCCTGTGGCAGAGGATTGTACAGGTTTATCCCAAACAAGTCTGTGGCAGAGACTTTTGTTCGTGCTACGTACTGGCTGCTAGGCAAGTGAGAGAGGCCTATCCAGGCGTGCCATTTGATGGTTCCTGCATGGTTCCGGGGCCAACGCCACTTGGCAGAGCCAAGAACAATCTTTTTAGTTGTTTGTAGAGTAGCCTACTGACCACCACTGTTGAGGGGGGGGGTTCTTTTCGAAGACCACCAATGTAAGGGGTATTTTTCCATCAACCCCCAATGAATTGGCTTTAGCAGGGGTTCCCCAAGACCTAAACATTGTTTTAAGGGTCCCTCTGGTTTAAGAAAGCTGCAAAAGGCTGTTCTAGCTCCCCCCAGCCTTACTGTGCCTATATGGGTCCTTGCATTTATTGGGTTTTAGTTATTTCAATCAAGGAGATTCAGCATCACATGTGGGCGTTACCTAGGGCGGTCTGCTTACAAATACAGTCTGCCACTACTCCCGACTGAACCCCACCCACCACTACTTTGATATTTGCATAATCCCAAAAGCCCCACCCACTGCTTGCATCGAGGCAAAATACTCTTTAGAAAAAGAACAGAGCCTCCACCCTTTAGCCATGATCTGCCCAATTTTCACAGAGAAGCACAGAGACCAAGCAATGACCTCACTGGGTCTAAAATAAGGTATGTAATAAAAACGCAAACATTTTATTTAGAAATGTCATTAGCATGTTAATGAAGGGGTGATGGAGGAACCAGGGAAAGAAAAATAAAAGCAGTTCAACTACTTGCTAACTGCACTATAGCCAAATGACGGCTACAGTGCGGACGGCCGGTTCTGGGAGGGCGTCATATGACATATCCTTAGGACATAGCTAATCATAGATCAGGGTAAAGGGTCAATCACAGTGGCCCTTTACCATGTGAACAGCTGTGTCCAATCACAGCTGATTATAATGTAAACACAAGCTGGTTATGGGCATTCCATTTCTCACGCTGACAGCACGAGGAGAGGAGAGCCGATAACCGGTTCGTGTGAAAGGGTTATCTACACTGATTATCAGTGCAGTCCCAACAGTGCCCACCTGTGTTGTCAATCAGTGTCCACCAGTGCTGCCAATCAGTGCCCATCAGTACCGCCTATCAGTGCCTCCTCATCAGTGTCACCTACCAGTGCCCATCAGTGCCTCCTCATCAGTGCAGCCTCAACAGCGCACATCAATGAAGGAGAAAAATTACCTATTTGCAAAATTTTATAACTAACTATGAAAAATGTTTTTGTTTTGTTTTTTTCAAAATGTTTGGTCTTTTTTCTTTTATTTAGCAAAAAATAAAAACCCCAGTGGTGATTAAATACTACCAAAAGAAAGTTCTATTTATGTGAAAAAAATTATAAAAATTTAATATGGGCACAGTGCTGCATGACCGCGCAATTGTCATTCAAAGAGTGACAGCACTGAAAACTGAAAATTGGCCTGCGCAAGAAGGGGGTAAAAGTGGCCAGTAGGCAAGTGGTTAAACTTCAGCCTTAAAATAAAATAAAGACAACATACATATGAAAACTATAAGAACTGATTATATTGACTGCTTGTATAAATAATCATATTGTAATCTTTACTTTAAATATAAAAATGTGCAAAAAATCTATTATAGAACCACTGCACTGCAAAAAAAAAAAAAAAAAGGTTTGGATCAGCGCGGGTCCTAAACAAAAAATAAAAGCCAATTTTTATTTAAATCTAGCATATCCCAGCTTCCCTCCAATTTATCGGCAGCTGTGACAGATTGGGAGAGATTTTCCAGAGCTGATGGGTCACTGAAGGACTCGGCATTGAATTTCTTGTGCATTAATCTCTCATATGTTTAAAAAGGAGTGTGAAAGAGATAAATGACTAACCAAAACTCCACTTATTAGCCAGAAGGATGGCTCTGCTAACTGCCATAATAGGAAAATAAGAGAGGAGCATATGCTGAGCAGAATGAAAAGCTTAAAGATGAACACCAGCCATACCTTCAATCTTGCACGGTTGTACAGGCTCCTCTCCTGTACTGAAATAACATACTCCGGCTTCACTGCACACAGCAAGCTTTTTACAGTGTGCATTAGAAGCTGCACTATGTCAGATAGAGCCTGCCATATTTCATGGCTGGAGGACGTCCAGCATCTTGATGCCATTTCTTCGTATAACACCCTGGGGTTTAGTCAGGGAGCTCCTCGCTAAGTCCTTTATCAGGAATAGCTACTGTAGTTAATTGCTAGGGATCCTTTGATTTCTCCCTAAGTTTGGCCTGGTTGTACTTTCCTCTTCTACCACTAGGTGGCCGGGCACTTGGAGGCATTAGATTGAGAAGGACAACTCAAGGTCAAGTTATGGGTATGTGGGGTATCTCAGCCAATGGGCAGAGATTTTGTTGAAGCCCTTGGCCTGCTGGGAGAGCCTATATATTCGGGGGGAGGTCAGGTGATCCAGGTGTGTCATATGCCCCAGGTTGCTAGGCCAGAGATTGGGTCTATCCTGGCTATCCTGGGGGCATCAGGCCGCCAGGCTGTGTGAGAGCCTATCCAAAAGTAAGAGGGCAGCGCAGGGTTGGGACTGTGGCTTGCAGTCCAACCAGAAGTGACGGTTCTGCTGGCCGGAGAACCTGTCCGTGGTTGGAGGTAGAAGGGAAGTTGTCGCCATGAAGGGACCAATCGCCTTTACCAGGGAACAAAGTGAGTAACTGAAGCAAGTACCGGAGCAGTGTTCTCACTGAACGGGCACAGTAGAGAATCGGGAAACTTCAGGCGGTGATCAAGTCAGGGACCCAACCAGTGGAGGGAGCTAGGGACCAAGCCGGTCAGATGGGTGACGCTTGAGGGAGATAACACCGCAAAAGCCTTGAGGAGCTCACAGGATTCAGAGTTAGTGAATCAGAGGGTCCAGTGGGAGACCAGGAGCTCAAGGGGCTGAAGAACTACAAGGATAAGTTGTAGTACAGCTGAGAGAACTGTTACTTTGAGTTAGGAACTGTTTAAGTACTGTTACCATAGGAGACAGCAATCCTGCACGTGCAGAAGTGGCACCTTGCTGGGGCCTTTGCCTATACGGCTGTTCTCCTATTGAAGTCTCGGTGTCTGCCATTTGAAATTGCAACTACATAAGGGTGTCCTGGCCCTAACCCTCTTTTCCCTGCAAAATATAAAAAGGACTGTCAAAGAAATAAAACCTCTTTTACATCCAAGAAGTGTCTGGCACCCAATGACTTTTACCACCTTTGCACCCACTATGCCTCACAACCCACCACATATTGAAGGATGTTAGTTATCTTTGGCCCTGAAGGTTCTCATTAGACTGGAAGAGGTAAGAGATTCTGCTGCATTCATAGCCTTACATCCCCCCAATCACCCCTTTTATTCATTGGATTTATGTTGTTTCAACCATGGAGGTTCAGCATTACTGTACATGTGAAAGGGTTGCACCATCAGGGCTGTTAGATCCAGGTTCAGAGAGCATTGCCTCGCCATAGAACAAGGCAGTACTAACTATAGTATGCCTAGACACTTCAAAGAGACCCACAGACAATCCACCCAAGTTCTGCGTGTGTGGGTTATTGAAAGCATACTGTCCATCTGTACTAAGGCCAAACGTTTTAAGAAGTTGAACATAAGATGTTCTGGATTTTCTCTTTAAAAACCTTAAGTGCTCATGTTGTCAAGGAGGAGATATAATTCGATGCTGTTATAGAATTAATAGCGTCAGATTCATTTATTTTTATTATTATGATTTATTATTATTATTATTATTCATTTCCATGTCACATATTTATTTGCTTTTATATATTATTTCCAGTCAGTCCGTTTATTTATTCATTTTTTTTAGTTAGTAATCCATTTATTATTCACCAAATGCCATATACAAAAATCCAAGTCATCACCAAGATATTTGTATTTGTTTTCATGTAGATTGTTACCATTGCTTTTTTCCACCTTGGTTCATTATTTTTACTTATTTTTTCTATATTTTATCCTTTATTTTTTCCACATTTCATAATTTTTTTTTCTCTACTCCCAACTTAAAGCAGAGCTCCATTTAAAAGGGGAAGCTTGGCTTATTTCCACCCTCCCCCCTTTCGACTGCTACATTTGCACTTTTTGAGCAGAAGCCGGTACCTCATTTTGACAGGTACCCACTCGCTGCAGCGGTCTGAACCAGAAGTTTCCCCCCCTCCTTCCCCCACAGTCTTCTGGGACACATCACAGGTCCCAGAAGACTACGGGACCATTCACAAGGCGCAGCACAGCTTGCGCATACGCAGTAGGAAACAGCCTGTGAAGCTGCAAGATTTCACTCTTTCTGGTTCCCTTACTTGCTATGCTGGAACCTGCACCTGAAGTCCATTAAAAAATCGGTTTGGGTGAGGACATAGCTGGATCCCTGGACAGGTAAATGTCCTTATATTAAAAGTCAGCAGCTGCAATGTTTGAAGGGGAGCCTGGAGCTCTTCTTTAATCTCACTTTTTTATTTAGTGCCTAAAGTCCATTATTTTGTCCCCTTGAAGTTCTCCAAAGTTTTTTTGCGAGCCTCTATTGTTACTCCCACTCACTACCGCTTTAAATAGGCTTCAATATCGACCTAACCTTTCCCTTGGCTTGATAAAGGAGTAGTCTAATGCCCCGAAACGCGTAGCTTGCCCCATGGATGGGCTGGTGTCATTACCGAAGGGAGCCTAAGTGTCCTCAGGTTAGCTAATCCCAGCTGGTGTCAGTTGATAGAACCCAGAAGCCGCCTATCCTATCCCTGGAAATGCTTGCATTCCAACACACCAGCTGAGCAGCAGCTCTCTCCTCCTCCACCAGCAGCTTTCCCATAGTAGCTCTGCAGTGTCCAGTTGCTTTCCTGACGATCTCTGCAATATGTGGTCGTCCCACAGATGACTTCCTTTGTAGATTATGATACACTCATCTTCTTTTAATGCACTGAGTGCAACTTGTTTTTAACCCTTTCCTTTATTAAAAAATCTACACTTAGATGGTGGCGCCCTCTTGTGTTTGTATTATTATATGTGTATTAGGTTACCTAGGACCTGATCTAGGCGGAGCAGCAACTATCTACCAGCAATGATTATAATATTGGTTATCCACCTGGATTTTCACCTCACCTATATTGAAGGGTCCATCAGCGCAGTCATTTTTATTTGTTACAGCTTCCTGTTTTCAGCACCCTGCCACCTCCTCCCACCAACCATGATGTGCCTGCATCGCATAAAGAAGACCAGAGACCCAGTGATAATGTCACTGGGTATATCACTGTGTATGTCATAAAAAAGGGAGTGTTTTATTTAATAATTTCAACTTTATCCACTTGAGCTCCGGAAGATTTTACATCCTTCATGACCAGGCCATATTTTGCTATTCAGCACTGCGCTACTTTAATTGACAAATGCACGGTCATGAAACTCTGTACCCAAACAAAATTTATATTATTTTTTTTCACACAAATAGAGCTTTTTTTTGGTGGTATTTGACCACCACTGGGTTTTTATTTTTTATTATATCAACGAAAAAAGACTAAAAAGTTTGAAAAAAAACCCAATATCAAATTTCATCAAAGTTTAGGCCAGAATGTATTCTGCTACATGACTTTGGTAACAAAAAAAAATCCCAATAAGTGTATATTGATTGGTTTGCTTGAAAGTTATAGCATCTATAGCATATATACTGAATATTTATTTTTTATTTTTTTTTATACTAATTATGGCGGGGATTGCCAACTTATAATGGGACTGTGATAGTACAGCGGCAATCTGACACTAACTGACACTTTGTGGGAACTGACTAACTGCCACTGACATCACCAGTGACACTATTACCGTGATCACTGATAATACTATACAGGGTCACTGTAATAATGACACTGGCTGGTAATAGGTTAAGATCAGGGGCAATCAAGGAGTTAATTGTGTGCCTAACAAGCGTCAATGTGTGTACTGTGGGCTTTTATTTTTTTTTTTTTTTTTGTCTTTTTGATCAGATTTTTATTGACATTTTTGTAAGTTTTAAAAAAAATGAAAAAGAAAAAAAAAAAAAAACACACACACAAAATAAGAAGAGAGAAAAAGAAGTAAAAGTAGAATAGAGATACATGTATACAATGTATTATCTGCTGTTTTTTTGATACGCAATATTCTCTTGTACCACCATATTTTTCTAAATAAAAAAGTTTGTAAACAAAAAAAAGAATCTGTACCTTATACTTCTGCCACCATCCTGACATGAGCAGCAAACACAAATAAAATAACTGCAGCTTATCAAATTTGTACATTCACATTAAAAATAAAATTGCATATGTTTTTATTGGCTGAATAATCCCAGAAGAAAATAATGCGCCACTCAATCCCACCTATGTTCCGAGGGTACCAAAAATATCAATATTTATTAAACAAAGTCAATAACAGGTGCACCTAGTGGAAAAGAAAAAAAAAAGGGGGGGGGGGGGTTGAAATCCTTAAATGTGGCTTAAAACAAAAATAGACAAAACCATCGCCAGACCTTCCTTCCATGCATATCTGCAGTATCTGCTGCATCAATTAGAATTATGCATGCTGCTTTTTACTACACATCAATTTGTTTCTTTTCCCTGCTTTGTAGGGAAACAAAACAAAGCGATTATTCCCTCTTATAGAGCCCTGTGTTGTTTATCAACACAGGGCTCTAGGCTGTGATTGAACACAGTCAATCAGCAGGTTCGGCCATGAATCATTGGCCCGGATTCAGTTGATGAACTCCCGCTATGTCAAATCACAGGGGAGTAGGCGGGGCGGGGCGCACACCCAAAACCCGGAAACAGGTTGTGCCGTGCTAGTACGTCTCTTATAGTACGTGCCTATAACTGCTGGCCCGCTGCAGTATATGTAGTGTCACGGGTCGGCAAGTAGTTAAAGTCCAACTCCAGCCAAACTTTATATTTTCTAGTCTGGGCTTCCTACACCCAAGATGGTGGCACCGGGGACTCGAAGACCCGTGAAAAACCAGCCCGGGTGAGCAAAGTGCTGGATTCCTGGACAGGTGAGTCTCTGTTTATTAAAAGTCAACAGCTATAATAAGATGCTCCTTTTTCAATGCACATACAGTATATTCTAATGGGAATATATTTCTGTTGAAATGATAGGTCTGTTGACAGTCTCTTTAAATTAAGGCGAGGTCTTCAAGAACAAGAACAAGTTCTTTCTCCTTCCTGCTGTCAGAACACGTGGGAAGGTTGTGTCACATTGAGCCTGACTCGGACGCTTGTTCGCACATCTCGAAATCTGAGCAATTACCGGAGTACAGTAGATAACACTTTAATAACTTATTGAGCTGTGCATCTGTAATATGAAACATTCAACGCTCCCCTACAATTCCCCAATGACATTGTCATATTGGAAAACGCTATCACATTTGTTCCATTTGACACACATCTGATGGCAGAGCTTCACACCAATCTGGACTGCTAATGTCACCGAACGAGAGAAGGGGAAAAGGGTGAAATACTGTAAGTGGCTGGCCGCAGAGAGAATTGCAATCGCCTTCATTTTTTTTATTCCAAGTGCGAAACGCGCGCCCTTCTTTTGCTGCATCGGAGGATGGTATTGATTTTTGTTTTGCTTTTGATGAAGAGACTTTAAAGCCTCAAAAGTCCTGCTAGGTGGTATAGGAACATCTGTATATTTTTTCACATTAAACCACAAACCTACATTCTAAATGTCAGCCTGCTGCGTCCTCCTATTTCATTATTAGTAGTTTACACTCATATGTTGTCACTGACACAAGAGAGGAAAGCTACAGCCAGCATAAAAATCAGCAGAAGCCTTTCATATTAGTAAGCCAGTGCTAAGACTATGTAAACCACACTGTGACGGGAGGGGCCTCCCATCAAATAACGCATAGCAATCAGATTTCTGTAGCCAGTGCTTGATTGGTTGCGATGAGTTGCTGTACTTTGTCGTATGCCTGATGAAATTTGCCTATGAATCGCAGGTTATGTGCACCTGGAATATTTTGTTTAACCCATTACTGCTGTCCACTGCTGACCCTTTAAGTGTTTGTAACGCTGGAGGAGCTACATGGGCTTTCTGATCAATGGCAGTCAGAAAGATCACATGATCAGGAGCTAGTCCTACCGGCTTCTATGTGTTACTGTGTGACCAGGGGCTGTCGGAGACAGTGCAGTTCAGTGATTAAAATAAGAATTTGATCCCCAAGAAAAACATGACTTACTTACCAGTACTTGGTGGAGAAACCCTTTGTTGGCAAGTACAGAGGTAAGACGTTTCTTGTAGTTAGTGACCAGGTTTGCACATATCTCAGGAGGGATTTTGGTTGACTCTTTTTTACAGATCTTCTCTAAATCCTTAAGGTTTTTTGCCAGTCACTTGGCAATTCGAAGTTTTAACTCCCTCCTTAAATTTTTTATAGGATTAAGGTCTGGAGTCTGGCTAGGCCACTCCATGACCTTAATGTGCTTCTTCCTGAACCACTCTTTTGTTGCCTTGGCGATATGTTTTGAGTCATTGTCATTCTGAAAAACTCATCCATGAAACATTTTCAATGTTCTGGCTGTGGGAAGAAGGTTCTCATCCAAGAGTTTACAATACATGGCCTCGGCCATTGGTTCCTCAATGCGGCAAAGTACCTTTAGCAGAGAAGCAGCCCCAAAGCATAATGTTTACACCTCTGTGCTTGACTGTAAGGATGGTTTTCCTAGGGTCATAGTCAGCATTTTTCTTCCTCCAAACACGGTGACTTCCCCTCCTCAAGAAGGCACATGTACAGTCATGCCAATGATCTAAATGATTCAGAGAAGGATTCAGAGAAGGCACTATGGTCAGATGAGTTCACAATTGAGCCCTTGGGCATTAATTCAACTCACTGTGTTTGGAGGAAGAAAAATGCTGACTATGACCCTAAGAAAACCATCCCTACAGTCAAGTACGGAGGTGGAAAGATGATACTTTGGGCCTGTTTCTCTGCTAAAGGTACAGGCCAACTTTGCCACATTTTGGGGCCAATGGACGGGGCCATGTATTGTAAAATCTTGGATTAGAACCTTCTTCCCTCAGCCAGAATACTGAAGATGGGTCTTCCAGCATGACAATGACCCAAAACATATCACCAAGGCAACAAAGGACTGGCTCAGAAAGAAGCACATTAAATGTATGGAGGGAGCTGAAACTTTGAGTTGCCAAGAGACAGCCAAGAACCCTCAAGGATTTAGAGAAGATCTGTAAAGAAGAGTGGTCCAAAATCCCTCCCGAGATGTGTGCAAACCTGGTCACCAACTACAAGAGAGGTCTTACCAACAAGGGTTTCGACACCAAGTACTAAGTCATGTTTTGCTTGGGGATCAAATACTTATTTTACTCACTGAACTGCAACTTTATTTAAAGCATTTGTTTTATGTGTTTTGTTCTGGATTTGTGGTTGATATTCAGTCTTTATCATTTTAAAATACACTTATGATCAAATAATTATTTTCCCCACTGTAGGCTTCCCAATCAGTGGCAGTCACAATGATCACTTTATTGGTAGGCAGTCCTGACAGTAAGATTACAGTGCTGGAGGCAAGCAATTGAGGTGACAGGTTGACACAGTTTACAGATGTTAGGGATAATTATGCACCCCTGAACGCAGACTGTTTGCTTCCAATTGTGGGGAGGTGTAGCGTGATGCGTTGACAGAAAACACTTAGAGTCCATTTGCAGAGAACAGAACTTGTATCAATGCTAAAGTTCAATAATTCACAAGAAGCCAGATATGCCGACAGATGTGTCTTGAAGGATGGAATGCAGCCTGGCTGGTCCTTACCCAAAATGGGGAGGCATCCAGAAAGAATGGTGCGTCCCTATCAGTTCCCTGCTTGTCTGGAACCTCTCTCTGCCACTAATCACTGTCCCTGCCAGAGAGGTGACCTGTCCCTACACTACCCACATGCAAAATGCATGCCAAACCTGGGAACCAGGGCCTTAAATAGGCTCTGCCTGACCCAAGATGGCTGCCAGAGTCACTTAGGGTGTCAGCAGCCAATCGGATTGCTTCCCCAGTGACCCTGGAAACCATAGAGGAACCATATTTATCTTGACTTTCCCTCCAACTGCGGTCAAGCACTACCTACATTGGAGAAAACAGATTGCACCTGCCTACACTCAACTGTCTCTGCCTTCAGGTAATTGCTCAATGTGCGATTACATGCAAACACAAACCTTGGTAATGCACCACAAGAAATAAATTAGTCCTGGATAGGAAAGAGCTTGGATTCAGTCTGAACCTGAAAGTTAGCTGTATTGCTGGGCCAATGTGCTGCTGGCGACAGATCCCCTGCCCTGCAACTGTACATATGCAAAAGGCCAGGGATGTTTGTGACATAATTGACCTAATATAGCTACATGGCCCTATTTAGGACAAGCACCAGTGTAAAGAATGCAGTGGGAGGAGTGGCATATCAGCTTCACCTCCCTCTGTATTCCCTGTGCCAGTGCTTGCCTTGGGCAAGTACTGGGGGCCAGAGATAGGCATTCTCTATCAAAGCCGCCATTTCCTGGCCAGCTGCGGTGCTGGGCGGCTGTGCACCAATTGTTGGTGCCCTTATCAATATCGCAGCTAGTGTTACAGAGCACCCAGTCAGAAGGGATGACATACTACATATACTTTATTCCATTGGAATCTCAATAATGTAAAACAAGTGATAATTCTTCTTAATGGAAACATTTGACATTTTTTGAAATAATAATGTGATACATAATTACACAGTTAGTCTGGTTGAAAAAAGACACAAGTCCATCTACTGTAGCTCAACCAATAAAAGTGGGAAAAAAATATCCTTAAAAAAAAATCATGCAATCCTATGTATACACAATCTTATACCCACAGTTGATCCAGAGGAAGGCAAAAAAAAAAAAAAAACAGCAAAGTATGATCCAATTTGTTGCAGCAGAGGAAAAAAATCCTTTCTGATCCCCTGAGAGGCAATTGAATATTCCCTGGATCAGCTTTACCTATAAATGTTAGTACCCAGTTATATTATGTACATTTAGGAAAGAATCCAGGCCTTTTTTAACCACATGCCGACCAGCGCGCGACGATGTACATCGGCACAATGGCATGGCTGGGCGAATGGGCGTACAGGTACGTCCCCTGTAAATCGTGGCATTGTGGGCGCGTGCACTTCCACCGCATACTCCGTGACCATGCCCGCGACGCCTGCCTGGGGCCCGCGATCGTGCCCCAGAGTGGAACGGGGAGATGACTTTGTAAACAAAGCATTTCCCTGTTCTGCCTAGTGACATGACAGGGATCCACTCCTCCCTGTGATCGGGAGCAGTGATCGCTGTCATGTCAGTGGTAGCCCATCCCCCCACAGTTAGAACACCTCCATAGGACACACTTAACCCCTTGATCGCCCCCTAGTGTTTAACCCCTTCCCTGCCACTGTCATTTACATAGTAATCAGTGCATTTTTATAGCACTGATTGCTGTATAAATGATAACGGTCCCAAAATGGTGTCAAAAGTGTCCGATGTGTCCGCCATAATGTCGCAGTCCCGATACAAATTGCAGATCGCTGCCATTACTAATAAACAAAAATTAATAATAAAATGCCATAAATCTATCCCCTGTTTTATAGACGCTATAACTTTTGCGCAACCAATCAATATACACTTAGTACAATTTTTTTTACCAAAAATATGTAGAAGAATAAATATCAGCCTAAACTGAGAAAGAAATGTGTTTTTTATATATTTTTGGAGGATATTTATTATAGCACAAAGTAAAAAATACTGCTTTTTTTTCAAAATTGTCGCTCTTTTTTTGTTTATAGCGCAAAAAATAAAAAACCCTAGTACAGGGATATGCAATTAGCTGACCTCCACCTATTGCAAAACTACAAGTCCCATCATGCCTCTGCCTCTGGGTGTCATGCTTGTGGCTGTCAGGGTCTTGCTATGCCTCATGGGACTTGTAGTTCTGCAACAGCTGGAGGTCCGCTAATTGCATATCCCTGCCCTAGTATGCATGATGCATGCATATTCTTAGCCCCCAAGTGCATAACTTTACATTTGTCAACATTAAGCCTCATCTGCCACATAGTTGCCCAATTGAATTAGTTTTTTTAAAGATTTTTCATTCAAATTTTTATTTTTTAGGTTGCAAAACAAATCATCCAAGAACACGCCATGAGTTAGAGAATAAGAGAATGTGTGGCCATACAATAACATAAATGGATCATTCACAGTGTAATGATATTCACACAAAGTGAAGGCCGGGTACTGTATATGGATTTGGATGGCTGGAGACATGGGAGGGCTGGCAGCCTTAGGCCTGGGGGGCAAGTCTAGTCAAGTGGCCCATTGAACTACCGAATAAGCTCGCGATCACCAGTGCCCATCAGCGCAACCTCACCAGTGCCCATCAGTGCCCATCAATGCAGCCTCACCAGTGTCCATCAATGCAGCCTGATCAGCACCCATCAATGAAGCCTCACCAGTGCCCATCAACTCAGCCTAACCAGTACCCATCAATGCAATCTGTTCAGTGCATGGGGATTAGAGAGGAGAGCAGCAGGATTACACAGAGCGGAGATCTCCTGCTTACCCATTGTGACCGCTGTCATATGAAGTCCCGCCTCCTGGACCAGCTCCTATGATGAACGTCATCAGTGTGCTGTCTATCATAGGAGCCAGTCCAGGAGTCAGGACTTTGTATGACAGTGGCCGCCATGTAAGCAGGAGATCCCCGCTCTGTGAAATCTGGCGGCGCTCCACCTCTGAGGCAACCCAATGGGCACAGACCCTGGGCACCCCCTCCCACTGTCCCAACTCACGGTGCACCCGATCGGCCCTGCAAAGCAGGGACAAAATCGGGGACAGGCTTGGTACAGGGTCAGTGTCCTCAGTCCGGGGACTGTCCTGGTTCCCCTAGGCTAGTGGCCAGCAGGACCCACAGGTCAATGGCTAGCAGGACCCACAGGTCAGTGGCCATCAGGACCCACAGGTCCGCGGCCAGCTCCCAGCAGGACCCACACAATGTGGGTCCTGCTGGGGGCTGCCCACAGACCTGGGGGTCCTGCTGGCCACTGACCTGTGGGTCCTGCTGGCCGCTTGCCATGGCCTGTGGGTCCTGCTGGCCATGCCCAGCTCCCAGCAGGACCCACAGTGTTGAGGGCTAATTTTATGTTAGTGTGTGGGCACTGGCCTGGGGCAGGGTAAATAGGGTGCATGGGGGGTAGATGGGATGTGGGGGTTCAGCTGCGGGTGTCAGGGTCTCTCATCGCATCGATGGCAGCTGCCCGTGCTAGTGCCAGCTCAGCAGGTCCTTGCATGACCTTCTCCAATCCTGGGGGTGTGAAGTGATGCTCCTGACCTGGGGTCAAGTAAACTTGCAGCCCGAGCCAGTCACGTGGGTCCCAACTCCCTGGCGCGCCTTGCTGCTCAGGGGTGGAATGACAACACCCAGGGCCCCCAGACCAACTAAAGCAAGGGCCCCCTGTCAGGCCCTGTCCATGACCCATCCCTGGCCCTACCATGACCCAGCCTTGGCCCCGCCCCTTCATTTTGCACAAAGTACAACCTTTTTTTAAAAAAACACTGTTTAACAACAGAGTCTAATGGGACCTGGAGGGAGGTCTCTCTCTAACAATGTCCATTGTTCAGACTGTGTTAGAGAGAGACCCCCCCCTCTAGGACCCACTGGAGACTTCAAAGGAGTCTAATGGGACCTGGAGGGGGTCTCTCTAACAGAGGCCCATTCAATCAGTGTCCATTATAGAATCCGTTAGAGTCCCCTCCTGGTCCCATTAGAGATAGAAAAGGAGTATAATGGGACCAGGAGGGGGGCCTCTTTCTAACAGAGTGTACAGTGAACATCTTCATTCACTCTGGTCCTCATAGGACCCCCTGATTGTGCCATGACTCTCACCCCTGCCCCAACCTCTCACAAAGTAGAAATAAAATTGTCACTCCTGTAGCGCTCCTCTTACCTTAACTATGGGTGCTGTAACTGGCTCCTGCATCCTCTGTGGCTGGCTGACTCCCGCGTCCTCTGTGGCTGGCTCCTGTGGGTGGCTGGCTGGCACCTGTTGGTGGCTGGCACCCTGCTGTGGCTGGCTCCTTGGTGTGGGTGGGTCACTGTGGGTGGGTGGCTGGCTGGCATCCTGCTGTGGATGGTCACCGTGGCTGGTTGGCTTCTTTGGGTGTCTGGCTGGCACCCTGCTGTGGCTGGTTGGCTCCCTGCTGTGGGTGGGTCATCGTGGCTGGCTCCTGTGGATGGCTGGCTGGCACCCTGTTGTGGTTGGACGGTTTCCTGGTGTGGGTAGGTCACCGTGGGTGGCTGGCTGGCACCCTGGCCCTGCTGTGGGTGGGTTACCATGGGTGGCTGGCACCCTGGTCCTGCTGTGGTTGGTCACCATGGGTGGCTGGCTTCTGTGGGTGGCTGCCTGGCACCCTGCTATGGGTGGCTGGCCTGGCTCCCTGCTGTGGGTCAGTGGGTGGGTGGCTGGCTGGCACGGTGCACCCTGCCTGTGGGTGGCTGGCCTGGCTCCCTGCTGTGGGTGGGTCACCGTGGGTGGCTGGCTTCTGTGGGTGGCTGCCTGGCACCCTGCTGTGAGTGGCTGGCCTGGCTCCCTGCTGTGGATCAGTGGGTGGGTGGGTGGCTGGCTGGCACAGTGCACCCCCCCTGGTGGGTGGCTGGCCTGGCTCCCTCCTGTGGGTCAGTGGGTGGGTGGGTGGCTGGCTGGCACAGTGCACCCTGCAGCAGGTGGCTGGCCTGGCTCCCTGCTGTGGGTCAGTGGGTGGGTGGCTGGCATGGTGCACTCTGCTGCAGGTGGCTGGCCTGGCTCCCTGCTGTGGGTCAGTGGGTGGGTGGGTGGGTGGCACAGTGCACCCTGCTGTGGCTGACAGAGAGGGGTGGGCTGACAGAGGGGGGTGGGCTGCCAAAGTAGGGGTGGGCTGACAGAAAGGGGTGGGCTGACAGAGGAGAGGTGGGCTGACAGAGAGCGAGGGGGCTGACAGAGAGGGGGGCTGACAGAGAGTGGGCTGACAGAGGAGGGTGGGCTGACAGAGGGGGGATGGGCCGACAGAGGGGGGTTGGATTGACAGAGGGGGGGTGGGCTGACAAAGAGGGGGGTGGGCTAACAGAAAGGGGCGGCTGACGGGGGTGGGCTGACAGAGAGGGGTGGGCTGACAGAGGGGGTTGGGCTGACAAAGAGGGGGGTGGGTTGACAGAGAGGGGGCCTGACGGGGTGATCTGACAGGTGGGTGGGCTGAAAGAGGAGAGGTGGGCTGACAGAGTGGGGGTGGGCTGACAGAGAGGAGAGGGGGCAGACAGAAAGGGGGGCTAACAGAGGGGGGGCTGACAAAGAGGGGAGCTGATTTAGAGGGGGCTGACAGAGAGGGGAGCTGACAGAGGAGGGTGGGCTGACAGAGGGGGTTGGGCTGACGGTATATTGAAAAGAATGCTCAATTTCACCTTTGGTAAAGGTCATTACAATAACGCCTTCTTAAAAAAACATTCTGTGTGTAAAGATTTCTGAATTTCTACATTTAATTTTTTGTGAAGAAATAATTTTTTAAGATTTGTTTTCACATCCTACCCTTTCTCAAACTTTTTACCCCAAAGGAACCCTTGAACTAATTTTTAGGTCTCAGGGAACCCCTGCTAAAATGACTTCATTAGGGGTCAGTGGGATATAAAATGCCTCTTACATTGGTGGTCAGTGGGAAGAATACTGAAATGTATAGTTATTCCTGCGCTACCATGTAAATGAAGGGCAACGAACGTTGAACTGCTGCAAGCACCGAATATAGGTCAAGGTCAGCCCATACAGCAATAGAAATAAGGTATGTAAAAATTGGTGCTGCGCTGTTCTTAAATAAAAAAAAATTAAAAAAACCTATGCTGCTAGAGGTAGTAGTACAAAGGTAAATGAACACGTAAAATGATATAAACATATAAAAAACAGAAACAATATAAGAATAAGTACAATCAATATAGAGCACTTCTATACCCAATAGGTGCAGTGTGATATTCCACAATTATCGGTGGTAATAGCAAAGTGCAAAGTGCAAGAAAATCATTCAATAAAGACTTAAAGGGGTTGTAAAGGTAATTATTTTTTTTTTTTTAAATAACAAACATGTTATACTTACCTTCACTGTGCAGCTCGTTCTGCACAGAGTGGCCCCGAACCTGGTCTTCTGGGGTCCCTCGGCGGCTGTTTCAGCTCCTCCCCGCAAGCATTAACCACCTTAATGCGAGCTCCCTCACATGGCGGTGAGTGCTTGCGGGCGCGCTCCCGTGATACAGACAGCGGCTATAGCCGCTCGCTGTATCACTCGGCCCCGCCCCCCGGCGCGCCGCGTCATCGGATGTGATTGACAGCAGCGCGAGCCAATGGCTGCGCTGCTTTCAATCCATCCACTGCAGCCAATCAGCGACCAGGCTGAGCTGCAATGAAGATGACGAGAACGAGTAGCGAAGATTCGAGGCGTCAGGTAAGTAAAACGGGGGGGCTGGGGGCGGCGGTATTGTCAAAAGTTTTTTCACCTTAATGCATAGAATGCATTAAGGTGAAAAAATGTTTACCTTTACAACCCCTTTAAGGCCAGATGTGATAAGTGTCTTACTGGAAACACTAAAATCAATACACAATCACTAAAAACCTCAATGGATGTGCAAGTAGGCAAAAAACATTGTGCAAAAAACAGCAATTAATAAATTAAATGCAATATGTGCAATAATCGCAAAAGCGCAAATGCAGTGTATAATAAACATATAACCAAAATAAGTCCACTTTAGAACTTGTGACAATTCAAACAAAGGCAAACATGTGCAAAATATATAATGGGACTGGGAATGTAGTCCAATGCGATTTAAATCCTTTTAATGTGGCTAATCAGAAAATGTGCAAAAAAGTGCAATAAGGTGCTGAGAGCATGGGGGTGATCTCCTCTTTGTGCACAGGACACACAGTGGTTTAAAGTGGCCTCTTACCTTGCGGTAAAAAGGTAACCGCATAAAGTTGCTGGTAATGGCTGCTTCTCCCTTGTACTCCTAACTGCCTCTCACTTGGATTCCTGGGCTGGATGGAGCTGTTAGTGGGTCTTTGTCTCTCAGTGGAGCAGGAGGGGGATTAAAGGAAAGAAGGGGCCAGACAGTGTAGTATTTCAATCAGAGGTAGGTTTTTATTAAAACAATGGTGAGGGTACTCACTTCACTTACAAGAAAAAACACACAGAAAACGTATCTCCTACGAGTGGCGAACTCGTTTGCATATATCAGTCTTGGATGCCTATCCCGTTCCTACTCGTGACGTCATGGTCACGTGACTTCATCAGTGATGTCCAACTTACGTCCAACTTACACTGGTGGTCATAATGCCACCCTTACAGATAGCAAAAAGATCACTGGTGCTAAGATCGTGCTAAGTTGTGTTGACCTGGGAACTTTGGAGGCACCATCAGGTGGAAGGTCAGTCTGCCACATCTCAAGGAACCCTTAGCAGCCTCTGAAGGAACTCTAGGGTTCCACGGAATCCTGGCTAAGAATGGCTATCCTAGATGGTCGAGGAGCTGGCAGAAATCGGGTCCAGTTATATATCATCTAGCCATCAAAAGGCATATGTGTATCCATTCTGAGCCAACTGTTGATCTTCTTGAACCTTTAGGGGTACAAGGAGTGTCATAGCTAATAAGCTACAGCACGGGGTCACTGGGAGCAATCCTGAAGATAGCTATTTTATGTACAACACAAACTTAGGCAGGCCATACATAGTGCAAATTTCTTTCCTGCCACCATGGGTTGCAGGAAAGAAATTCACACTTTTTCCCCACCAACACAGACAGTGGTGACAGGGGAATTAGAAATTGTCTTCTCCCAGCAGGGGCGGGAGGGGAAAGCAGTCCTCATCGGGAAAAGACAGTGATTATTGTCAGCAGCTACAGCAGCCACTAGTGATAATTGCAAGAGAATCTGTCAGGCTAGTTGTACCCAAGTTGATCGATAGATCAGCTTGGTACAATCAGCCTGTCCATTAAGGGTTTGAATTCCTGCTGAACCAGCCGAGATTTGAACAGTGTATGGTTGGCCTTAGTTATGATTGAACACAAAAGACAGTGAGACAAGGTGAGACAAGGTGGCTTGCATTTTGGTCAGTGGGTAAGGGCACTGTAGATGGATTATTTCCATGTGGAACAAAATTAAATAATATATTCTCTGGAGAATTTTCATTTGCATTTCACTACATATTTTGTTGACAATTACATGTCTGGTTTTTCTTATATCGATTCTATAACTGATCCATAAGGTTAGGTTAACATGTTAAAGCTTTTATGAGATTTTGGGCTTAGGTCACACTGATGGTGCCTTTAAACTTTGGATCCATGTTTTTACCGGCCCGCCAACCACCCACATTGAAATTTACATGGTGGCCAGAGGGAAGGGTTCACGTGGTAGTAGTGCTTTGAGGTTCAGCAATTTTAACTCAGAGTATTAAGTTTGACAGGTGTCCCCATCTGTCAAACTTGCCTATTGAAGTCAATGGGGCTGTGCCACAACCACGTGCCAAACACAGCATGGTCGTTCAATATAAAATACCCAGTGGGATAGAAAAAAAAATTGTGGTGCTCAAAACAAAAACAATAAGCTGAGACGCATTCTCAATAGGTTGTCCAGCTATCCCAGGAGGCAGTTGTGAAGTATAGTATTGCTACCTGTGTTTCTTGGAAATGTTGGAAGCCTCCTGAACATACAGTGCCTTGAAAAAGTATTCATACCCCACATTTTCACATTTTGTCATGTTACAACCAAAAACGTAAATGTATTTTATTGGGATTTTATGTGATAGGCCAACACAAAGTGACACATACATAATTGTGACGTGGAAAGAAAATGATAAATGGTTTTCAAAATGTTTTACAAATAAATACCTGAAAAAGTGTGGCATGCATTTGTATTCAGCCCCCTTTACTCTGATACCCCTAACTAAAATCTAGTGGAACCAATTGCCTTCAGAAGTCACCTAATTAGTAAATAGAGTCCACCTATGTGTAATTTAATCTCAGTATAAATACAGCTGTTCTGTGAAACCCTCAGAGGTTTGTTAGAGAAACTTAGTATAAAAAACAGCATCATGAAGGCCAAGGAACTTACCAGACAGGTCAGGAATAAAGTTGCAGAGAAGTTTAAAGCAGGGTTAAAATATCCCAAGTTTTGTTATTTCAATTATTTTTATTAAATTATTATAAACATACAAAATCTTCCACATCATTCCATAAACATAAATACAGAAACAATACATAAACACATATACAAATACGAAAAGAATGGATCTATCCTTTAACATCATCTCTCAAATGGCCACATTCCTAAAAGTTCATGATCAATGTTTTAATAAAAGGTAGAAATACTACACCCTAAGCTCCCGATCCCCCCTGCAGAAAAATAAACAAAACAATAATATTGATTTTTTTCTCCTCTTTTTCTCTTTCTTCCTCTTCCTCCCCCTTTCCTTATATAATTTATAATATATTTTTATATTCACCCCCACAGCCCCCCCTCAACTCACTATTCCTTAATATCCCAAGTTTTGATCATCTCACAGAGCACTGTTCAATCCATCATTCGAAAATGAAAAAAGTATGGCACAACTGCAAACCTACCAAACTGACAGGCCAGGCAATGAGAGCATTAATCAGAGAAGCAGCCAAGAGGCCCATGGTAACTCTGGAGGAGCTGCAGAGATCCACAGCTCAGGTGGGAGAATCTGTCCACTATTAGTCGTGCCCTCTACAAATCTGTCCTTTATGTAAGAGTGGCAAGAAGAAAGCCATTGTTGAAAGAAAGCCACGAGAAGTCTTGTTTGCAGTTTGTGAGAAGCCACATGGGAGACACAGCAAACATGTGGAAGAAGGTGCCCTGGTCAGATGAGATGAAAATTGAACTTTTTGGCCTAAAAGCAAAACGCTATGTGTGGCGGAAAACCAACACTGCACATCACCCTGACTACACCATCCCCACCGTGAAACATGGTGGTGGCAGCATCATGTTGTGGGGATGCTTTTCTTCAGCAGGGACAGGGAAGCTTGTCAGAGTTGACCGGAAGATGGATGGAGCCAAATACAGGGCAATCATAGAAGAAAATCTGTTAGAGTCTGCAAAAGACTTGCGACTGGGGCGTAGGTTCACCTTCCAGCAGGACAACGACCCTAAACATACAGCCAAAGCTACAATGGAATGGTTTAGATCAAAGCATATTTATGTGTTAGAATGATCCAGTCAAAGTCCAGACCTAAATCCAAATGAGAATCTGTGGCAAGACATGAAATTAGCTTTTTCCAGATGCTCTCCATCCAATCTGACAGGGCTTGAGCTATTTTGGAAAGAAGAATGAGTAAAAACTTTACTCTCTAGATGTACAAAGCTGGTAGAGGCATACCAAAAAGACTTGCAGCTGTAATTGCAGTGAAAGTTGGTTCTACAAAGTATTGGCTCAGGGGGGCTGAATACAAATGCACGCCACACTTTTCACATATTTATGTGTAAAAAATTTGAAAACCATTTATCATTTTCCTTCCAATTCACAATGATGTGGCACTTTGTGTTGGTCTATCATATAAAATCTCAATAAATTACATTTACGTTTTTGGTTGTAACATAACAAAATGTGGAAAACTTCAATAGGTATAAATACTCTTTCAAGGCACTGTATGTAAACCGGCTATCAACTGCACATTCAAAAGCAAACAATCGCAAATTGCTATTCAGAGAGCAGAAAACTCTGCAGGACTCTGTGGACTTTGGAATGAATTAAAAAAAAAATGCTTAGCAATTCACCCACTGAAAATGCGTTTTGTATGAATGGGGCAAAAAAACAAATGCTAATACAGTGGAACCTCGGATTACGAGCATAATCCATTCCAGGAGTATGCTTGTAATCCGAAGTACTCGCATATCAAAGCGAGTTTTCCCATTGAAGTCAATGGAAATGAAAATAACTTGTTCCGCATTGACTTCAATGGGATGCAATACCTCATGCGGCCAGAGGCGGGGGGGCGCCGGAGAGCCTCGGAAACGGCCGAAAAGGCCCGAGTACACTTTGGCTGACCTCGGCAAACCTCGGAAAGACTCCGTTCACAAGCCTTTCCGAGGTTTGCCGAGGTCATTCGAACTGTCCTCGGGCCTTTCCGTGCATTTCCGAACGGCGACGATCGGCTCCGGCGCCCCCGTCCTCAGGCCAAAAGCGGTACTGCACACCACTTTGGCCTGAATCCTGCTCGTTTTGCAAGACAACACTCGCAAACTGAGTTAGGATTTTTATAAATACAGTGCTCGTACTGCGAAACGCACGTTAGCCACATTACTCGCAATCCGAGGTTCCACTGTATACTATTTCCTGTGCTCGTCTAATATTTTTCATTGATTTAAAACAGAAAAGACCGCATTTGGCCACTAGATGGCCGATTATCATGAGAAATAGCACCATCTAGTGGCCAAATTATGTATTTTCCATTTTAAATCAATGCGAAACAGCACAGGAAATACTCTAGCAACATTTTCTCTTAATTATTATTATTATACAGGATTTATATAGCTCCAACAGTTTGCACAGTGCTTTACAACATGAGGGCAGACAGTACAGTTACAATACAATTCAATATGGGAGGAATCAGATATTCTCACAGAATGAATGTGCATGCACTTTCACTGGTAAAATTGCTATGTAACTGTTATACACAGGGCTTTTTTTCTCTTGAGAATAGGTGCAGGAACTCCCTCCTTCCGAGTCACCTCTTGTGTCCGCCTCCGAGCACCTTGGCTCCACCCCCTACCCACCTCTGAGCACCATTCCTTAGTTCAACTCCCTATCCTCCTCCGAGCACCATTCCTTAGTTCCACTCCCTACCCACCTCCGAGCACCATTCCTTGGTTCAACTCCCTACCCTCCTCCGAGCACCATTCCTTGGTTCAACTCCCTACCCTCCTCCGAGCACCATTCTTTGATTCCACCTCCTACCTACCTCCGAGCACCATTCTTTGGTTCCACCTCCTACCTACCTCCAAGCACCATTCTTTGGTTCTACTCTCTACCCACCTCTGAGCATCATTCCTTGGTTCCACCCCCTACCCACCTCTCAGTAATGGATATAGAACCAGGTATCAATTTGTGGTGCTAAGTAATTTGTATGTAATTTGTTAATGATAGGAAGTAAAATAGATCCCCTGTAGCCAGCAACAATGGAGCACCCCCAGCAACAATAGGCTCTGAACAGCTAGCAACAATAGACCTCTCCCTCAACAGTAGATATCTTCCAGAAACAATGGTCTCCCAGTAGCATAAGAGCCCCCCAGCAACAATAGATCCCCCACCAGCGACAACTGACCTCACCAGCAACAATAGACTCTCCCCCTGTAAAAATAGATCCCCTCCAGCAACAATAGACCCCCCAGCAGCCAGCATCAATAGACCCTCCAGTAAACCCCAGCACCCCTTGCCATTACATACATTCAGAGCTGGAGGTGCCGGAACTGCGTTCCCCTGTGTTCCTGCTGAAAAAAAGCCCTGGTTATACATATATAGACTCCTTAATGATTGGGTCTAAACCCACTTGGATAATTAAAGTGCAATTATACCTTTTACAGATAGGAATTTTCTTCTTGCGAATCCTTTTGCACCCATATTGTGCCATGACATGGTCACTTTACATTTCCAGCTAGATGTGCTCTGTTGCACTGAACCAAGATTTTTTTTTTTCTTTTGATAATCGGAATATTTGTCTTAGTTCCCAAAACCGCTGCCATTGTCCGGCCTGAACTGAAAGGTGAATCTCATCTTTTGGAGGAAATCTGGTGAAACGAATCTCCTTAGAGCTTTTTAATTAACAATATGAGGAGTCTGAGAACTTGAAAGAGTGACCGTAATCAGCTAATCCACTTGTCTGCTGCAATTTCATTCCCGGGGAAAGTACGGCTCGGTAAATAGGAATCGCTCAAAGAATTTCCTATTCATTTATCATAGTACTTTCCATGCTGATCCATTTCTGGGTGACCTACCTTAAGGTTATATAATCAGCTCTTAAAAATGAAAGACAGATGAAGTCTTCTCAAGACAAATGGTCGGCTTGTGTTTATTCAGCTGCAATAGAAAATGTTGCAGGATGCCAGGGGCACAGCTTGCCAAGGCACCGAGACCCTTCTAAGTAAACATTTCCCATCAGTACAAACAACTAAGTGACACCTTATCTATCACCTGACGGCTTGTGTTACTCTAGACAGGAAAAACACATTAAATGCACACCAACCGCTGATACAAATTGGAGAGGACGTAAAAGTGCATCTCTTCAAATTCTCCCAGCAGCTCGTTCTCACCGACCGTACCATCAGATCTGCCTATCAGTTTTTAGGTGGACCTGATCGGAAGCTCCAAGTAAGTGTGGCCATACACCCTGCGATAAATGATCAATTTTTTTCTAATCAGTGTCTGCTGATCTATAGTTGGCAACCCATTCGAAGGATACGGCACGTACGGGGAAGTGGATTCCGATCAATAAATGTGTTTTCATAAAAATGGGTGGTCTAATAGAAGTTAATGTGAGAGCAACAAAAACTGGGGGTAAACCACACATACAATCGCACTGCGCCAAACCGCAGTGCACCGACCTAACACTCGGAACGGTTCAGAGCCGTTTGGAAATACTCAGAATCACTCAGAAAAGCTCCGCTCCCGAGTGTTTCCGAGGCTTTCCGAGTTCAGCCGAGCTGTCCCCAAGTATTTCCAAGGCTCTCCGGCGCCCCCCCCACCTCTGGCCACATGCGATATTACATGTAATAGAAGTCAATGCGGAACGAATTCTCTTCGTTTCCATTGACCTCTATGGGGAAACTCGCTTTGATATGCGAGTGCTTTGGATTACAAGCATTCTCCTGGAACGGATTATGCTCATAATCCAAGGTTCCACTGTATGTCATTACTTTGATGTTTAGGGTCCATGCGCACCATGGCGTTCCAGATCGCGGGTGGAATGGCCGCGATTGTGCCTGCAATTCCAGATTGCCGCAAATCGCAGGACACCTTTGCGATCCCTGTTACTTTCAATGGCATCGAAATCGGGAAGTTCTGGAACTTCTTTTGGGCAACAGGCATCCCGCCATTCTGTTTGTGCGATTTTACCGCAATTCGTCGGGCGACAATCGCGGCAAAATCACGCTGCCATTTGGGTGCCATTGAAAGTAATGGGGAACGCCCACAATCCAGAATTCCATGGTGTGATTGGAGCCTTAATACCGGAGTTATGACATCAGCTAGATGCCATAACCCGGTATTAATTTTTCCCTCAGGCACCGGACATTCTTCCAAAAATGGCCTGAGTGACGGATTCGCCACTGGACCACTTTTAGAAGCATTGGGAGGTTCCCAAGCTTACCCGGACGATCCGTAGCTCTGGGAAATGGCGCTGGCGGCAGCTGGTCACAGAGATGAGCAAAGGAAAGATGGCCTCTGCTCATCTCTATGGCCTAGGAGGACTGGAGCAACGCCATGACATCACTTCCGGTTCCAGCCTCGTGTGAACAAGGACATTTTTTTTTTTTAAAGCAAAAGATCAAATTTTTTATTTTTTTTATCTTTTGCTTTTAAAAGTAGAGGAGAGATTTGGGAGATCTCTCCATAAAGAGGACCTGTCATGCTGTATTGATATTGCAAGGGATGTTTACATTTATTGCAATAGCAATAAAAGTGATTACATTTTTTTTTTTAAAAAGGGACATTTTTTTTTTTTTTTTTTTAAATGGACAAAAATTGAAAAAGATTAAAAAATGTAATAAAATAAATAATAATACATTTTTTTTTTAAAGCACCCCCGTTAATGCGCAGATATGTAAACGGTGTTTTTACCACACATGTGAGGTATCACCGAAAACATCAGAGCAAGAGCAATGATTTTAGTACTGAACCTCCTCTGTAACTCTAAACATGTAACCTGTTTTTAAAGTGTCGCCTATGGAGATTTTTAAGTACTGTAGTTTTGTGCCATTCCACAGGTATGCGCAATTTTAATGCATGACATGTTAGGTTAGATACCTAACATGTCATGCATTAAAATTGCGCATACCTGTGGAATGGCACAAAACTACAGTACTTAAAAATCGGCGTAACATCATTTTTTATATTTTACATAATATATTATGTAAAATATAATATATTCATTGTGTTTTGTTTTACTTCATTAAAGTGTATTTTTTTTTCCCCAAAAAAAGCGTCGCAAAAAACGTGTGACATACAAAAATTGCAACGACTGCCATTTTATTCTCTAAGGCCTCTGCTAAATATAAATATATATCTATATATAGATATCTATATATATAGATATCTATAGATAGATATCTATAGATATCTATCTATAGATATCTATATATATAAATATTGGGGGTTGTAAGTAATTTTTTTGTAAAAATACAGTTTTTTTCTTATAAACAAAGAGTGTCAGAAAAAGGACTGGACAGCAAGTGGATACTTTAGGTAGATCTTCATATTACTTTGTTTGGTAAATTTAAAGAAGATTGTACAATCAGATTCTATAGTATATGGCCAGCTTAAAACAAACAGAACTGGAGTGGTGCTGTTGCCCATAGTAACTAGAGTCGGATTTTTAAATAAAATGGGAAGTGAGAATACACTAGTAAAATTCCATTTGAGAACATGTGTTCGATTTTCCAAAGGTTAGTGGGTTCAAACTGACATTCGTTTTCAACCGCAGTGATAAGAAAGTTTCAATAAGCAGGATGGTTTTCATTTGGCAAAATCTATTCACTCCAAAACCAAGCATTAAAAGCAAACGTTTTTATTTAGGTACTCTTGAACAACATTCATTAGGTCATTGTCAAGAATTTTTGTGTTCTTACCAGCGTTCACTCGAAAATCTACTAGTGTATGGCCAGATTAAAGAGGTTGTAAATCTCAGACATGAAATATGAACAAAGTATATCCCTCTATATTGTGTACTTGTCTCAATATGGAGCTCTAAGTGTCATTTCTGTCTGCTGCCTCATTCCTCTGCCATCAGTATGAGTCACTTCTGATAAGTTTTCCTGACACCAAGAGAAAAAAAGGTGACAGGGGAGGAGCTCCAGCTGATTGACAGACTCAGCTCTGTTCCTGTGTGAAGCGAGGTGTAAGAAAGTAACTCTCCTGTGCTCAAGTGTAAAGCTCAAGGGAAGGAAGTGTGACTAATCCTTATTGTCAAAGCACAGTCTTGCTGCCCTCTCAGGACCATAGGTAGCCAAATACAGTGGTACCTTGGATTACAAGCATAATTCATTCCAGAAGAATGCTTGTAATCTAAAGCACTGGTATATCAAAGCGAGTTTCCCCATAGGAAATAATAGAAACTCAGATAATCCGTTCCAGTGGCACTGCTAGTGTATGCAGTACTGCATGTAACCAGAGGTGGGGAGTCCTGGAGACATTCAGAAAAAACTTGGAGAGCACTCAGAGGCTCGGAGACATTCGGGAACGGAGTGTTTCCGAGTGTTTCTGATTGGCTGCGAATGGCTCCGAACGGATCAGAGTGTCACCGGCGCCCCCGCACCTCTGGCCAAATGTGGTACTGCACACCCCAGAAGCTTAAATCCTGCTGGTTTGGCGAGACAGCGCTCGCAAACCGAGTCAGGATTTAAAAAAAATAATAGCTCATATTGCAAAACGCTTGTAAACCGCGTTACTCGCAATCCGAGGTATTATTGTATACTGAAAAACAACGAAAACACGAGAAGGGCGCACCAACCTACTGCAATTCCATTATAAAAATTACTAAAAGATAAAAGAAGATGTACATAATACTCACAAACGTATGATGTATACACGCATGTCAAAGCAAATCGAAGACAAGTCGTCTCCAGGACCGCGGAAATATTCCAATGGTGCAAGGGGACAAGATGGCATCCGTAATGGCTTGGCTTACGTGTTTCGGGGGAGAACCCTCTTCCTCGGAGCCAAAAGACCAAATGACCCACCAAGAATTTATAGATGTATGGATACCTCATTAGGTCAATTCCACCCCAATACTGCATTAGGGGTGGGTGTCCTCCCAGGAAACAAACCCAGGTAGCCACTCCCCTACTATGGGCAAATAACAGGAATTCACAATAAGTACCACATAACATACAGCATCATACCTTGCAGTATGCACATGAAATAAAAAAGGACTAAAATAAAATAAAGTGAAGTAAAATACAATTACACACATATATATATATATATATATATATATATATATATATATATATATATATATATATATATATAGATAGATAGATATAGATATATATATATAGTATATGTTTATATACAGTATATATATATATATATATATATATATATATATATATATATATATATATACATATGTATATAAAAAATATTAGGTTATTCACCAAGCCTTCCCTCCAATCAGCTCTCAGAGCTCTCCTCACTGATGTAACTTCAGCTCTCTGCCCCGTGCTTTTCAGAGCTGAGAGATTCTGTGTAAATTCTGCACTTTGAAGCACTGTAGGGGAAAGACGGCTGTAGATGAACAGGTATAACTTATGTATCAGGATTGGTTTAATCTCTGTGTATTACCTGGGGCTAGTCACTCCTCACTGAGATCTGCAGAGTGTAATCTCAGCTCTCTGCCCCCCTGTATTCTCACCACTCAGACAAGCTTTTTCAATTCTGCACTTGAACAGATGTAGAGAAGAAGAGACTGCAGATAAACAGGTACAACTTATGTAGGGAGATTTGTTTCATCTCTGTGTATCACCTAAGGCCAGTCACTGCACAGGGTATATGGAAGGATTTACAACCACTTTAAGTAATACTTCCATTTCAGTTTTCATAAGACGCCATGACAAAACTCAGATCTGCTTAGTGAAAATTGACATTCCCCAGTCTGCCCAGCACAAATAAAGTAACATTTACTCATGTCTGCTCCGATTCAGCAGGGGATCTGTTCATGGATCTCCTGCTGATCAGAACGGACATGGCCTGTATGAACCAAAACCCCTGAGAAGTTTTTGGTTTTGCTGTTTGTCCCATTGGATAGCTTTCTCTCTACTTCCTGTCTTAAAGTGGAGTTCCACCCACTTTTACAACTCTTCAGCATCCCTAAACTGTGCACTGTAAACAAATTGGATATTTTTTTATTTTTTTTCTCAGCACCTACTGTATATCTGCCGTATTCATTTTTCACTTCCTCCTCCCTGGCAGCGGCCCATCGCATCATTTCCTGTTTGCAATGCCTTCTGGGAAGGGGCGGCAACTTCCTCTGACACTGCCGTTGCTATGGAAACCTGACCTGAAACCTATTACACTGCTTGTGCTGCACTGAGCATGTGCGAGATCTGCAAGGATGAGATCCAGGAAGAAATACAGTCTGGCTTCAGATGCCCAGACTTAAGATGGCCACGGCCTGCTGTAAGTTTATAAAATAACAAACTACTGCTATAAACTAACAAAACAGACCTTAGTTTACAGACTAACTTTACTAGAATACATTAAGCTTGTGTATTATAGGGGTATTTTTTTTCAAAAAGTATAATTTCGGCCGGAACACCACTTTAAGACACAATGTAAGTCATAGGAAATCTCTGCACAGTAATAATGAAAAATAGTTTCTTTGTCCCTTTTAGTTCCATTGTTCCTCTTGGAAGATGTTTTATCTATTTCTGTTCTGGTGACAGCCTGTATGTAAACTCCCATAAAATGTTAAAATTACTCTTTTTGAGGGGCTGCCCCCATACTGCAAGGGTTCAATGCTCATTTGAGTCCAAAGGAACATAAAAAAGAAGTTTTACTTACCTTATCCAATGTTCCCCTGGCTACTGGTACTCTCCTCTTCCCTCCGATGCTCCAGGTTTCAGCCAGGTACTCGGCATTCCCATGTTAATTAACCACTTCATCCCTGGAAGAATTTACCCCCTTCCTGACCAGAGAACTTTTTGCAATACGGCACGGCGTCGCTTTATCTGACAATTGCACAGTCGTCCGACGTTGCACCCAAACAAAATTGACGTCTTTTTTTTCCCCACAAATAGAGCTTTTTTTTGGTGGTATTTGATCACCTCTGCAGTTTTTATGTTTTGCGCTATAAACAAAAAAAAGAGCGACAATTTTGAAAAAAAGCAATATTTTTTACTTTTTGCTATAATAAATATCCCCCCAAAAATATATAAAAAGACAAATTTCCTTCTCAGTTTACGCCGATATGTATTCTTCTACATATTTTTGGTAAAAAAAATCGCAATAAGCGTATATTGATTGGTTTGCGCAAAAGTTATAGCATCTACAAAATAGGGGATAGATTTATGGCATTTTTATTATTATTTTTTTTATTAGTAATGGCGGCGATCTGCGATTTTTTATCATGACTGCGACATCGGACAATTTTGACACTATTTTGAGACCATTGTCATTTATACAGCGATCAGTGCTAAAAAATGCACTGATTACTGTATAAATGACACTGGCAGGGAAGGGGTTAAACACTAGGAGGCGATCAAGGGGTTAAGTGTGTTCTAGGGAGTGATTCTAACTGTAGGGGGGGATTGTCTCACTAGAACATGGCAGAGATCACTGCTCCCAATGACAGGGTGCAGTAGATCTCTGTCATGTTGCTAGGCAGATCAGGGAAATATCTTGTTTACATAAGCATCTCCTCGTTCTGCCGCTCCGTGACCCGATCGCAGGCCCCCGGTGGACATCGAGGCCGCAGGCACGCTCATGGAGTACGATTTAAAGGGGACGTACCTGTTCGCCCATTTGCCCAGCCGTGCCACTGTACCGACGTATATCGTCGTGCGCTGGACGGCATGTGGTTAAATGCAGAACTGCAAATGTTCCTTAGCTATATGTAAGGGGGGCATTTTTCCCAATGACAACCAGTAAAGGGTTCCTTCTCCCATTGACACCAAACCAAAGGGGTCCTTTCCACTGACTACAATCTAAGGGAGCTCTTTACTGACCACCAGTAAAGAGGGAACTTAATTAACCACCAATATGATGGGTTCCTTCTCCCATTGATCACCAATGTAAGGGGTTCCTTCTCCTCCTGATCACCAATGTAAGGGGTTCCTTCTTATACTAACCACCAATGTAAAAGGTTCCTTCTCCCACTGCCACCAATGTACAGGGTTCCTTCTCCCACTAACCACCAATGTAAGGGGTTCCTTCTCCCAATGATCACCAATGTAAGGGGTTCCTTCTCCCAATGATCACCAATGTAAGGGGTTCCTTCTCCCACTGACCACCAATGTAAGGGTTTTCTTCTCTCATTGATCACCAATGTAAGGGGTTCCTTCTAAAACTGACCCCAATGTAAGAGGTTCCTTCTCCCACCAACCACTAATGTACGGGGTTCCTTCTCAAACTGACCACTTATATAAGTGGTTCCTTATCAAACTGACCAACAAACTAAAGAGGTCCTTCTCCACTGACCACAATTAAATGGAGTTCTTCACTGACTACCAGTAAAGAGATCACTTCACTGAACGGTAATATAAAGCTCACCATACAATTTCCTTTAGGTCACATTCACACTTCACATAGCGAGAACGAGCGTTCGTGCTCATGGGGTTTTTTTGCAATTTTTTTAGCATGTTTCCGTGTGTCACATGGGGGGCAGTCCATTTACTTTATTGGGCTTTCCTATGTGTGACAAATGGGCCAAAGAAGCTCCTGGAGCTTTTTGGGCGTGGAGTGCTGCATCTCTTTTCATCCCACATTTTGGCGTTTGTCATGCTACAAAATACGTGACATAACAATTAATGGCACTTCAAGCGCGGCGCGTGTTGTAGCACATTTTTCAAGCATTTCTAAAAAGTACAGAAAAACACACAATCCTGCGCATTACTGCTTGTGTTCCAAAAAAGCGAAGGTGCGAATGTAGTCTTAGCTCTACCAACAACAATGTAGTGCAGGGGTCTGTCTTACTGGATACTAATTGATTGGATAGTTTAGGTAGGAACTCATATAACATTTTTTTTTTTTTTTTACTATGTCAGTTGTGCATAGATCCTACAATCAGATTGTAACATGTATGGTGACTAAAAGAAGCATTCTTTTATCTGAGCATCAATGTAAGTGGATCCATCTTCCACTGACCACCAGTGCAAAGAAGTCCTTCACTGGCCATCACTGTAAGATTTCACTTTTCTGCAGACCACCAATGTAATGAAACACTACAATTTTCACTGTCTGCTTTTCTTTTCTGGCCGCTATTATTATTATTATTATTATTTATTTTGTTTCATTATTATTACAGAAAATATTTTTATGTAGAGCAGCCCTGGTCATAAAATACTCTAAATACTTCACATTCCTCATTTTTTTTGTTTATTCTTATATCTCAACTTACTGTTCATGCCAATGTAGCCCAAGCTGTAGATATAATTATTAACAGGAGTTCCCTGAGACCCGAAGGTTTTTATAAAAGTTACTCCATGTTCAAAAGGTGGAGTAAAGTTACTTTAAAGCTGCACTCAGGGGGAAAGTAAAATTCCTCCTTTCCAGTGGGGCTCCCTCTGTACTGCAAGGGTTAAATGCTTATCTAGGTCTAGGGGTCTGGAAAAAGTCATTTTACATACCCAATCCGCACGCTCCCTCCAGGCTCCAAGGCTAGTCCCCGCAGTCTCTTCTTCCCTATGGTCCAGCAGATGCAGATCATCTGACGTCATCAAGCACAATGTAGTGCCCATAGACCTGCACTAGACATGAAGACACTGAAGGACAGTCTGTGGAGTGAAGGGGAGTAGAGGGGTGCCAACTGGCAGACGAACAATGAAATGGGTAAGTAAAGGTGCTCTTTTCCATCCACTAGACTTAAGTGAGTATTTAACCCTTGCAGTATGGAGGCAGCTCCACTCTAAGGGAGGATTCTACTTTTTCTTTGTTTTACTTTTTTTCTTTTTACTTTGCTTTACCTGGAGATGGGCTTTAAGGTGGTTGTAAAGCCTAAAGGCTTTTTACCTTAATGCACTCTCTGCATTAAGTTCAAAATACTTTTAGGTGCAGCTCCCCCTCAGTCCCCCCTAAACACTTACCTAAGCCCGATCTCAGTCCAGCACTGTGCCCGAGAACAACGGCGCTGCTCTCTCTCCCTCTGCACTGGACTCAGTAAGAGCCAATGGCTCCCGCTGCTGTCAATCAAATCCAGTGAGGATTAAATTCAAGGTCTGGGGGCTACAAAAAGCACCTATCCACATATCCAACCCTCTGCTTGCCCAAGTCTCCTAGACATAAATGAGCATTTGATCCTTGCAGTGTGGGCGTATCTCCCTTACAAGGGAAATTTTTTTTTAACTTTCCCCAGAGGTAAGCTTTAACCACTTCCTGCCCGGCCTATAGCAGAATGACGGCGGTGGTTCAGTTAGCCTGACTGGGCATCGTATGATGTCCAGCAGGATAACATGTCAGTGCGCCCGTGGGGTTGCGCAGCATGGCGATCGTAGTAAGGAGCCTCTGACAGATCAGCTGTGACCAATCACAGCTGATCACAGCCTGAACCAGGAAGTGCCGGTAAACATATTTCCTCGGTTCGCGCTGACAAGGAGAGCCGGTCGGTGGCTCTCCCTGTCAGAGGGGTCTGTGCTGATAATCAGCACATTGCTTATCAGCACAGTCCCCCATGAGAGATGCAGATCAGCTGCCTGTCAGCGTCCATCATTAATGCCAGGCAGTACCCATAAAACTGCCAATCCATTCCCTACACAAGTGCCAATCAGTCCCCATAATAGTGCCAATCAGTGCCCACCACAGTGCCAATCAGTGCCCATCAGTAATACATGTCATTACCTCATAATCAGTGCTGCCCACCAGTGCCATCTATTAGTGTTCATTACTGCCACCTATCAGTGCCAATCAGTGCCACCTATCAGTGCCCATCAGTGCTGCCTATCAGTGCCCATCAGTGCTGCATATCAGTGCCGCCTATCAGTGCCCATGAGTTCTACATATCAGTGCCTCCTCATCAGTGTCCATCAGTGCCTCCTCATCAGTGTCCATCAGTGCCTCCTCATCAGTGTCCATCAGTGCCACCTTATCAGTGCCCATTAGTGACACCTTATTAGTGCCCATCAGTGCTGCATATCAGTGCCGCCTATCAGTGCCCATGAGTTCTACATATCAGTGCCTCCTCATCAGTGTCCATCAGTGCCTCCTCATCAGTGTCCATCGGTGCCTCCTCATCAGTGTCCATCAGTGCCACCTTATCAGTGCCCATTAGTGACACCTTATTAGTGCCCATCAGTAAAGGAGAAAACAAAATTTTATAACAGAAACTAAGAAAAACTTTTTTTTATTTCAAAACTTTTGGTCTTTTTTAGTTTGTTTAGCAAAAAATAAAAAAACCCAGTGGTGATCAAATACCACCAAAAGAAAGCTCTATTTGTGGGAAGAAAATTATAAACATTTAGTTTAGGTACAGCGTTGCATAACCATGCATTTGTCATTCAAAGTGCGACAGCGCTGAAAGCTAAAAATTGTCCTGGGCAGGAAGGGGGGAAAGTGCCTGGTATTGAAGTGGTTAATGAATCACAGAGCAAATCACACAATGCCATCTCCCTGATCTATTTCCTAAAACCTCCTGGTGCAATGTCTCTATGACTCCCCCCCTTGCACCTTCATCAGCATGTAATGATCCCAAAGTGACATTTTTGAAGGATTTCTCAAACTCCTTGTCCCCAGTAAACATCCTAATTTCCAGGACAGGACATGAACCTTCTATAAAATGCTCAGTAGCTGGTGAAGTCAGCTGTTAGTCAGGACAGTTGTGAAACAGCCCAGACTAGAATTAAAGGAAAGGCTGGTGTTCTCTCTCTCTCTCTCTTTTTTCTGCTCCCAAAACATACACACACTATTTCCCTGCGAGTGATTATTACAAGAGGGGAGGGAGTGGTGTTCTGAGAGCTCTCCCTTTAAGAGGCAGTGACTCCCATTTAAAATGGCATTCCGGTATAAATTCATTGTTCCTCCTCCCCATCTTCACATCTCTCTCTTCTCTTCTTGCTTCGCATCCACCAGCTGGGAGAGGAGAACTCACAGACACTTGTGTGGAGGACAAGGAAGGAGAGGGCTGTGCTTAGGTGTCAGAAACAAGCCAAGCTTCCATCTAGAGGAGCCAGGAGCAAGCCAGCTCCATCCCCAACAAAGAGCCAGGAGCAAGCCAGGTCCATCCAGAGGAGCCAGGAGCAAGCCAGCTCCATTCCCAACAAAAGAGCCAGGAGCTAGCCAAGCTTCCATCCAGAGGAGCCAGGAGCAAGCCAAGCTTTAGCTGCATCTCAAAAAAAAAAAAAAAGAGCCAAGTGCCTGAGCTCCAAGGGGTTAAAGCATCCTGCAAGCCAGAAAGAAGCCACAACTGTGCTGCTGCTGCTCTGTCTCTGTCCAGTGGATGGATCAAGGAGCAAGTCACCTTAGCTGCTGCTGCTGTGCAAAGAAACTTTAAACCGGTCTGGGCTTCTGTTGGCATTTTAGTGATTCATCCCAGCCTAGGCATTTTTTTCTTTTTTTGCTCAAGGAAGGGGAAAAAAGGGAGGAGGAGTAGGGGGGGACAATGGTGCTGAACCTGCTGGTATTGCTGCTTGCTGAGTTGCACTTTGCTGCTGCTCTTTCCAATAGGACCGCAGCCTCCAGCTTGGTGGATCCACCTGCTTCTCCTAAGCATCACCAGGAGCATCAGAGGAGGAGCGGCATCGTGCAGAACATTGACCAGATCTACGCGGCTGGGGGCAAGGTGGGCTACATCCTCTATGCCGACGGCAAGAAGTTCATCCTGGACTTGGAGAGGGACGATCTCCTGCTGTCCCCCCATTTCAGCACCAGGTACCTGGGACGCCTGCATCCTCAGCATCGCTTCCACAAGCACTGTTTCTACAGGGGGACAGTGGACAACAGCCCCCAGTCCTTGGCTGTCTTCAACCTGTGCGGGGGGCTGGATGGTTTCTTTGCGGTCAAGCATGCCCATTATACCATTAAGCCCCTGATCAAGGGGCAGGCTGGTGTGGGGCAGGTGTACAGAGATGCCTCCGAGAGGGTTCTGCATGTCTTCATCAAGGATCGCTTTAGCTTCGAGATGGTACCCAGCAGAGCTAGCTGCGAGACTCATGGCAAGCATGTCCATAGACATGGAGGCAAGAGCATGATCAGGTGGGGGGGAACTGCTAGAGCCAACCAGACCTTTGATGGGGCACTGCCGAAGAGCCGGAGAAGGAGGTCCATCTCCAAGTCCAGGTATGTGGAGCTCTTGCTGGTGGCTGATGAGTCCATGTCCAAGAAGTATGGGAAGGACCTCCACCACTACCTGCTGACCTTGGCATCCATCGCTTCCAGGCTCTACAGCCATCCCAGCATTGAGAACCACATTCGATTGGCGGTGGTGAAGGTGGTGATGATCACTGACAAGGACAAGGGACCTGAGGTCAGCAAGAACGCTGCCACCTCCCTGAAGAACTTCTGCAAGTGGCAGCACCAGCACAACCAGCTAGATGATGAGCATGACCAGCACTACGATGCAGCGATCCTCTTCACCAGAGAGGTAAGGCATGAGGGGCACTTTAGAATTTGGCAAGCCTTTGTACTTTAACTTGTTATTGTGGTATTTTTTAAAGCCCAACTCCAACTTATATAGCTTAGTTGGTTTTGGGAAGAGTGGGTAAGTGTTGGAACAAGGGTTCCTCCAGGTGTCTAGTGGTTCCTTGAGCTGTGGCTAATTGACCTCCTATCTGATGGTGCCTGTTTAAATGTGGGTAGAGCCAGTGGCATGACACCAATGATCTTTTAATATGCCTGTAAGAGTGGCATTTAGACAACCAGGTTAGGGGGCAACCTGACCACCATTATAAGGAGGGCATGGGGGGGGGGTAATTAGACCACCACTGTAAGGGGGCTTTCTGACCACCACTGTAAAAGTCATCCATCCTGTTTACCAGAGAGGTAAGGCAAGTGGGGCACCCAAGAGGATGGTACGCTTTTTGGCTTTAACTGTTATTGTGTTTTTTTAAAGGACAACTCCAACTTATATTGCTTAGTTGGTTTTGGATAGAGTGGGGAAGAGTTGGGACAGCCACTCTCAATCAGGGTTCCTCCAGATGTCTAGTAATTCCTTAACCTGTGGCTAATTGACCTTTTAACTTGTGGTACCTGCCTAGCTTTTGGCAGAGCTAGTGGCATGACACCAGTAATCTTTTAATATGCCTGTAAGGGTAACTTTCAGACCACCACTGTAAAAGGGGATCCTGAGTGACCATCACTATAAGGAGGGCATTCTGAACATCATTTTGGAGGGGGGGGGGGGCATTCTTACCACAACTGTAAGAGTGGCATTCTGACCACCACTGTATGGGGGCATTCTGACTACCACTGTAATATGGAATTCTGACTACCACTGTAAGGAGGCCATTCTGAATATCATTGTTGGGGGGGGGCATTCTTACCACCACTGTAAGGAGGGTATTCTGACCATCAGTATAAGGGGGCATTCTAACCCACACTGTAAGGGGGGGGCATTCTTCCCACTAACAACCAATGATATAAGGTGCATGTTTCACACTGATCCCAGATGCACTGGTTTTAGCAGGGGTTCCCCGTGACCCGAAAATGATTTCTCGAGGTAAAAATATATATATATATGAGAAAGGCCGGGTTAGAACCTCTGTCAGGTGTTTGTTGCTGACTTTGATCACACTGGAGGAATGTCCTCTCACTTCTGTTATAGTTGATAGTTATTATTAGTTATTATAGTTATTAGAGTGAATAGTAAATAAGAGGAAATCTATTAACATAAAGACAGACTGCACTGACCAAAAAGTCTAGTTAGCGAGACAGCAATAAAACACTTTTTCCTAGTAGAGCGTAAAGAGTTAAAACATATTTTTGAATGTTATGGATGTCTGTACCTTCCTGTTCTGGTGGCACCTGTGTGCCTATTTTGTATACTGGTGTCAGTAGGACAAGATGTGAGGGTACGTTTCCAAAGTAGGGGGGTCACAAACAGCAAACCCGTCAGAGGTTCTAAACCTCTTCCATTCTTCTCAAAACTAAAAAAAGGAAGTTTTGGCTGTAGTTGGGCAGTAATGTCTGTTGCTGTTAAGCTGCTTTATTATGCCTTCTAAAAATACAAATAAAGTGGTTAGCCCAATTTGTTGTAGACTGCAGTTTTGGCTCTGATCTCCGAGACCAACCAAGGATGTCCGCTGGTAACTTTGCTTGACCCTGGAAATGTCTGCGATATTTGATACTCAACAGTTTCACAATAAAACGCTACTGTTATTATGGAGTGTTACATTCAAATCCCGCCAGGTGTTCCCATTATCTTGGTTTTTAATTCTTGATAAAATGACATTCAGAATCCAGAGTACTAGAAGTGGCCCGATGCCAAGGTGTCAGCTGTAGCAGTGTGCTGAGCTGTTAGCTTAGGTGGAAAAATATCCAGAGAAATGACTTTCTAATATAAGAAAATCAGAAGAGTTGCTGCCTATAGTAACCAGTCTCCCTCTTATTAAAAACAAGGGATTTATTGCTTTAGGGACAGATCAAGTTGGCACCAGTTCAAGGATTTTGTAATACCCATTCTCTTCACATGCCCTCTCAAAATTATAGGATAGCCTTGGCCGGTCATGCAAGGTTTCCTAGGATTTCGAGTTTATTCAGCCTTAATCAAGACATTTATCCTGCAGTACTTTTATTCTCCTGCTAGATGTCCTCAGTCTGATGACCATCATCATGCAACCTATTTCCTTGGAGACCAGGTGGTTCTGGACCTGCCCTAGCCTGTGACTGGACAGTGAAAAGAGAAGCAGAACACCAATGAGCTCATGTCTCTGTCACTCTGCTCTCTCCTCCTATCTGCATAGTTCTTGTAAGCCCATTAACCAATTATCTATTTGTACGGCCTCTTCTTTTCAGTGTTAATTGGGTTGGTGCATAGTTCTTAAGAATCTGTATCAGCTGACTGAGTTGAGTGAGAGGTTACACAGTGAGAAAGTTTCTGGCAGTTTGTCAGAAGCCGGATGTAAGGGAGAGTAGTCAGGGCATTATTACTGGTAGTAGTAACAGGTAGAGAAGCAGCAGTACACTGATGATCCTCTCACTGAATGGCTGTGCAGGGAGGCACAATAACAATGAGATACCAGTAGTGGTGGTGGTAGTAGTTGCAGTGGTAGTAACAGTACCAGAAGTACCAGTAACATTAGTACTAGTAATTGCTGCACAGGTAATGATAGTAAAAGTACCAGTAACATTGGCAGTAGTAGTAGCTGCAAGAATTACTGGCAACAATTGGTGCTAGTAGTAGCTGCAGTAGAGGTGCCATGAATAGTGTTGGAATTAATTACTACTAATAGTAGTAATAGCAGACGCACCAATAACATTGGTGGTGGCAGCAGCAGCAGTTTTAATAGTACAGTTACTCATAATATTGATGACAGTAGTAGCTGCAGTGGTTTTAATAGTAGACATACTAGTAACAGTGATAGTAGTGGTAGCTGCAGTGGTTGTAATAGTAGAAGTACAATGAACATTGGCTGTAGTAGTAGCTACAGTAGAAGTACCACGAACATTGGTGGTATTAGTAGCTACAGTAGTTGTACACGTAGAGGTACCACAAATATTGGTGGTACTAGCAGCTGCAGGAATAGTAATAGTAGTGGTACTATGATAATTGTTAGTAGTAGCTACAGTAGTTGTAACAGTAGAGGTACCAGTAGCATTAGTGGTAGTAGTAGCTACAGTCATTATAAAAGTAGTGATACCATGAACATTGGTGGTAGTAGTAGCTACAGTAGTTGTACTAGTAGAGGTACCACAAATATTGGTGGTACTAGCAGCTGCAGGAATAGTAATAGCAGAGGTACCACAAACATTGGCAGTAGTAGCTTCAGTAGTTGTAACAGTAGAGGTACCAGTAATATTAGTGGTAGTAGTAGCCACAGTCATTATAATAGTAGTGCTACCATGAACATTGGTGGTAGTAGTAGCTACAGTAGTTGTAATAGTAGAGGTCCCACAAATATTGGTGGTACTAGCAGCTGCAGGAAAAGTAATAGCAGAAGTACCAGTAACATTGGTAGTAGTAACTACAGTAGTTGTAACAGTAGAGGTACCAGTAACATTGGTGGTAGAAGCTAGAATAGTTGTAACAGTAGAGGTGTATTTGGGTGGGGTTATTTGTGGGAAATGTTTTGTGTGTTTTTGTTGTATAATTAAAAATTGAATAAAAATGATTTGATTGAAAAAAAGAGTAGTTGTAACAGTAGAGGTACCAGTAACATTGGTGGTAATATTAGCAACAGTCTTATAGTAAAGGTACCAAGAACTTTGGTGGTAGTAGTAGCTACGCTAGTAAGAGTAGTGGTAACATGAACATTGGTGGCAGTAGCTGCAGTAGTATTAATAGTAGAGGTACCATGAACATTGGCAGTAGTAGTAGCTACATAAGTTTTAATAGTAGAGGTACGATGAACATTGGCGGTAGTAGTAGCTATATTTGTCGTAATAGTAGAGGTACGATGAACATTGGTGGAAGTAGTAGCTATATTTGTTGTAATAGTAGAGGTATGATGAACATTGGTGGAAGTAGTAGCTATATTTGTTGTAATAGTAGAGGTACGATGAACATTGGTGGTAGTAGTAGCTATCTTTGTTGTAATAGTAGAGGTACGATGAACATTGGTGGTAGTAGTAGCTATCTTAGTTGTAATAGTAGAGGTACGATGAACATTGGTGGTAGTAGTAGCTATCTTTGTTGTAATAGTAGAGGTACGATGAACATGGGTGGTAGTAGTAGCTATATTTGTTGTAATAGTAGAGGTACGATGAACATGGGTGGTAGTAGTAGCTATATTTGTTGTAATAGTAGAGGTACGATGAACATTGGTGGTAGTAGTAGCTATATTTGTTGTAATAGTAGAGGTACGATGAATGTGGGTGGTAGTAGTAGCTATATATGTTGTAATAGTAGAGGTACGATGAACATGGGTGGTAGTAGTAGCTATATTTGTTGTAATAGTAGAGGTATGATGAACATGGGTGGTAGTAGTAGCTATATTTGTTGTAATAGTAGAGGTACGATGAACATGGGTGGTAGTAGTAGCTATATTTGTTGTAATAGTAGAGGTACGATGAATGTGGGTGGTAGTAGTAGCTATATATGTTGTAATAGTAGAGGTACGATGAACATGGGTGGTAGAAGTAGCTATATTTGTTGTAATAGTAGAGGTACGATGAACATGGGTGGTAATAGTAGCTATATTTGTTGTAATAGTAGAGGTACGATGAACATGGGTGGTAATAGTAGCTATATTTGTTGTAATAGTAGAGGTACGATGAACATTGGTGGTAGTAGTAGTTGCATTTGTTGTAATAATAGAGGTACCCTGAGCATTGGCGGTAGTGGTAGCTGCAGTAGTAGTAATGGCTGTGATAGTGGCAACAGTGGTGGTAGAGTAATAGAGATAATACCTCTACTAGCATTAGTACATGACCATTGTAACAGACATAGTTGTAATTGCACTAGTATATATAGTATATAGTATATAATATAGTACTATTGTCCATAGTGAGGGATAGAAAACAGAGCACTGGTACTGTCAGTAGCAGCAGTGTCTGGCAGTAATAATCATTATGCCGGTCTATGATAACTTGAGAATTGAAAGCAGACACGGCACGCACTGACGGCATGCGGGCTCTGGGTCTGAGCGTGCACCTTGGAATGCCGTTTGCACAGGCGCTCGTCTTTCAGCCTATACCCAGCAGGTGTTTTTCAGCCTTGTTTTTCCTCGTCTGGAAACACGCAGCCTTCCCAGCTCGGTTTTCCTAAACATAGTCATTTATTTTATTTTGAAAATACAATCAGAGCGCGGTACACCCTGCTCTTACACTGCGGAGACATTCCCTGACACCATGAGTAATTGGGATAAACAAGAACATTCCTTCCACATGGAGTGCCTGGGGCGGCTGCGTACCTTTTCGCTGAGCATGTGAGGATTCCTGCCATATTATCTTAAATATCCACCTACCCCTCAAAGAAATAAGTGTCAGTTTTCAGCTTGTTATTCTCCCTCCTGTTATGTCACCCAAAATGATGAGACCTGCTGGAAGAACGCCAGTTTCCCCGACCGTAAAGCGTGATCCCGCCTCTCTGTCGGTGACATGTTTTAAATGTCATCAATACCGATATTTAAATCTTCAGACTTTTTCTTTGAGGGTCCATCCACATTACAATGTGTGCGATGAGCGCAGGTAAACGCACGCGCTTTGACCTGCATTGTAACGTGCGATGGGTTGTAAGACTTTTTTTCCTTCACTCACCTTTTAAAGTGGACTGTTTTGACTCTTGCGTCTATGCGATTACTTGTGTTTACACGCATTGTGCTTAAAAAAAAGTAGGGCTTGTTATTTCTTTTTTTTTTCAATGCAGAGCAGCATAGATCAGGAAAATGCGTTGGTGTGACGTGCGTCTACTGAAATACATTGCTTTTACCATGGAAATGCGCTGGAACTGATTGGTCAATGCTTATGCGTGCTTTACTAACACGCAGAACAACACACTGGGGTTGATTTACTAAAGGCAAATAGACTGTGCCCTTTGCAAAGTGCAGTTGCTCCAGAGCTTAGTAAATGAGCAGACGCTCTGCTGACCACATGTCTATCATCCAATCATATGCAAGCAAAAATGCTGTTTTTTTTTTTTTTGTTTCCTTGCACGTGATTGGGTACTCTTTGCAAAGTGAAGCCGTTATTTCTACTTCATTTACTAAGCTCTGGAGCAACTGCACTGTGCAAAGTGCACTGTCTATTTGTCTTTAGTAAATCAACCCCACTGTCCTTTAGAACAATTTTTATCAACTCCAGTCCTCAAGTACCTCCAACAGGTCATGTTTTCAGGATTTCCCTCAGATGAAATGCGGGGGCTGTCCATCCATTGTGGGCGCACGGGCGGCGCCTCCCCGTACCACTGCCGCCGCCCTCCCTATCCATGGGCCAGGCCCCTTTCAGGACGGGGCGGGGGTATTTTTTGAAGCACCTGATTAGAGCCAGAGGCTCTAATAGGCTTGAAAATAGGGTGGGCTCGGGGCGCAGAGCATTGCGTCTGGATCCCACCCAGTTGTTTTGTACCAGCGAATAAATATTCGCTGTTGCAACACTGATCCTCCTCCCGGCCAATCGGGAAGAGGGTCTGATACCTGTCACCCAATTGGCTGAAAGGACAGGCGATCCTATTGGTGGCCTAGGAGGAGGGGAGGAGACGCATGGTGGAAGGGAGAAGGAGAAGACACAGGAGCCTCTGCCCGATGCCTGCCACAGCCTGATGTCTGCCGATGCCCGATCCCTGCTGCTGCCCGATGTGTCCGCCAATGCCCGATCCCTGCTGCTGCCCAATGTGCCCGCCAATGCCCGATCCCCGCTGCTGCCCGATGTGCCCGCTGATGCCCGATCCCCGCTGCTGCCCGATGTGCCCGCCAATGCCCGATCCCCGCTGCTGCCCGATGTGCCCGCCGATGCCCGATCCCCGCTGCTGCCCGATGTGCCCACCGATCCCCGCTGCTGCCCGATGTGCCTGCCAATGCCCGATCCCCGCTGCTGCCCGATGTGCCCTCCGATGCCCGATCCCCAACCCTTACTGTCAGCTGAAATATTGTCTTCAGTTTTTGCAGTTTTTTCTCAGCTGGTTGATTATTCCATATTTCTTTTATTGACTTTTTTTTTTTAGCCATATACCTGTCACTGAATAAGTGCACAATTGGCAGTTAGGGCCAGTTTACACTTGCGGTTAAAAAAAAGACGCTGTGTTTTTACCACCCTTCAGTCGAACAATACAGACCTGATTTGATCAAATTAAATGGATCGACCATAGCAAAACATTTTCTGTCGTTTTTCATCGATCAGCAGCAATGAGCTGCTTTGGTCGATCGTATGTTGATCAATCAGATTAAGATTTTGCATGTTGAAAGCAGAGATGCGATCAATATTTTTATTTTACCATTTTTTTTTTTTTTTTGCTAACTATCAAAAAAAAATCCATTGTGTATGGCATATCGGTTAAATCGATTGTCGGTTAGATCGATTACTCCTATCGGAAGAGATCAATCAGAAAAAGAATCGATCCTTTATGGAAGAGTATATGGCCACCAGTAGGGAAAGCTGACCTTTCCTTGTAGGGGGGGGAACACTGTTTTTCTTAATGTTGGCATTGGTACGTATTCTCCAGGGCGGTGCCCAGCTTCCCATGTCTCTTGTTTAATGATATTTTGCTTGTTAGCCCTACAAATGGACAGAATTGACATTAGAGACCCCCCACCCATTGACTTCAGATTTTTTTTTCCCTGCTTCACACAGAGTATATTAAGCTGGAGGAAGGAGAACGTTCAACCAAATGTGCCAAGCATGTTTTCATCCAGGCCGGGATTCAGGCATTCCTAAGTCATGACATCGCACACTTACACCTGAAGCTGTAGCAAAATATTCACTAATATAGCTCAGCAGCCTGTTCCTGTCTAGCCGGTGAAGAACTACAGGTACCAGCGTTCCCTGCTTTCCAGAGGCATGCTGGGATTTTAGTTTCATGGCCCATTTAGATCTATATGTGTGAATGGCTGTGCACTTTTTACATATTTTTTATTTTTTTTTAATCTTCAGGCAGGTCTATTGTCATGCATTCCTTTGTGCACTCAACGTACATATTTGCCAGCCTACCCTGGATCTTCAACTAATGTTACTTGAAGATCTATGGCGTGCTGGAAAATATATACATTAATCTTTGAGGTTAGAAGTTTCTGGTAGGGCTGTTGCTGCAATACTCATTTACTTCTCAGCCCATCCTAGGAACGTGTGCAATGGGAATTTATTTATTTATTTATTTATTTATTCATTTATTACTGCTCCAATGTACGCAGTGCTTTACATACACTATATTGTCAAAAGTATTGGGACACCTGCCTTTACACGCACATGAACTTTAATGGCATCCCAGTCTTAGTCCGTAGGGTTCAATATAGAGTTGGCCCACCTTTGCAGCTACAACAGCTTCAACTCTTCTGGGAAGGCTGTCCACAAGGTTTAGGATTGTGTCTATGGGAATGTTTGACCATTCTTCCGGAAGCAGATTTGTGAGGTCAGGTGCTGATGTTGGACAAGAAGGCCTGGCTTGCAGTCTCCGCTCGAATTCATCCCAAAGGTGTTCTATCGGGTTGAGGTCAGGACTCTGAGAAGGCCAGTCAAGTTCCTCCACCCCAAACTCGCTCATCCATGTCTTTATGGACCTTGCTTTGTGCACTGGTGTGCAGTCATGTTGGAACAGGAAGGGGCCATCCCCAAACTGTTCTCACAAAGTTTGGAGCATGAAATTGTTCAAAATGTCTTGGTATGCTAACGCCTTAAGAGTTCCCTTCACTGGAACTAAGGGGCCAAGCCAAACCCCTAAAAAGCAACCCCACACCATAATCCCCCCTCCACTAAATGATTTGGACCAGTGCACAAAGCAAGGTCCATAAAGACATGGATGTGTGAGTTTAGGGTGGAGAAACTTGACTGGTCTGCACAGAGTCCTGACTTCAACACGATAGAACACCTTTGGGATGAATTAGAGCGGAGATTGTGAGCCAGGCCTTCTCATCCAACATCAGTGCCTGACATCAGTGCCTGCCTGTAGTCAAACATTCCCATAGACACACTCCTAAACCTTGTGGACAGCCTTCCCAGAAGAGTTGAACCTGTTATAGTTGCAAAGGGTGGGCCAACTCCATATTAAACCCTACGGACTAATGCCCCGTACACACGGTCGGACTTTGTTCGGACATTCCGACAACAAAATCCTAGGATTTTTTCCAACGGATGTTGGCTCAAACTTGTCTTGCATACACACGGTCACACAAAGTTGTCGGAAAATCCGATCGTTCTAAACGCGGTGACGTAAAACACGTACGTCGGGACTATAAACGGGGCAGTGGCCAATAGCTTTCATCTCTTTATTTATTCTGAGCATGCGTGGCACTTTGTCCGTCGGATTTGTGTACACACGATCGGAATTTCCGACAACGGATTTTGTTGTCGGAAAATTTTATATCCTGCTCTTAAACTTTGTGTGTCGGAAAATCCGATGGAAAATGTGTGATGGAGCCCACACACGGTCGGAATTTCGGACAACGAGGTCCTATCACATATTTTCCGTCGGAAAATCCGACCGTGTGTACGGGGCATTAGACTGGGATGGCAATAAAATTCATGTGCGTGTAAAGGCAGGTGTCCCAATACCTTTGGTAATATAATGTATATATTGTACATTCACATCAGTCCCTGCCCTTAAGGAACTTACAATCTAAGGTCCTAAAGCCACGTACACTGGCCGAATATTGGGTGGTATCGGTTCAACTGAAACCAGCTGACATTCGACCCGTGTGTACAGCAGCCAGTCCAACAGAAGGTCACAATAGGCAAGTTTTGGTGCAATAAACTGGAAAAAAACAATAAAAAACAACCCTAACCCACAGACTAATGTATGGAAGAAAATGTCATATATAAATCTGTGTAAAAACATTAAAATATCTCGAGACATTAAAACTTTCAAAAACAGGTGCATGAGAGAACAAAAAAAGTGGGCAAATTATTTATATGTTTAAAATCATATATATGGGAAAAGTCCAAAAGTCCAAACCAGGACAATGGGTCCACATATAGGGCAGCCTTCAGTGGGAACTGAAACTGGGTTCCTAGGTCCTGCAGAGAAACATAAAGAAAGAGAGGCGCCTCTAGGTGTAGACGTAAGAAAACCTTTTATTCATAATCTTGTGTCAGTTACACTCACATTTGGGAAGTCATCGAAAGTCATGTAAGATATCCATCAGAAGAGTATCATCAGATCGGTCACAAGAACTCCTGCCTGTCTGCTGAGTGTTCTGCCTGCGTGTGGAGGGACACCGCTGAGATGTTGTGCCGGCCGCAGTGACGACTAGGGATCAGAACGAGGCTTGGAGCGCAGATGGATAGCAGGCGAGGAGGAATGACGTCGCTGGTAAGCGACGCGTTTCCTGCGCGTACGGGCTGCAAAACGTGACAGCCGCTCCCCTTCGTCAAGCCCGACAGAAGGTGGCAGAACATCCGGCTTCTGTCGAAGGGACATGTCTGAAAAAGGTCTACCGATCGGCAATGCTTTATCCGCTGGGTGGGTGAGTATTTAAAATGTGTAGTACCCACCTCCCAGTATGTAGGGGTAAAAGAAAAAAAAAACACGGGATGGTTCTAGGATGCTGGTTCTGCTTCCTCCACCCCACTATTGGGCTGTTCATTAGTGATGGGACCCATAATGGTGATGGGCCAATAGTAAGGTGGGAGATGCTGGACCAGATACAGAGACTGGGAACCTGATATATATCCAGTATACAGGGGGTCAGATGAGGGGTGCTTGTACCTGCACACATCCTTCTTATGGAAATGGTTGGGCCTCATACTAGGCGGCTTGGGCATCGGGCATTGGATGCAGCCTAGAGGCATGGTAAGAGTTGCCACCTCATCCCTTTAAACCCAAACACATATGAATTACATGGGTTCTGAGGCTAATTTAGGCACCAAGTGAGTTTAATTACCACCTTAATCAGCCACAGAACCTGTGTAATTAATATGTGTTCGGTTTTAAAGGGATGAGGTGACAACCCTAGGCGTGGTTACGCTCTGACTTTTAGTAAGTCACTCTTTGCATAAACAGTTAGGGGATGGGGGAGCTCAGAAGGGATCTGCATAGCAGAAGATATGTGTTTTATTATTCTAATTACATGTTTGCTTTAAATTGCATCTTATTACATTAATCTAAACAGGTAATCAAATGAATGACTGAATAAATCAAACCCTCGGATCATTATACAGCATGGCTCCTGGCTTATTTTTGGCAGCCCCGGCATTTCGCCTGGGGTCACGCTGAGCAGTTTACAACTGAGCTGCACAGGTTGGGTGGAGGAGATTGCAAATGTCAGTTCTGCAAGAGAAAGTTTAAACGGGACCCTGGAGGATTTCTTCAGCTGGCTGACTTGAATCTTGGACGGCTGCTTTCTATTTGAGAGGGCGCCCGAAGCCTTGAGGAAAGGCGTGGGTAATGTTGCTCCTGTGGTTCGTGGCTAAGACGTGAATTTCGAATTTTTGCACCCACAGAGAGGTATTAGAGTTCAGAGAGAAAGTCTTATCATAAGCTGGGGTGGAAACACATTTTTTTTTTTTTTTTACATAAGGCAGGCAGGAAGATTTACACATTTTATATAAAGAGACTATCCGTGCCAAAAGTATTCAACCTGCGTGTACATTCCATATTAAAGGGAGAATTCATAACTGGCGGAGGTTATATCTGCTGAATAGGTCATAGCAGGGGGCGCATACAATATTACTTGTTCAGCCTGGGTGATGGCACAGAGTCTTCTGATGGCAGGGGTGCTAATCAGAGTGTTCATAAGAAGGGAAGGGCCTCCAGGAATATCGGGAGTTATCCAGGCAGACATACAACAAAGATATAAGATACAAATTAACCACTTGCTTACTGGGCACCTAACCCCCCTTCCTGCCCAGATCAATTTTCAGCTTTTTAGCGCTGTCACTCTTTGAATGACAATTGCGCGATCATACAACACTGTACACAAATGACATTTTTATCATTTTTTTACTACAAATAGAACTTTCTTTTGGTGGTATTTGATCAGCTCTGTGGTTTTTATTTTTTGTTAAAAAAAATTAAAAAGACAATTTTTTTTTTAAAATACTGTATACAAAACCGTTTTATATTTTGTTAACACATTTTGCAAACAGGTAATTTTTCTCCTTCATTAATGTACGCTGATGAGGCTGCACTGAGGGGCTCTGATAGGCTGCACGGATGGGCACCGATAGGCTGCATTGATGGGCACTGATAAGGCGACACTGATGGGCACTGATAAGGCGGCACTGATGGGCACTAATAGCCGGCACTGGTGGGCACTGATGAGGTGGCACTGGTGGGCACTGATTGGTGGCATTGGTGGGCACTGAGAGGTGGCACTGATGAGCGGCACTGAAGGGCATTGATAGGTGCCACTGAAGAGCACTATTAGGTGGCACTAATAGCTGGCAGTGATGGGCACTGATGGGTGGCAGTGATGGGCACTGATCGGCACTGGTAGGTGACACTGATAGGCAGCACTGCTAGGTAGCACTGATGAGGCACTGATTGGCACCACTGGTGGGCATTGATAGTTGGCACTGATTGCTGGCACTTATGTACTGGTGGGCATTGGTTCGTAGCACTGTGGGCACTGATTCATGGCACTGGCAGGTGGCACTGGCAGGCGGTACTGGTGGGCACATATGAGATGGCTTCGCCTCTTCCTCTTTGGGACTGATGTCCCTTCAACAGAAGCCGGTGATCGGCTTTTTTTCTCCTCGCGCTGTCAGCATGAGAAGAAAAAAAAATGATTACCGATCTTCTGTGTACATCATGTGATCAGCTGTCATTGGCTGACAGCTGATCACATGGTAATGGGTCGGGATCGACCTCTTACTTGGATCTGTGATCACCCGAGTCTTATTGACTCGGGTGATCACAGCGCACGCTGCGCCCACCCTTCAGGGGGGCATGGCGAGCGTGCAAAGGGGAGGACGTCTATTCTGATTTAAGGGGACTGTCCCTGATTTGGAACAAAGTCCCTCTGTCCCTCTTTCCTCCTCATTTGTCCCTCATTTTGGTCTGATCTATATAGATGTATATAAAATGCACTATTTATTTATCAAAAGGCGTTTTCCAGCGTTAAACATTGCTGCATTTATAAATTTCAAAAGCCAATATAAAGGAATAGAAGTAGTAAAAAAAAAAACACTTGTGGGTTTAGTTAATCATTTTTTTTGTATAGTTCTCCTTTAGGCACGGTTCACACTGGTGCAATGCGGGAAACCCTGCGATTCCTTGCACCTGAATCGCAGGCGGTTCACACTGACATCTGTGAACCTCTGCGTGTGTCAATATAAAGTTAATGACACCCCCAAATTGGTTTGCCGATCGAACTGTGAAATGGTAAATGGTAGGGAATCGGATTGCATAGGTGTGAACACCCATGCGATCTGATTCCAGTGCAGACCAAAAAAATGGACCTGTGCCATTTTTGTATGGTTGAATTTGTATCGCACAGACATCGCATGTGATGGGCACAGCAATGCAGTGCAAATCACATGCGATGTCTGGCATCGCACTAGTGTGAACCCCGCCTTAAAGTGTTAGTAAACCCACAACAGTAAAATAAGTCCGTATATGCAGTAAAGCATGCTTGTTATACTCACTGTGGAACCTAATGCCGCGTACACACGAGCGGACTTTCCGCCAGAGTAGACTCTGACGGTCTTTCCGATGGAGTTCCGCTGAAATGGACTTGCCTACACACGATCACACCAAAGTCCGATCGTTTAGAACGTGATGACATACGACGGGACTAGAAAAAGGAAGTTCAATAGCCAGCAGCCAATAGCCGCCCTTGCATAGTTTTTGGTCCGTCGGACTAGCATACAGACGAACGGTTTTCTCGATAGGAATTGATTCAGTTGGAAAGATTTGAAACATGTTCTATTTCTAGGTCCGTCAGAATTTTTGAAAGAAAAAGCCAGATGAAACCCACACACGATCGGAATGTCCGACGGAATTATTGCATTGGACCTTTTCTGCCGGAAAGTCCGGTCGTGTGTACACGGCATAAGGGGTTAATCCTCTGCATTGTCTAAAAAGACTGTGTGATCCTGTCTTCCCTGATCCTCCCCTTCTTCCACTGTCCCCAAAATATCTCCTGATAGTACAGAGCCTTGGGGGCACTCTGCACATGCTCAGTTTTGTGTGTCTTGCTAGAGATTTTTTTTTTTATATTTTTGGGAGGGTGCATGTGATCGGTACAGGGCCAATCAGCACTGTCCAGGCAGAGGATCAGTAGTCATGCAGCCTCTTAGGACTGCCAGAGGGGAATGAAAACTCCTCCTACAAGCTTTAACCAGACACTGATAGAAGTCACAAGACTGATATATATATACTGCTGATGAGAAAATGTATTTACCAGTTTATATTCACTAAAATAATTTCATTTCCATCTTCTGTGTACTGTGGGAGACCAGATATAGTGAATGCAGGGTCCTGGGTTTAGTAACACTTTAAAAGGGTGTGACAGGGGTGTGTCCTATGCCTAAATACTTTTGCCCTACATAGATGTCCCTCGTTCCCATCTCAAAGAGTTGGGAGGTATGGTATGGGGGACATAGCGTGGTTTTCATAATCCTGGCTTCAGTTAAGTAAGTACAGAAACGTTCCCTTATATCTCAAATCAATCTAATCTCAGCTATTTCAGCACCAAGGGATATAAAAGCTCGTCTCTGCTAAATCATTAGAGTATAATAGTAAGTGCTCTCGAAGTTCCTCTGTAACAACCGCTCTTTGTGCACTGACTGCTGTACTAAGGAGTAGTTTGTATGGCAGTTCAGATTTAATCCCAAGGTTAATTGGCCACCAGTGACCCAGACAAATCCGTTCATGGGCGGCCTTGCAGCCTGACAGCGCTGTCAATTTCCAGTGGATTACACGCAACCCCGTCTCTCCTTTTCATGTTAGGCATCGCATGCCAACCTCAAAGTTTATAAATTCATTTCCACATCAGACGTTTGGAAAAAATATCCCTGGAATGTGTTGTGGAAACCGCTCATCCAGATGGCATGGCATTACTTTCAAAACTGGAAATAGTTCTGTTAGTGGGTTCTCCTTCCTCCCTGCACTTGTGCATTCTTTCTGCCATGTATACAAGCCAATCCATCCTGTTAAGGTGACATTTTACGACCCGAGCTAAATCGCCAAGCTATTTATAGGGTGATGGTGAGACTGCAGATGTCCTTTTCCCCATGATGTTTCAATCTGATTAGAAAACCATTTTTTGTCCTTACGACTATACTTGAGAAGCATGTTTATAGCTAACCCCTTGGACATCTCTTTTATTCCTCCCTTGGCCCGTACTTTCTCGAATGATAAAAGCTCGTGAGAAAAAACCAACCAGCTCAAATAAACAAGATGCTTAAAAGTAATATACACAATTAAAGTCTTGTTTTGGATGCCTAGATTTACAATAGACATGTCCAATAAACTTCATCAGGCTAATTCGCAACATATGGTAAGATTGTCCAGTGTACAATAATCCCAAATGAGCACCACTTCCTAAATAAAGCCAAGTATTGGAACCATGAATCAACACGACCAGAATCTTAAAAGACGTTGGATTGTAAACTTATTGGCTCATTTTTGGGAATGGTATTATTGCTGACTTGCCTGACTTAACCTCCAGTTTCCCAGTCTTTATGAACAATGAATTAGAATACTTAACCTTGAGGACTAAGAGAAATAAAAGGATCTAAAATGGAAACTGAGATTACATATCCTTTCAAAAAATGATCTCAGCAGATTATTATTTTTTTTTTTTTCGTTCAATAAAAACCAGCAGCCCTCGTAAGCTGTCCAACTTTTGCAAATGTGTTTTGCATGTATAAAGAAGGTTGCTAGGCAACTAGACGCCAAATTACCGGCTCTGTGTTTTGATGGGCTCTCGCTGCTGCCTTGCTAAAGTTTGAACCATCCAGATGTCGCTCTGTAATGGCATGTTTATCCGCCGTGGAGCAAAGGCGTGAGGTACATTTTCCGTCCCTGTTTACCAAGCGGAGGACTGCATTGAACTTTTGTGTCTGTGTGCGAAAGAAATAATATTTGCATTTCATCTGTCAGAGAAATACATCTCGCAAGCAGTTGGTAACTGTGAAATTCACTGGAGGTATGTGTTAGCAGAATGCATGAAAATGTAGAGCCATCACACAAATAAGAACTACTCTGGATATGTCAAGAACATTACCTGGAGTGACTTTTGTATAAATCTTTGTTGTTGCCAAAAAGTTGTTCCTGACTTGTCAGGGAGGGAACATGGAAGCTGGATTTACTGGTCTCTCCTTTCGAAAATTCTAGCTTATCTGGCTGTAATGCTCATCCAGAGTCACTGGCCCTAAGCACCCCGAGGTGGCAGACCAACCCAGCAGACTGATGTAGTAGATAACGACACTCCAAAACTCTACTATTTAGTTTGAATGGGCTGGCAAAACACCAACATTTTGGAAGAGCACCAACCGACAAAGCAGTGCAGGGCATTTTAGATTTGAACAGAGTAGTGCAGGCTTAAACCCCTGTGTGTGTGTGTTTTTTTTTCTGGCTGTGTCTTATTGGGGAGGTTCCCTATCATTTCCTAACACCACAGAAAGTGAAGGAAATTGTCTTTATAGTAAGGGGATATTACCAATTAGCTCTCTGCCGAATAGATGTCCCCATTGCAAAATTTCCCACCAGCTTGTAGGCAGATGCAATCTGTATTCTCCACTGCAAGTAGTAGCGGCAATGCAGTTGGGAGAGGAAGTCAGAGGGACCTTGGTTGCTCTACGATTTCCTCAGTCACAGGGGGCTGCTTTCAGATTGGATGGAAGCACCCCAAGTGACTCTGGCGTCTATCTTGGGTCAGACAGAGACCGATTAGGACTTCAGCCCCCAGGCTTAGTGCTCTTTATGCAAGTGGCTAGCATAGGGAACAGTTCCCACGTCTGGCAGGGATAGTGCTTAGAGACAGGCAAAGGTTCCTGAGGAGTAGGGACAGTGCAAGGACCACTTCTACCCCTTCTAGGAAACCTTTTTTGAGTGAGCCAGACCACATTCCACTTCTAGTGGCAGATGCTGTTGGCATCTTCCATTCTTCAAACCACTGTTCCACCGTTATCTCAGTTGTAAGTGGCCCAGTCAGGTTTGATTCCCCGCCAGCCCTGAATGTTTTGCTGAACTATCTACAGTATATCGGCCTGTGTGTCTTGCTGAACTTTTCTACAATATATTGCCAAACTTGGACTCTGTGTGTTCTCTGTCTACCACACAACGCTGTACCCAGCCCACAAGCTATTCTGATGTCAGTCATAAAACGGTGGATTTCCCTTCACATTATTGTTCCAGTGACAGCGGTCACTAGGACAGATAGAAAAGGTGAGTCTCCCCTACAGGGACCAGGTGTTAGAAACCTGACAGCTTGTTAAAGAAAGACATGTCGTACAGGCATGTCACGTACCTGGTAGAGGCTGAGCTGATAAGGGGGCTTCCCTTACGCCTCCTGTCCAGTTTTCTCCCTGGAGTTGGCAACAGGATAAAACTGGACAAAGAGTGAGTTCTGGCCAAATGAAGCTCAGAGTAATTCAGGAGGACTGAGGGTGCCAGGCTGAAACTCGTCCAGTATATCATCACAGGAAATTGTGTATGCAGAAGATAGAACCTTAGTCCGACGAGCAGAGGTTGACCAACAACTGGGTAGCAGAGATGCAGATACAGCAAATAGGAGCAAGGACAGAAGCTAGGCTAAGCACAAGCAGGAAACAGTACCAAATCAGCAGATGGCAGATGCAGTCAGATCACAGGCCAGGGGTCAATAACAGAAGGATGGAGATCAGGCAAAGTCAGAGGGCAAACCGGCTCAAGTACAGCTAAGGCAGAAAACGAGTCTGGTCTCGGCTCACAGTTGCTGACAACCACTCAGCAATCCTTTTGAGCTTTGTCATGCTTTAAATAGGTCATTGGGTGCCAAAGTCCCTTCCAGATACGCACGCTAGTTCGCGTTAATGTACATGCATACGTGCAAATGTGATTCTGTGTACAGGCCCCCGGATCATTCTGTGCGAATGCGCAGAACTTCTGGTACAACCATATACTTGGTTTTCCTGACAAGGCGCCTCTGCGACACATCTCATTCTAAGATTTTTTCTGTACCTATAAGCTTTACCCCACCATCCTTGACACCCCCCATTGGTACCTTGGGTTGAGTTCCCCAGAGCATCAAGAGTGACTGCTCACTTCTCTGCATGGAGACAACAATATTCTTCACAAGTGCAATATGCAGTTACCATATGGTCAACTAAAACCTGATCAATGTAAGTCCTTTTTGATTTATTACAGCCTTTTTCTTTCCATTTGCTTACATACTATGCCATAGAGCCCTCCCGCTTTCTCCTCTTTTTTTCCATTTGTTGTTGTCACTGCAGAGCATTTGCTCCCACTGGGAACACCACTCAAACCATAGAAAAACCCGAGAGAAGTTCTAACCTAAAAAAATAAATGTTTTGGCTATAGATATGCTTTAAGTGGCTTTGAAGCCTGGGCTTAAAATGGAAACTATTCAAATGAGCTAGCACGCCAGAGTTGATGAAGTGGTAATTTACAGTATTCACACATCAAGTGTAGCATTAGTATCTAATCCAGGTTGCTTTAGTAATTATGTTGCACTTGATGAGTGAATGAATTACCATTGCTTTAACATTGGATGCCAGCTAAATCATTTGGAAAGTTTCATGTGTGAGGATGGTGCCATCCGTCCAATTGCTTAAGCAACAACTAATACACAACAGCATTGCTGTTGTATAGAGTACAAAGCGGGTTATATGAAGGGTGGTTACGTTTTGCAAAGGTCGAGGAAGGGTTAAAGTGAGATTTGTCTTCTTTTTCCTTGCCTGGTGATAGATGTCACCAGGAGAGAAAGTGAGGGTAAATCCCATTGCTGACAGCTGTCATACTTAGAACATAGAAGAATAGCTGTCTGCACTCAGATCAAATGCCAGTCAAGGAATTTTATTAACAAATACAAGAAATAATACCAGAATTTGATGGCTGAATATATTCTGTTTTGGTTCATATACATGACATTTAGTTTTAGAATAACATAGATAGGCAATGGTTACCTTGTTCAGCTGCCTCTTCTTCCCAAAGTGCATGTATGTGCAGTAGAAATCCAATGACTATAATAGGGCTCTCTCATGATGCTGAACATGTTTGGGAGATGTCCCCTCTTCACCCTACTTATTCAGCTGTTGGCAGTCCTTTGCTGCAAGGACTGGTGCTCACATTAGGCCTGAAGAAAGAGGGAGAAACACAGACACAGCCTACATTACTGGGTTAAAAGGGGTTTGGCATAAGAGGGATTTTTGGAGGTTAAATTAAATTAGAAATCAAGGGATATTTACTGGGTTGGTGGGTCAGGCATGAACAGGAGGGGCTTCGGGGGGTGGTTGATGCAAAGAAAGAAAGAGCTGCTGTTGGCAAAATGTCCCACCCTCCCTTCTTTAAGTTTTGGCAGATGGGTATTGTATTCTGTTGGAGACAGTAATGGGTTTGATTCAGATATGTAATAGCATCTAGCAGGTTATATGGTCCTTGAAGGTGGTTATTCTGGGAAAATGTCAATTGGTAGAGACCCATCTTATATCTGGTTCCTCTTATTTGGTATAGGTTAAAATGGAACTTCAGGCAGATTTTTTTTTTCAAATGCAGTGGGGCTATGCCTGCACTGCACGGGTCAACTGCTTGTTTTGTCTAGTGGTGAGGAGAAAGCATATACTTACCCGAACCTTCCATCCTCCAGAAAATAGAGCTCCCCCACAGTACAGCGGTGGACTGCTCCTGGTCTATGGAGCCTGCTTTGGGCATGATGACGTCAGGAACAGTCCACTATTCAAGACCGCTGGACTGCAGTGGTGCCAGACTGGTCTTGTGCTGGGAGGATTGGAGGATTAGGTAAGTATAACTTCGCTCTCCTCTCCCCTAGAAAAAAAAAAACAGTTAACCTTTGCAGTGCAAGCACAGCCCTACTGCATGGGAGGAAAAAAAACATTTGCCCAGAGTTCAGCTTTAAGTGACAAGGAACTGGGGGTCACTCATGGTTGCACCTGCGGATAATGGGGTTAATGTCTCTGAGTCTGTGTTTTGCAGCTTGATGCCTACCTTTTGGGTATACACAGGTACTTTGGGGATCCATTCATCTAGTATTGAATGCTATCTTTTTTATACATTTTGTTAATAAAAGATTGATAACAGCGGAAGCCATATGATCCCGCTGCTGTCAATCAAAAGCTGTGAGGCAGGGGGCAGGGGCAGGGCCAAGTCCCACTCTCTTTGTCAATGGACGCAGCAGCGGGACCCGTGAGCGAGCAAGTGGCTTTCCGTGGGGTTACCCCCCGTAGTGGAGGGCCCTGGAGCGCCAGCAGGGGACCCCAGAAAAAGAGGATCGGGGCTACTCTGTGCAAAACCATTGCACAGAGCAGGCAAGTATGACATGTTTGTTATTTTAATTTAAAATAAAACAAGGCTTTAGTAACACATTAAGACAAAACGTTCAGATTCTTACTTAACCAGTTTTTGGGAGCCTCTTTTTAACCCCTTCCTGCCACCACCTACTGGCCCTTTAAGAGGTTCTGAAAGCCAGGAGGCAGACATTCCAATCATGTGACCACTGTGATTGGTCACAAGTATGCTTCGGGAGCTTTCCGTACCCACTGGTTACTGTGCCGGATGCATGCAGGGAGCACGCACTCAGCACAGTAATGTGTTTACAATGGGTCTTATATGTGCAGCCTATCAGTGTTAAAGCCCACCTGCCGAGAGGCCGCATATACAGTATCTCACAAAAGTGAGTGCCCCCCTCACATTTTTGTAAATATTTTATTATATATTTTCATGTGACAACACTGAAGAAATGACACTTTGCTACAATGTAAAGTAGTGAGTGTACAGCTTGTATAACAGTCAGGGCCGTCTTTAATTTTGATTGGGCCCTGGGCAAACATTTTCTTGGGCCCCCCCCCCCCCCCTCCATTCTGAGACATACAAAAAAATAGCAGATAGACTCAAAATCAGTTTACTGCAGCAGACCATTGCAATTGTTTGCCAGAGGTTACAGCCTATCCTTACCACTCACTGGCTGGTTGCTAGAGGTTACAACACATCATTTCTGCTTGCCGATTGGTTGCTAAGGGTTACTGCACATTATTAGCGCTCACGGATTGGTTGCTATAGGTTAATGCACATCATTACCACTGACTGAGCAGTGGAGCAATCCCAAATAATTAAGCAAGTAAAGCGGCACATTAATACACATACTACAGACGAGAGGGTCAGAGAGTGCAGACATACTGCAGGAGATTACCAGAGACTGCGGACATACTGCACGAGATTACCAGACTGCGGACATACTGCACGAGATTACCAGACTGCGGACATACTGGACGAGATTACCAGACTGCAGACATACTGGACGAGATTACCAGACTGCGGACATATTGCACGAGATTACCAGACTGCGGACATACTGCATGAGATTACCAGACTGCAGACATACTGGACGAGATTACCAGACTGCGGACATATTGCACGAGATTACCAGTGAATTGGGGAATGACAGCTTTGCAGAGTGCACAGAGGACACAGGGGGCTGTATTCGGGTGCTAGCCAGCAGAGAGGGGGGGCCGGGAGCTCCACTGACGCTCTGACCCCGGCCCATGTAGCCTGTATGCTCAGAACAGAGCGGCTGCAGTTAGAGCAGTGATCGGAGTGGGCGCGTCAGTGGAGCTCCCGGCCCCGCCCCTGGACCTCTGTATTCCCCAGCCAGTATAGAGGGGGCGGGGCCAAGAGCTCCACTGACTCGCCCACTCCGATCACCGCTCTAACTACAGCCGCTCTGTTCCGACAGGCTACATGGGGCGGGGTCAGCGCGTCAGTGGAGCTCCCGGCCCGCCCCCTCTCTGCTGGCTAGATCGGGAATACAGTCTCCCGTGTCCTCTGTGCACTCTGCAAAGCCGTCATCGGGGCCCCAATTCATGGGTAGCGCGGGCCCCCCTACAAAGATTGGGCCCAGGGCAGGTGCCCCGTTTGCCCTGCACTAAAGACGGCCCTGATAACAGTGTAAATTTGCTGTCCCCTCAAAATAACTCAACACTCAGCCATTAATGCTTCAGTATGTCACAGTACATGTTGGCATTCATGGTTCCCTCAATGAACTGTAGCTCCCCAGTGGCGGCAGCACTCATGCAGCCCCAGACCATGACACTCCCACCACCATGCTTAACTGTAGGCAAGACACACTTGTCTTTGTACTCCTCACCTGGTTGCCTCCACACATGCTTGACACCATCTGAACCAAATAGGTTTATCTTGGTCTCATCAGACCACAGGACATGGTTCCAGTAATCCATGTCCTTAGTCTGCTTGTCTTCAGCAAACTGTTTGCAGGCTTTCTTGTGCATCATCTTTAGAAGAGGCTTTCTTCTGGGACGACAGCCATGTAGACCAATTTGGTGCAGTGTGCATGGTCTGAGCACTGATAGGCTGGCCCCCACCCCTGCAACCTCTGCAGCAATGCTGGCAACACTCATACGTCTCTTTCCCAAAGACAACCTCTAGATATGATGCTGAGCACGTTCACTCAACTTCTTTGGGCAACCATGGCGAGGCCTGTTCTGAGTGGAACCTGTCCTGGTAAACCACTGTATGGTCTTGGCCACTGTGCTGCAGCTCAGTTTCAGGGTCTTGGCAATCTTCTTATGGCCTAGGCCATCTTCATGTAGAGCAACAATTCTTTTTTTCAGATCCTCAGAGAGTTCTTTGCCATGAGGTGCCATGTTGAACTTCCATTGACCAGTATGAGAGAGTGAGAGCGATAACACCACATTTAACACACCTTTTCCCCATTCACACCTGAGACCTTGTAACACTAACGAGTCACATGACATCGGGGAGGGAAAATGGCTAATTGGGCCCAATTTGGTTATTTTCACTTAGGGGTGTACTCACTTTTGTTGCCAGCGGTTACGACATTAATGGCTATGTGTTGAGTTATTTTAAGGGGACAGCAAATTTACACTGTTATACAAGCTGTATTGCATTGTAGCAAAGTGTCATTTCTTCAGTGTTGTCACATGAAAAGATATAATAAAATATTTTCAAAAATGTGAGGGGTGTACTCACTTTTGTGAGATACTGTATGTGAACAACCAGTGGTTAAGGAGTTAATAAAGTCCTCTTAAAGTATTTTCATCACCTTTTGATTTGCTCACAGTAGATGATCATCTAGGTTACTTACCCATGTTTTCTGGTTTGATAGGCTTTAAATAGAACTTCTTGTAACAGACGTGCTGCACTGCTGACATATTCTGTTATCAATTCATCACCATGAGTTACCATGACATTTTCCGAGGTCATGCTAGCTATATGATCCATCTTGACCTGCACATGCCAGTATTCTCCTCCTAACAAAAAATTGATAGAGACGAATAAAATAGTGAATGTTTGGCATGTCCAATGTCATCATGACCTAACCGTAGAAGAATTATACTCTTTTTATCTCACTGATTGCTACATTAAATTAATTGTATTCATTGATTTAATCTAGTTTTTTATTTACTTACATAATTTGTATGTATCAAATTTCCTGTGCGCTGCACGATTCTCTGATCTTTTCTGTTCACGGTTATGTTCACCTTGGGACACAAAGATAACTGCTGTCATATTACAATATAAAAACCCAGAGTGAAATACTGCCCAGTGGCCAACCTAGTACAAGTGGAACTGTTACTCCTAGTTTTATTTAGTGAGATAAATCAGCATAATGTTTGTAACAGAGCATGCAGGAATTAAAGAGATCTTTTATTTTCAACCAAATACGAAACAATCTTTCAGACTGCTCTAGGGTTGTCAAAAAGGTATACTCGGTCAAGGGCATAACTATAGATAACTATAGGCATAACAGTCCATGCTGTTTCTATGAGGCCTATGGGGATGAGGGGCTTTGATTGGGGTCTGAAAAGAGTTGGTAAAAACTTACCCCAACTTTAATAATTGTACTTTACCTTCCAGCTGCAAAAGCCCCCTCAAAAAATTACATTCTGTGCATTGCTATACACCAGGGGTCTCCAAACTTTCTGAACGAAGTGCCAGGTTACTGTCCTTAGGCTTTAGGGGGGCCAGACTGTGGTGGGTGGGATTAGAAAGTGCCCCAACGTTGGTTTTGGTGGAAGGAACAGTCACCTATTCTTGGTATCAGTGGGATGAATGGTGCCCTATTGATGATATTCAAGGTAGGAATAGTGCCCCCATCGTTGGTGTCTGTGGGAGGAATGGTGCCCCATCATTGGTAAGAAACAAAAAGAAGAGAGGGGTGTGTTTCTTTTTGTAGTTTTTGAATGCCCAACATTCTGAAGAGGGCTGCAAGACGCCAGATACTACTAAAGCCTACTGGCCTTATCACACATTAAGAATCTAGACACTTGAGCGCAGGAGAGAGATTTTCTCTTTTGATTATATGTTTTGCCCCATCATTGGTGTCTGTCGGAGGACTGCTACCCATCATTGATGTCATTGGGGGGAATGCTGCCCCATCATTGGTGTCTGTGGAAGGAACAGTGTCCCATCACTGGTGTCTATGGGAGAAATGGTGGCCCATAATTGGTGTGAGTAGATGGCACGTTACCCCAAGGGCCAAATAAAGGCAAGCAAAGGGCCACATCTGGCCTGCAGGCCGCAGTTTGAAGATCACTAATTTACACAATCAAACCAGTTGAGTTTTAGTGTATAATGTCACTGACATTGCTGTAATGAGAGACTGGCTACCAGGCTTTATGCCACATGAAAAAAGGAACCTAGAGGAGCAATAAATGTCTGTAGTATCTTCTGTTAAGTGGACTATTAAGTGTGCAATGTAGACAGAGAGGTCGCTATGAGGTCAGTAAGTTGTGGGGGCTACCATCAAAATTTTGCTATAGGGTCCTGCACTTGGCATGTAGTTCAAACTTTCATTGCACAACCTGCTAAATGTCCCTCAAACACAAGACCTAGGAGATTGTGTTGAGCCCAGCATCTTGGTATGTAGGCTTGCATTTGCTGAGTATTGCTTTGCATTGTATATGCTACTTTTGGGCCACATCTGGCACATCAATGTTTGGCACATGGGTGGACCTTTGCCTAAGTTACCAGGGTACTGAATGCTCTGCACCTGTATGTATAAACCCATAGGAGTTCAGTGATGAGGAATTTGTATTAACATGACCATTAGAGGTGAGACCAATTGCTATGTGATAATGTGGGTGAGGTTTGGTACTAGGGCTGGATCCAGTTAGTCCTGAGATATATACAGCCCTAACAAAAAGCAGGTTGGTAAGCCATACTCATGGAATAAAAAAGTGGGCGTTTACCAGTGTTCAGCCATCCATTGGAGTTGTTATATAGTATATACTAGCTCAGAACTTGGATTGCTTTGGAGCAACCTTGCTGCAAACAGAACTGGAGTGGTGTTTTGTTCTATAGATTGGTGACCTGATCTTTCTCTAGAGCAGTATAGCAATGCAACCTAGTCACCTCCCTTCCCCTCCAGGTAGTATGAATTATTTTGTATAGTTTTCACTGCATAATTTGAACTCCCCTTTAGTAGTAATAATAATAATCATCATAATAATGGTTAATTTTTTTGGAGCTGAACTTTTAACTGAATTAGTCCCTGACCAAGCAGCATGAAATCACATTTTCTCTGTCACAGATGCAGGGAAGAGACGGGTGTCGCAAATTACATCCGAGCCACTCTGATGTTGAAGTCTTTTGTAATTATATCAAAGGTCCCGTTATCATCGAGTTGCAGTATTCCTGAAATTCTCCAGATGATAAAGTTTGAAAAAAAAAAAAAAAACAGAAGCATATGGCGCTGAGTGAATGGAATAATCAAAGCAAGCAAGAGCCACTGGCGGTTCCATACGTATGTTAATCCTGTCACCTGTGATGAGACTGCTATAGATACTTGTCTAATCACCTTATTTCAGCCATGCCGAACCCCAGAAGCAGATTGCTTATAGACAAGCTTCAACATCATGCTTGGTTATAAAACAGGAATTTTGTCAACAATCTGTATTTTTTCTCTGTAGAATTCTTGCGTGTTTTTCCTCAGGGAAGTTAAAACATGTCTGTCCACCTGGCATATGTCTCGCTCCTCACATCAAGACTTTATCATCATACACTTTTCTATATTTTTTGCACCGAGAAACATTTTCTTTAACCCTTTTGTACAGGCACGAACCTGTGGAGAGGTAATTTTTTTAACCCTTTTGTACAGGCACGAACCTGTGGAGAGGTAATTTTTTTAACCCTTTTGTACAGGTACGAACCTGTGGAGAGGTAATTTGGGTTAAGGCCTGGGGTGGCAAAATGTTTGGGTTGTGTTGTACTTACTATATGGGTGCAGCACCAAGTCTTGACGCAAAAGGCATTTTTTTTTCTTTAGTTTTAAATATAGTGGAGAGGGATTAGAACAGCTGTTAGGTTTTTATTGCTGTGGGAGATGTATCCTCTCTATTTGTCCTGGTGTCTATTATTACCAAAAGTGAAGTTGAAAGAAAATCCCAAATTTTGGGTTGTCCCCAGAGCAGGGTTGTCTCCAGTGAGGACACTAGGTCTGTTGATCCTGATGACTACCAGTGATTTCCCTCACTCTCTGTTTTGGCTATGGGACAGGAAGTGAAGGGAAATCTCCCCAATGAAATACAGACCTGAGAGGAGTTCTATCCTTCCCTTACTAAAAAAGTTTTGCCTGTAGATCTACTTTAAAGCCAAACCCCGGCAGTTAAAGAGTCATTAAAAATGCCCCTCTACCCAAAGATATTGAAAGTGGCCAGTGGGAGTAGAAAATGGCCCAACGCCAGTGGGAACAAACTATGTCCCATTATTGGTATTAGTGGGAGAAATAGTGCCCCATTAGTGGTAACAGTGAGGGGGTATGCCCCATCATTGGTGTTTGTGGGAGGAATAGTGTCCCATCATTGGTGTCAGTAAGAAGGAATAGTGCCCCATTGTTGGTATCAGTGGGAGAAATAGTGTCCCATCATTGGTATCAATGGGAAGTATGAACCCATCCTTGGTATCAATGGGAGGAATTATGCCTCATCATTGCTATCAATGGGAGAAATAGTGTCCCATCATTGGTGTCAGTGAGAGGAATAGTGACTCATGGTTGGTGTCAGTGGGAGGAATAGTGCCTCATCATTGGTGTCAGTGGGAAGAATAGTGCCTCATCATTGGTGTCAGTGGGAGGAGTAGTTCTCCATCATTGGTGCCAGTGGGAGTAAACATGCCCTATCATTTGTATTAGTAGGAGGAATAGTGCCCCATTGGTGGTAACAATGAGAGGGGGTATGCCCCATCATTGGTATTTGTGGGAGGAATAGTGTCCCATCATTAGTGTCAATGAGAGGAATAGTGTCCCATCATTAGTGTCAATGAGAGGAATAGTGTCCCATCATTGGTGTCAGTGAGAGGAATAGTGCCTGATTGTTGGGATCAGTGGGAGGAATAGTGCCCCATCATTGGTATCAATGGGAGGAATTAACCCATCCTTGGTATCAGTAGAAGGAATACTGCCCCATCATTGGTATCAATGGGAGAAATAGTGTCCCATCATCAGTGTCAGTAAGAGGAATAGTGAAACCAAGAGAAGTGACCCTTAGAGGGGCCCCTGTGGACAGAAAGAGAAAGTGGTTCCAATCTGATCAAAGTATCTATGCCCCGGGTCGCTGGAGTTGCTGTTGATGGGATGACCTCTGGTGGACACCGCTGCTAGTTCCCAATTTTGGCTTTTAAAGATCCCTGCTTGCTGTGACCCTATGTGGTGGGGGGTCATGGCCCTCTGGTAAGGAGTAACCCCTTCCATTCCTGGTGGTGGACCTTTCCTTGTTGTCACGGATCTTCAATAATATCACTTGGACTTTTTTGTATATTGTTGGTGTTTTGGACTTTTCACAACACTTAATCATGCTTATTTCATGGATTTTTTAATATCACCAAGTTTTGCACATTGATTTACTTATGATCACTATATGAATTTTCTTCATTGTATACTACCTATTATGTTTTATTAGTACTAGCGCAACCTCTTATTTTCTTATGTTTTTTCAGTAAGAGGAATAGTGACCCATGGTTAGTGGCAGTGGGAAGAATAGTGCTCCATCATTGGTATCAATGGGAGTAAACTTCACCCCATCATTGGTATTAGTGGGAGGAATAGTGCCCCACTGGTGGTAACAGTGAGAGGAATTATGCTCTATTGTTGCTGCCAGTGTGAGGAATAGTGCCCCAATTGCCAAATAAAGGCAAGCAAAGGACCACATTTGGCCTGCGAGCCACAGTTTGGAAATCCCTGGTCTAGGTAACAGGCTAGTAGAGAGCTCTACTTACATTAATCCATGGTCCCATGATCCGCCCCCCCTCATTGCAAGCATTGCTACTAAATGTATGCTGAAGCGATGCAAAAAAAACAGGGGGCCATGCTACCAAGAATGTATGTTTGTTAAGCTCCCCATAGATGGGTAACATTTCAAACAAAAATTATAAGAAAAAAACAAGCTTCTAAAAAAGTGCTGCAAGCACCCCAATAACCTCATGGAATCCATGCGGTTGCAGTACAGTGCTGCAGGCTTTTAGGGGTTGAAACAGATGGTGGGGATGTAACACAATGCCTCCTTAGCTCCTGTCAAATGCCCTCTGAAGAGCAAAGCCCTTGGTCTTCATGGTCTGCATGGCAGGAGATAAGGCAAAGGGTGCCCATTGTCCTGATCTTGTGTCCCAAACGTTGTCCCTCTTTACCATCTCAAAAGGTGGGGAGGCATGGAAAAGGTGAAGTTAAGAAATGATATTTGCCAAGATTCTTGGTGTCCTTTAAACTGCTTATGTGATATAAAAGTGCAGTTATCCTTTTAAGAAAATCTACACTTTTAACCCTATTGTATGGTCCATGCATTTGACTTTTTTCCAGAATCCCTTTACAGTAAAACTTGCAAAGATCCTCATATGAAGTTTTCATATAATCTGTTATAGGTCACACTGCCGCTACCCTTTAAAAAAAGTTCACTTCTAACAATGTGTCTATGCCTGAAATCCATAACTGTCAAATGTATATGTCAGAAAAACACAAAGTGGAGCTGTACTTTAAGTAAAACTCCTAGATAACGAGAATAAAACATACGGTACATTGTACTGAATTTAACCAATGTTTAAAGTGAAACATCTGGTAAGTTTATTAGGCACCGCTTAATCCAATTATGTATTCATGAAAACATAATTATGCTTATTTCCCTAGAACTAAAATAAGTATTGACTCCCTTTTGACAATAGTCCTATAATGCACTGCACTAAGAGGGGGAGGATTAGCACTCTCGCTCTTTATGGTGCTGTCTGTAAATACTCTGACAGGGGGAGAGAACAAAGTGTTGGTCATCTGTATGCTGCCATTGTTTTTTTGTGCAGTCAGTAGGAGGTGTCTTCTTGGCCAAGCTCAGCTGCAATGGTATTTGTAGGTTTAGGACCTGACTATGGTGCCCGGGAGGGTGTCTGGACCACAAGATGGGTTAAATACAAGAATATTCCCTAACAATTCATATACTGTATGTCTACTTCGACCTTGCATTTAGCTGTTTGCTTGAAGTTCAACTTATATTAAAAATCATAATTATTTTCTTTAGATTTGGGGTTTAAGAGATGTTCTATATAATAGCATGCGCATTCACAGAGCTGGGCAAAATATTGAAGCTCTGCCATCAGATGAAAGAATGATATCAAACAAAAATGTGTTTAAAATGTTTTAATTTTGTTTTTTAGATAGATTATTTTACTGTTTTATATTATTTTTATGCTACTTGTAAGGAAAACATTAGGCAACATTTTAACTGCCATATGGACATTGTGATCAATTAAAGCAGAACACAAGCCACAAGGTATAAAGATTCATTTCCCAATAAAGACAAAATGAAAAGCAGCTTTTGCTGCAATAGTCAAGTTCAATCCAGAGCTTTTCCCCACAGTTCCTATTTTCTGCCACTAGATGTCCTCAATCTTTCAGGTTGAATGACAGCCAGCATCATTTCCTCTGAGCCCAGGCTGCTATGGATCCTAGAGCCTGGGGACACACCGCTCAAAGCCACCTGTGAGGATCTGATGAGCTGCTGAATACATCAGGGTGCCTGCCTGGTCCGCAGCCAGGGAAATCCAATGGAAACAAAGAAGAATGGCAGAACATCCTTAAGTAAAATCGAACAAATTTATTGAAAGTCCATAAAATCAGGCGAACATGACAAAAATCAAACCAAAATAGGTGCTCAGTGGACGCGTTTCACACAAATGTGATGAGTAAGCATGTGAAACGCGTCCACTGAGCACCTTTTTTGGATTGATGTTTGTCATGTTCGCCTGATTTTATGGCCTTTCAAAGAAATTCTTTTGATTTTACTTACGGGTGTGCCGCCATTCTTCTTTGTTTCCATTGTTATGGACTCTACCCAACACAGTGAGGGAGAAAAGGCACAATGATGAGATCGCCTCTTTGTCACTCTGCTCTCTCCTCCTCAATGGCACACTTCTTGTCAAGTGCATGAATGGATTGCCTCCTTGTGCTGCTGAGACAGAGACTGAAAAAGGCTGATACCAGATCAAATTCAGATAATGATGTCAACGCCCCACCTCTTCACCTCGTCCAATCAGCGATGGCTTTGCATTCATTGAGTAAAATGTTAAGCATTCTGGCGGTCATGCTGAGTGAGCAAGCCAGAGGACCCCAAGGACAGCGGTGATCATTGTAGTAGCATTAACTACTACAGAGATTATCTGCTTCCACAGGGATCCCACAAGCATGGAATATGCATACTTACATTGGTACAAGCTGGACAAATTGAACTATCCAAGAAACCCCCACAGATGTCTCTGATATCGTCCCCCAAATCAGGACTGACACGCGGGAAAGAAATCATGCGAGTTTAGCTGAACTCGCACAATTTCATTCAAGCACTCAGTGTGAACCTGTGCTCAGGCAGATGTAAACCTCAGACATGAAATATGAGCAAAGCATGTCCCTCTATAGTTAGTGTGTGCCTTAATCCAGAGCACTAAGTGTCATTTCTGTCTGCTGCCTCGTTCCTCTGCTATTAGCATGAATTACTTCTGACAAACTTCTAGCTTTCCCTGCGTCTAGCTTTCCCTGCATCTCGTCTCCTCCCGGCGGCCACCGTAGCTTCCCCTTTCGGCCAATCGGGAAACTAATCTCAGACCCGCTTCCTGATTGGCCGGGAGGAGAATTAGCGTGAATATTCATTTGCTAGTGTCATACAACTGGCTCTAATGACGTGTTAAAAAAAAACACCCGCCCCCCCATTCTAATCTATTCATCCGACACCCCAAATGTAGATGAGGAGACCTGGACACATGGATAGGGGGAACGGTGCCCGTGCACCCTTAATGGACGGGCCACCACTGAATTTCAGCTCCCCGCCCCCTGTTTTCTGAGAGCTTAGGCAAGCTGTATAAATTCTGGACTTTGAATGGAGGTAGAGAAGATAAGACTGCAGATAAACAGGTACAACTTATGTAAAATGCTTTTGTTTCATCGCTGTATATCACCTTAGTCAGTCATTTCACTGGGTATATGTAAGGGTTTACAACCACTTTAAATGTAACATCAGTTCTTTAATGGGTAATTGTCACACTGCTTTTTTTGCTAGGCTTCCCCTGAAGAGGGACCACTTTAACTAGATATCCACTTAAGCATATTTAGTTTTGTAGATGCTTAGATAGCTATGTTCAGATTATATACTGCAGAAGTGAGCTCAGATAGGAAATGATACCCAAGTATCTATCGTGTGACAAAGGCTATATTTGGCTGATGATGTGTGTGTAAACCATACAATTCAGGTTGCACTGGGATAAAGCCAAAATCATCTATCTGGGTGGCTTTGCCACAGGATGTAGCTTTCTGCTGAGACTTTGAGGGTAGAGTTCACAGAAAACCACTTATGACAACACGTAGACGGTGGCTAAAGCATGTGACTGATTTGTCCCTGAATGACCACAGTCACTGTAATTGTTTGTTATGTTCACAGCTGTATTCCATACAGGAATTCGTAGGTTAACTATGGACTGCCATAAGTAGTTCCCCATTCAGCCTATTATTTAGGTATATCTGGGTGACTGGTTCAGAAACTGTTCTTCCTCAAGGTTTTAACTGTAGAGATATATTTCAGAAATGCTCAATGTGTTTACTGTCGATAAATCTCTCCTGAGCTCCCTATCATATGGATAACAGGCAAAAAAAAAAACCTCACGTTTGGCTGATTATCTACTCATCCTTGTCAGTCCTACCATGGATGATCGGCTTTTGAGCAGTCTTAGGGAATTTCAGTAATGTAAGGGTTGCCTTTGTCATCTCTTGCGCCACATTCAGATGTTACAAGGTGTGGTGGGCTTGTGGGTAAGTGCAGCATGGTGCGGTGGCAGAAAACACTCAGTCCAAGTGCAGAGCAATAGGAATATATTTTAAATGAAGTTTGGCAACAAGCCCGACGGGAAGGCAACCTGACCCGGAGCCCTCACATATGTAACAGCCATGTGCCAATAGCAGAAGGTCTCAGGTGTGCTGACAGCATCCGTCTCAAGGAGCAGAATGTGGCTTGGCCAAGTGGAGAGGCTTCCAGGAAGGATTCCCTGCACTTTCCCTACTCCTCTGGAATGTTTCCCTGACACTAAGCACTATCCATGACAGACGAGTGAGCTGCCCCTACTCTAGCCACACACGAAATGAACGCCAAGCCCAGAAGCCACGCCAGGGTCTTAACCACTTGAGCCCCGGACCATTATGCTGCCTAAGGACCAGAGGTCTTTTTCCAATTTGGCACTGCGTCGCTTTAACTGCTAATTGCGCGGTCATGCAATGCTGTACCCAAACGAAATTTGCGTCCTTTTCTTCCCACAAATAGAGCTTTCTTTTGATGGTATTTGATCACCTCTGCGGTTTTTATTTTTTGCGCTATAAACGGAAAAAGACCGAAAATTTTGAAAAAAAATGATATTTTCTACTTTTTGTTATAAAAAAAATCCAATAAACTAAATTTTAGTCATACATTTAGGCCAAAATGTATTCGGCCACATGTCTTTGGTAAAAAAAATGTCAATAAGCGTATATTTATTGGTTTGCGCAAAAGTTATAGCGTCTACAAACTAGGGTACATTTTCTGGAATTTACACAGCTTTTAGTTTATGACTGCCTATGTCATTTCTTGAGGTGCTAAAATGGCAGGGCAGTACAAAACCCCCCCAAATGACCCCATTTTGGAAAGTAGACACCCCAAGGAAATTGCTGAGAGGCATGTTGAACCCATTGAATATTTATTTTTTTTGTCCCAAGTGATTGAAAAATGACAAAAAAAAAAAAAATATTTACAAAAAGTCGTCACTAAATGATATATTGCTCACACAGGCCATGGGCCTATGTGGAATTGCACCCCAAAATACATTTAGCTGCTTCTCCTGAGTACGGGGATACCACATGTGTGGGACTTTTTGGGAGCCTAGCCGCGTACGGGGCCCCGAAAACCAATCACCGCCTTCAGGATTTCTAAGGGTGTAAATTTTTGCTTTCACTCTTCACTGCCTATCACAGTTTCGGAGGCCATGGAATGCCCAGGTGGCACAAAACCCCCCAAAATGACCCCATTTTGGAAAGTAGACACCCCAAGCTATTTGCTGAGAGGCATATTGAGTCCATGGAATATTTTATATTTTGACACAAGTTGCGGGAAAGTGACACTTTTTTTTTTTTTTTTTTTTTTTTTTCATAAAGTTGTCACTAAATGATATATTGCTCACACAGGCCATGGGCATATGTGGAATTGCACCCCAAAATACATTTAGCTGCTTCTCCTGAGTACGGGGATACCACATGTGTGGGACTTTTTGGGAGCCTAGCCGCGTACTGGACCCCGAAAACCAATCACTGCCTTCAGGATTTCTAAGGGTGAAAATTTTTGATTTCACTCTTTACTACCTATCACAGTTTCGGAGGCCATGGAGTGCCCAGGTGGCACAAAACCCCCCCAAATGACCCCATTTTGGAAAGTAGACACCCCAAGCTATTTGCTGAAAGGCATGGTGAGTATTTTGCAGCTCTCATTTGTTTTTGAAAATGAAGAAAGACAAGAAAAAACATTTTTTTTTTTTCTTTTTTCAATTTTCAAAACTTTGTGACAAAAAGTGAGGTCTGCAAAATACTCACTATACCTCTCAGCAAATAGCTTGGGGTGTCTACTTTCCAAAATGGGGTCATTTGGGGGGGTTTTGTGCCACCTGGGCATTCCATGGCCTCCGAAACTGTGATAGGCAGTGAAGAGTGAAATCAAAAATTCACGCCCTTAGAAAGCCTGAAGGCGGTGCTTGGTTTTCGGGGTCCCGTACGCGGCTAGGCTCCCAAAAAGTCTCACACATGTGGTATCCCCGTACTCAGGAGAAGCAGCAGAATGTATTTTGGGGTGTAATTTCACATATTTCCATGGCATGTTTGAGCAATATATCATTTAGTGACAACTTTGTGCAAAAAAAAAAAAAAAAAAAAAAATTTGTCTCTTTCCCGCAACTTGTGTCGCAATATAAAATATTCCATGGACTCGACATGCCTCTCAGCAAATAGCTTGGGGTGTCTACTTTCCAAAATGGGGTCATTTGGGGGGGTTTTGAACTGTCCTGGCATTTTATGCACAACATTTAGAAGCTTATGTCACACATCACCCACTCTTCTAACCACTTGAAGACAAAGCCCTTTCTGACACTTATTGTTTACATGAAAAAGTTTTTTTTTTTTGCAAAAAAATTACTTTGAACCCCCAAACATTATATATTTTTTTAAAGCAAATGCCCTACAGATTAAAATGGTGGGTGTTTCATTTTTTTTTTTCACACAGTAATTGCGCAGCGATTTTTCAAACGCATTTTTTGGGGAAAAAACACACTTTTTTTAATTTTAATGCACTAAAACACGCTATATTGCCCAAATGTTTGATGAAATAAAAAAGATGATCTTAGGCCGAGTACATGGATACCAAACATGACATGCTTTAAAATTGCGCACAAACGTGCAGTGGCAACAAAATAAAAGCCTTCAAAAGCCTTTACAGGTTACCACTTTAGATTTACAGAGGAGGTCTACTGGAAAAATTACTGCACTCGATCTGGCCTTCGCGGTGATACCTCACATGCATGGTGCAATTGCTGTTTATGTTTGACGACAGACGGCCGCTTGCGTTCGCCTTAGCACGAGAGCAGGGGGCGACAGGGGTGTTTTTTTTTTTTTTTTTTTTTCTTTATTATTTTTTTGCTTTTTTAATCTTACTTTTAAACTGTTCCTTTCATATTTTTTTTTTTTATCATTTTTATTGTTATCTCGGGGAATGTAAATATCCCCTATGATAGCAATAGGTAGTGACAGGTACTCTTTTTTGAAAAAATTGTGGTCTATTAGACCCTAGATCTCTCCTCTGCCCTCAAAGCATCTGACCACACCAAGATCGGTGTGATAAAATGCTTCCCCAATTTCCCAATGGCGCTATTTACATCCGGCGAAATCTAAGTCATGAAATACTCGTAGCTTCCGGTTTCTTAGGCCATAGAGATGTTTGGAGCCACTCTGGTCTCTGATCAGCTCTATGGTCAGCTGGCTGAATCACCGGCTGCATTCTCAGGTTCCCTGTTGAGACAGGAGAGCCAGAGAAAAACACGGAAGACGGTGGGGGGCATTCCCTCCCACGGCTTGTAAAAGCAGTCTAGAGGCTAATTAGCCGCTAGGATTGCTTTTACATGAAAGCCGACCGCTGGCTGAAAAGAATGATACCAAGATGATACCTAAACCTGCAGGCATCATTCTGGTATAACCACTCAAAGTCGTGAATGGCGTACCTGAAGACAAAAAAATGGTTAACAATGGTTAACAATAAAGCACAGTAAAGTGTAAATAATTACACACCTGAAAAACAAACATGATAAAACATAATAACAATAACAATAACAATAAAACATTGCAGAATAGAATACAGTAAAAAAGAGCAGAACAATAGAGAGAGAGAATAGAGAGAGAGAGAACAATAAAACAACAACTATTTTTTTTTATTTCATATTTTTTTTTTTTTTTACACTTTTTTTGTAACTAACTTTTATAACGGTAACCGGTTCCAGGTTCGGGTCTCTCAAAATGCGATGGCATCTTGGGAGACCCTGTGAAAGTGTGCCTAGTCTGTGCAATGCTGTACCCTACGCTAATACTCAACTAGTGAATGGTAGCGTTCAAAACATTCACCAATGCAAAGACCAGGATTGTCAGGACAGGAGGGACAATAATAGCGGGTGTCACGCCTATATCCGCGCTTGCTGCAGACACAACATCTTTTTTGGGGGGGTTCGTTGGGTAGGGGTACTCGGGAGGACATAAAAATGCCTCTCATGCAGCCGACTGCATTTGGTTGGGGATGTGAATGGGGGAAGTACGGGCGCTGCAGAAGCGGTGGGTTCCCAATTAGGATTGGCGAATGCAGCAGGAAGGGCACTATGGGCACGACGGGCCTGTGTTTGTCTTCTTGGTGGCAGCGGGACACTACTTGTGCTTGCCACCTCACCAGCTTGAACTGCACTTATGGGACTCGCCACGTCACCAAGTGTTACTGCAGTGCTGGTTTGACTACGACCGGGGTGTACTAGGCCGCTGGCGCTTGCCAGTTCACCAAAACGCTACCAAAAAACGTTAGCGATCGCAGGGATCAGGCCTGACTCTGCGAACGCTGCAGTTATGCGTTTAGTGTTTTGTAAGTGTCAGTGATCGATCAATACTGCACTTGGGTGGGCTGGGCCGGGCCGGGCGGAGGGGCAAAACGCAGGTGCTAGGAGGTATCTGGGCTGATCCCGCTAACACTGTGTTTTTGGGAACCCTAAACTGCTGGTGACGCTAGTATAGATCTGATCGGATCAGATATTGATGCGATCAGATACTATACCACTAAGGGAGGTGTACGGTGCGTGCGTGGGTGTTAGCGGTACTGGCGCTAATCTGACGCTGCCTGGGGCTGGTGCTTGCCAGTTCACCAAAACGCTACAAAAAAAACTGTTAGCGATCGCAGGGATCAGGCCTGACTCTGCGAACGCTGCAGTTATGCGTTTAGTGTTTTGTAAGTGTCAGTGATCGATCGATACTACACTTGGGTGGGCTGGGCTGGGCCGGGCGGAGGGGCAAAACGCAGGTGCTAGCAGGTATCTGGGCTGATTCCGCTAACACTGCGTTTTTGGGAACCCTAAACTGCTGGGGACGCTAGTATAGATCTGATCGGATCAGATATTGATCCGTTCAGATACTATACCACTAAGGGAGGCGTATGCTGCGTGCGTGGGTGTTAGCGGTACTGGCGCTAACCTGACGCCTGGGGCTGGTGCTTGCCAGTTCACCAAAATGCTACCAAAAAAACTGTTAGCGATCGCAGGGATCAGGCCTGACTCTGCGAACGCTGCAGTTATGCGTTTAGTGTTTTGTAAGTGACAGTGATCGATCGATACTGCACTTGGGTGGGCTGGGCGGAGGCACAAAACGCAGGTGCTAGCAGGTATCTGGGCTGATCCCGCTAACACTGCGTTTTTGGGAACCCTAAACTGCTGGGGACGCTAGTATAGATCTGATCGGATCAGATATTGATCCGATCAGATACTATACCACTAAGGGAGGCGTATGCTGCGTGCGTGGGTGTTAGCGGTACTGGCGCTAATCTGACGCTGCCTGGGGCGACGCATATCACCGCCGGGCGATCAGGGGGCTAAACCTTTATTTGGTAATAAACGGCGGGTGCCCTGACACTATAAAAAATAAACGAACTAACCAGCGTCATCCGTAACGGTTATACGGTGATCAGTGGTGAAAGGGTTAACTAGGGGGCAATCAAGGGGTTAAAACATTTATTAGGTAGTATATGGGGGTCCCTGACGCTATAAAACGCTGACGGCGAACCTAAATATTTACCTCACTAACTAGCATCACCAGCGACACTAATACAGCGATCAGAAAAATGATCGCTTAGTGACACTGGTGACAGGGGGTGTGCAAGGGGTTAAAACTTTATTAGGGGGGGTTAGGGGGGTACCCTAGACCTAAAGGGGGGTAATACTCACTGTCCCAACACTGTAACTGTCACAAACTGACACCATGCAGTAATCAGAAAAAAAAAAAAAAAAAAAAAACTGCTGGTGTCAGTTTGTGACAGGGGGGGGGGGGGTGATTGGGGGGGGATCGGGGGGCGATCGGGGGGGGGATCGGGGTGTTTTGTGTGCCTGGCATGTTCTACTGTGTGTGTGTGTGTTGGTGCACTCACATAGATGTCTTCTCTCCTCGGGCCGGAACGGAAAATACCGACCCGAGGGGAGATGACATCACTTCCTTTGCTGCTGTTTAGCATACAGCAGCAAAGGAGTGTTTTCATTGGCCGGCGGCGATCGCGAGGGGGGGGCCACGAACGGATGGTCTCCCCCTCATCACCGATCGCCGCTGGACAAAAGACGACCGCCTCGGGCACCGGGGGGGGGTCCGATCGGACCCCCCACCCGCGGAAGGCAAATCACGTACCCTGTACGTGATTTTGCCTGTCCGTGCCACTTTGCCGACGTACATCGGCGTGAGGCGGTCGTCAAGTGGTTAAAGTATAACTAAAGGCAAAAGCTCCCCAATAGGCCACGATGGAAAAAAAATAACCAACATGGATTATAACCCTCCCTTACTCTATCAAAAAAAAAAAAAGTTTGTCTAAAGTTCTACTTTAAGTAGACACTTCCTGACCTAAGATGGTCACAACAGTCATATGGGGTGCCAACATCCAATTGTATAGCTGCCCCGATGACCGGGATACCATACAGGAACTAGGTTCCTTCAAACTTCCTCTCACTCTGCAATGCTGCTGCGGTTGAGCACCATCTGCAATGGAGAAAATAGACTTTAACTGCCTATAGGCTGACATTTCACCTCAAAATAGGATTCTTGATGTGTGGTAAGGATGTGAATGGATGGGAACCAGTCACTTCTGAACAGTCCAGAAAGTTTATTTAGACCAAAAGTATCACAGACACCAAATACTGCTTCTAATCAAACAGAAAGGCATACAGGAAAAGAACCTTTAGGCTGGAACAGCACCTTGTATTCTTCCATCTATAATCAATTGCAGCCCTACATTCACTAAACAAGGCCACCAGCCTTCCTGCAGTATTTAATCATCACCTTGCTCTTTGTAACACTCTCTGACGGACCAAGTTCCTCTGTGGTGCTCCATTCCAGACTTCCACTTGACTCCTTACGGGCAAACACCTCCGGCAAGACAATGCATCTTCTGTCCTCCCTACACGTTTCTCTGTTTGTAACGCATCATGCAGCTAGACTTCATCTTCTGCAATAAGCCAGACTGAATGTAATCTTGAAGCTTTATTGACAAAAACAGGGTGGGGTGAAGCAATTGGGAAAAAATAAGATGAGAAATATATACAATCAATGTATGACACATACAAAAACACAGCACATAACTAGGTTGCAGATGACAATAAGTCCATGCTCACCAGTGATGCTGCCTGTAGATGATGTAGGCTTAGTCAACAAACAGGTGCTACAGGAAAGATGGTTGTTTTTTTCTCCCTCAGTTTCTAAGATCGAGTCTGAGCTCCCAAGATGCACAAGTTTCCTTTTCTCAGAATGAGGGATGATGGGAGCTCTTATTAAAGCTAAACAGTCTTTAGCTACTGTAAAACAGTCAATTTATTCCGGGGGCCCCATCTACTGGCCACATTTATTATTGCAGGGAGAACAAACATAAGGAACTTCTCTGCTGAAAGCAGAACAGTGCAAACTTTAGACGTCAGGTATGGGCCTACCTTTCTCCAGGCACATGTATTCTCCCCAGGCAGCAGTCCTGGAAGGTCAGGGAACAGCTACACACCTGTCCTGCCCAGTCACAGACTGGGAGGCAAAAGCTATCGATACACACTCTCCCCAAATCAATTGTATTGGTTCATTCCTGCTTAGGGCAGGGTGGCTACACTTAGTAGATTATATAAAATTACAGCACGTCTTCAAGGAGGTAAATGGATGGTACTGTAAGCAACACCAAATTTAGACCTGGAGAAGAAAAATGGACTAAAGGGTAAAAACGGGAGAGGAAAGGGTTAAGACGTGAGGTTGAGAAGCTGAGGTTCTACCTGACTAGCGACTGAAGGTCAGATAGGAAGAAGCCTCAAGGTCCTGTGAGAATTCAAGATAGTTCAGGAACAGATAGAACTTTTTCCACAGAAATCCAGTTTATAATTTTTACTTGCCTACTACTTTCAGTAGGTTGCCCTCATCTTTTTTGCCATAGTGGCTCCTCTACTCCCTGCTGTGCCACATTGCATTGTGCTATTTACCTTCAGCTTGGCTGCATCTGTATGTAACCGCAGACAAGGACTAAAAATAAGAAATTTATCTGCTCCACATACATCAATGTTTGACTCAATCTTCAGGTTCACTTGAAGAAAGAATGGAACCACCACCAAAAATGAAATAAAATGCTGGTATTCTGGTCTCCTATGGCCTCATACCTTTAAATACCTTCCCTTTTTGTGATTCATCAGTGATTACTGTCTACGGTGGTTTCCAAAGAAGTTCATAAACTGAAACTGAGCTGAAAGGAAGCACAAACCACAAACATTACTATTTCTTCCCAAGAAAGTCCTTCATTCTGTAAGCAGCTGAGAACATTTGTCTGGTTATAATAATATCCTCACCCAAATTCACCTTTCAGTCTTGCATACTTTTCCTCTTCCCCTATCGGATTATTATTTTAGGTTTAGCTTGGGTCTCTAGTAAGAAATCAAAGGAAGCGTGGCCTAGATTGATCAAACGGATGGAAGAAGATTCTGTTCAGGAATGCTCATCCGGATTTATACTGAAATGAAAATATCTTCTCAAGTTCCATAGCAAACCGACATCAGCTGCTGATGACCCTGGGAAGATGGTATAGCCACCCTCTATATAATTGCTTCTCAAAAATAAAATCTGGTTACAAGGAAGGGTCACGCATGGGAATATTCCTTTAGAATTTAGTGAGTTTTATCCATACAGACTTTACCTTTGAAAAAACAGAATTGAGCATTGTAGATGTTGACATCTGTATAACTCAAGGGATCAGTGGCAAAGCAACATTTCAGCTGTGGGCTCTAATGAATCAAGTAACCTACTGGCTTTTAGTTTATTGGGACTGCAGATGTGAGATTTTCTAACAATGTTTCCTCTTCAAAACTGTTGACTTTTCTACTGAAGACCCTCCAATCTGACCTGTAGGCAGGTGCAGTCTAATTTCTCCAATGCAGGTGGTCCTTAACTTCCAGCGGCATTGCAGAGGGAGGGGAAGTCGAGAGTAACATGGTTCCTCTATGGTTTCCTGGGTCACTAGGTGAGCTAGCCGATTGGATCCTGCCACCCCCATGTGACTCTGGTGGCTAACTTGGGTCAGGCAGGATCTATTTAGGTGATAGGAAACTCACTTTTTGACTTGTACCTGCAGGAAAGCCTATAATAAGGCTTACCTGTGGGTACAGTGAATATCTCCCAAACTTGCACTGTTTAGGAAATATTCGCACTGCATGCAGCCAATAATGTCACCAGCACATGCGCTCTGAAGGTCCGGCGTACTGTGCCGGACCTTCAGAGCTTGTGCCGTAAACAACATCGCGGCTCCGGCCACTCATGAACCTGGAAGGAAGACCTGGTGAAGATGGAAGACCTGTCAGCAGTGACAGCTCGCCGCTTAAGGGCTTTGTTTTAAGGTAAGTCACGCATACTGTGCTAGTATGCGATGTATACTAGCACATTATGATATTGCAGGGGATTTTTTTTTTAATCTGCGGTTTGCTCCCTTGGCTCCCAGGTTTGACGCGCATTTCGCACATAGGTAGGTGCTGTAATAGTGAGACACGTCTCTGGAGGAACGAGAACAAGATTCGCAGCAGACAGCATTGTTATCAGTCCTGGGGGAGGGGAGTGTTAAATGTAGTATCAGATTTAGAACCACTAACAAACTGAAGATAAACTCCAGCTTACACTTTATAATTATTTACAGCAGTTTGTGTTCCATTTGGGATAAAGGTTTTGCATGAATAAGTAAAAGCTGATCATTGCAATCACCCCTGCGAGTTTTAAGTGGTTTGTCTCATCCATGTAAACTGATACATTTTGCTGAAGAGTTTGTGCTGTGAAAACAACAGACTTGCTGGCTGTATCAATAGATAGATAGAAATTGAAGAAAGAAAGCTTAAAAAAAATGAATGCAGCCATTCCATCTAAGAATTAGTAAGCTGCGTCTTTTGGTCCATTTCAGGTCCAAATTCAGCCAAAAATTCAGGCTGAAATTGGACCTGAAATGGTGAATGGGGATGCACTGGACTCCTGCTGTGAGCCAGAGCACGCTGCAGTGTAAACCCAGCCTAATACTGCTTAAGGCTGGGTTCACACCTCTGACGGATGTGGCTCTCAGCAGGGGTCCTGTGCACCCCTGTTCTCCTTTTCAGGGATGAATCAGGGCTTAATTTTTGCCTGAATTTGGCCCTGAAACAGAGCCAAAGACACGCAGCGTTCCTGCGCAAGCCGCTCCGCAGCCGCAACGGAAATATGTGAGCCGGTCACAATCTCCCATCATGCGAAAAACCCGCATCCAATTCACAAAGGTGTGAATCCAACCTTAGTTTGTTAAAGGTTATATGAGAATATTGTAATTGGGTTTATGTGTACTTTAAAATGACAGATATAACACAAAACATATGTATATACCGTATTTATCGGCGTATAACACGCGCCGGCGTATAACACGCACCCCAAGTTTAGGAGGGAATTTTAAGGGAAAAACTTTTAGGAGGGAAGTTTAAGGGAAAAAAACTTACATTTAAATGCCCATCAATGCAGCCTTATCAGTGTCCATCTGCAGCCTTGTCAGTGTCATTGAAGCCTTCTCAGTGCAGCCTTGTCAGTGCAGCCTTGCCCCAGTGCAGCCTTGCAGCCATGTCAGTGCAGCCTTGTTAGTGCAGCCTTCCCCAGTGTCCATTGCAGCCTTGTCCCAGTGCAACCTTGTCAGTGCAGCCTTGTTAGTGCAGCCTTCCCCAGTGTCCATTGCAGCCTTGTCAGTGCAGCCTTGCCCCAGTGCAGCCTTGCACAGATTTAAATATGGCGCCGCGGAGGGACTCGGCGGAGCAAAGCGAGCGCCACCGAGATCGCAGGGACTAGGCAGAGCCGAGATACACGTAGCCGAGTGTACTCGGCTCTTCTCGGCTCTGCTCACAGTCACGCCCAGTCCCGCCCTATGATGGACATAACACAGGTCCAATGGCGGGACTGGGTGTGACTGTGAGCGGAGCTATGTGTATCTCGGCGCGATCGCTCCGCTCACAATCAGCGGAGATCGGCGGGGGATCGGCATATAACACGCACCCACGATTTCCCCCTGATTTTAAGGGGTAAAAAGTGCGTGTTATACGCCGATAAATACGGTAGTTTATTAACAGCTTAACCGATATAACAGAACTTATATCCAGAAAATGCAGTATAATATTGGTTCAAATGTATTTTGATATTGGTCCTCTAGCTGTGACTCAGTGGGGCTGTTCTGGATATTTTATAGATAGCCAACTCCTAGCCTCATATTGATTAGTGGTTCCAAATTAATAATAACTAGTGCAATAGGAAACATACATAGATAAGATACATACAAAGATACACTCAGCATCTTTCCAAAATAATTGTTCTGTTTTATTTGTTGCAATTGAAGATCTTTATACACATGGTTACGTACGTATCACATTAATATTACATTTGTGCTTTTATGGTAACAAAGGGCGTAACATAGGCAGGCTAATTCTAATCAGGACTCAAAAGAATGCAAACCTGTAATAAAAACATTATTAGTGCCGTGTGCACAGTAATACATAGGCAAACATACAAAATAAAATACAATAATATACAGAACTTACAAATTTCCTTTACAGGGGCTTTGTTGAACCTTTGCCAAGAGACCACTGCTTGCACACAGGGAGCAAGGGTCCTCATCTGCACCATGCTGGCAGGGAACAGGCTTTTCTACTCAGGCTAAGACTTTACACTTAGAATGTATTTAACTTATTTAGACTGCAAATACTGTATAAAGTTAGAAAGAAACACTACACACAAACACGGAAAAAGGCAAAACAAAAAATTCAGACTCTTTATTTTTCTAAATATCACAGACATCCAAGTTGTGTCTAACAAAATGATCAGCAAAGTTCACTGGCAGTTATTATTTCACTGAGCTCCATTCATAATAACAAGGAAATCTGAACTGTAGTTGGCAAGGAAGTGTTTGCACATAGACAGGTGATGTGTGTAATCCCCAGCTCTCTTGCCAGCCTGGCATCCAACAGCCAGCAGATTCCTCTGTGCAAGTGGCTGACAACATGTTGCTCCCCCTCGTCAGTGTACAAACACAACATCTGCCTGACTTTGTTTTTCCCCTTTTTTTTTTCTCTCCCGGCCAGGATTTATGTGGGCACCATTCATGTGATACCCTGGGAATGGCAGACGTGGGGACCGTATGCTCGCCGGAGCGCAGCTGTGCGGTAATTGAAGATGACGGCCTCCATGCAGCTTTCACCGTCGCTCATGAAATTGGTATGTAGTGCTGTTTCTGTTCTCCGGCCAAATCAAACACTTTAAACAGCTGCATTAGTAACCCAAATACCCGTCAATGAAATCCAGGCCTCCATGTTACTGCTGTTAAAGGGAGGATTAACCTATACACCTGGGGTTATTTAGAACACAATTTCATGTCATCGGCTGGATGTGCACAACGGCTTTATGACATGCAGAGAAAAAAGAAGATAGGCTGTTATATGTGAATACGCTTTATAGTTAAATGGCTGCTAAATGTGCTACATCATTTAATAAATGAGTTTATGTGAAAGAGATTTAATAACATTTGTGGATAAATGCAAAATCATTGTATTAGGCCTCATGCACACGGGCAGAAAAAATGCTGCTGTTAGAGGCATGTGACTTTTTTTTTTTGGGAAGTTTGCCAGGTTCTGGCAGAAAAATGACAGCATATTTTTACATACTTATGTACATGAGGCCTTATAAAACCAAAAGACATTTAAAAAGAACCAGTCCCAATTCGGCTTGTTTAAAGAGTATTTATACCCAAAAAATACACATGTATTATATAGCAGCTTACCGGTCCTTAAATGATGCTTGCATTTGTTTTATTTTTTCAAGTGTTTTACTTTTATTTTACCAGTAGGGCTCTTTCACACGGAGGATCTGTATGTCCGTTATTCATCCTTCCGTTTTCGGGTGAAAAACGGACATACATGTATCCCTATGGAGCATCGGATGTCAGCGGTGACATGTCCGCTGACATCCGACCCGCTCCGATCCGAAAAGTGTAACGGAGGAAAACCCTACTTTTACATCCGTTTTCGGATTGGATCGGGTGACGACGGACCCCATGGTCCATCATCATCCGATCCCCCATAGGGGAGAGCGCCGCTCTGACAGGCAGCGACGGAACTGTCATCTTCCTGCTCAAGCGGGTGTTCACGGGGCGGATCATCACTGATCCGCCCCGTGTGAAAGAGCCCTACACTTCCTGTAATAGGGTGAAAACAGCCAGTAGCACTTTCAGTCCTAGGCGGACAACAGCTAGCAACACTTCCTGTCCTAGGGTGACAGCAGCCAGTAATGCCTCCTGTCCTAGGGCGACAACAGCCAGGAAAAATTCCTGTCCTAGGGCGACAACAGCCAGGAACGCTTCCTGTCCTAGGGTGACAACAGCCAGTAACGCTTCCTGTCCTAGGGCAACAACAGCCAGTAACTCTTCCTGTCTTAAGGTGACAACAGCCAGTAACGCTTCCTGTCCTAGGGTGAGAACAGCCAGTAATGCTTCCTGCTCTAGGGTGACAACGGCCAGTAACGCTTCCTGTCCTAGGGTGACAACAGCCAGTAACGCTTCCTGTCCTAGGGTGACAGCAGCCAGTAATGCCTCCTGTCCTAGGGCGACAACAGCCAGGAAAAATTCCTGTCCTAGGGCGACAACAGCCAGGAACAATTCCTGTCCTAGAGCGACAACAGCCAGGAACAATTCCTGTCCTAGGGAGACAACAGCCAGGAACACTTCCTGTTCTAGGGTGACAACAGCCTGTAACACTTCCTGTCCTAGGGTGACAACAGCCAGTAATGCTTCCTGTCCTAGGGTGACAACAGCCAGTAACGCTTCCTGTCCTAGGGCAACAACAGCCAGTAACGCTTCCTGTCTTAAGGTGACAACAGCCAGTAACGCTTCCTGTCCTAGGGTGACAACAGCCAGTAACGCTTCCTGTCCTAGGGTGACAACAGCCAGTAATGCTTCCTGTCCTAGGGTGAGAACAGCCAGTAATGCTTCCTGCTCTAGGGTGACAACAGCCAGTAATGCTTCCTGTCCTAGGGTGACAACAGCCAGTAATGCTTCCTGCTCTAGGGTGACAACAGCCAGTAACGCATCCTGTCCTGGGGTGACAACAGCCACTAATGATTCCTGTCCTAGGGCGACAACAGCCACTAATGCTTCCTGTCCTAGGGTGACAACAGGCAGTAATGCTTCCTGTCCTAGGGCGACAACAGGCAGTAATGCTTCCTGTCCTAGGGTGACAACAGCCAGTAACGCTTCCTGTCCTAGGGCGACAACAGCCAGTAACGCTTCCTGTTCTAGGGCGACAAGAGCCAGTAACACTTCCTGTCTTGGACTGACAACAGCCTGTAATGCTTCCTGTCCTAGGGCGACAACAGGCAGTAATGCTTCCTGTCCTAGGGCGACAACAGCCAGTAACGCTTCCTGTCCTAGGGCGACAACAGCCAGTAACGCTTCCTGTCCTAGGGCGACAACAGCCAGTAATGCTTCCTGTCCTAAGGTGACAAGTCAACAGCCAGTAACGCTTCCTGTCCTAGGGTGACAACAGCCAGAATGCTTCCTGTCCTAGGGTGACAAAAGCCAGTAACGCTTCCTGTCCTAGGGTGACAACAGCCAGTAACGCTTCCTGTCTTAAGGTGACAGCAGCCAGTAACGCTTCCTGTCCTAGGGTGACAACAGCCAGTAATGCTTCCTGTCCTAGGGTGAGAACAGCCAGTAATGCTTCCTGCTCTAGGGTGACAACAGCCAGTAACGCTTCCTGTCCTAGGGTGACAACAGCCAGTAATGCTTCCTGCTCTAGGGTGACAACAGCCAGTAACGCATCCTGTCCTGGGGTGACAACAGCCACTAACGCTTCCTGTCCTAGGACGACAACAGCCACTAATGCTTCCTGTCCTAGGGTGACAACAGCCAGTAATGCTTCCTGCTCTAGGGTGACAACAGCCAGTAATGCATCCTGTCCTGGGGTGACAACAGCCACTAACGCTTCCTGTCCTAGGACGACAACAGCCACTAATGCTTCCTGTCCTAGGGTTACAACAGGCAGTAATGCTTCCTGTCCTAGGGCGACAATAGGCAGTAATGCTTCCTGTCCTAGGGTGACAACAGCCAGTAACGCTTCCTGTCCTAGGCGACAACAGCCAGTAACGCTTCCTGTCCTAGGGCGACAACAGCCAGTAACGCTTCCTGTCCTAGGGCGACAACAGCCAGTAACGCTTCCTGTCCTAGGGCGACAAGAGCCAGTAACGCTTCCTGTCCTAGGGCGACAACAGGCAGTAATGCTTCCTGTCCTAGGGCGACAACAGCCAGTAACGCTTCCTGTCCTAGGGCAACAACAGCCAGTAACGCTTCCTGTCCTAGGGCGACAATAGCCAGTAATGCTTCCTGTCCTAAGGTGACAAGTCAACAGCCAGTAACGCTTCCTGTCTTGGGCTGACAACAGCCTGTAACACTTCCTGTCCTAGGGCGACAACAGGCAGTAATGCTTCCTGTCCTAGGGTGACAAAAGCCAGTAACGCTTCCTGTCCTAGGGTTACAACAGCCAGTAACACTTCCTGTCCTAGGGTGACAACAACCAGTAACGCTTCCTGTCTTAGGGTGACAACAGCCAGTAACACTTCCTGTCCTAGGGTGACAACAGCCAGTAACATATCCTGTCCCAGGGTGACAACAGCCAGTAATGCTTCCTGTCCTGGGCCGACAACAGCCAGTAACGACGCTTCCTGTCCTAGGGTGACAACAGCCAGTAACACTTCCTGCCTTAGGGCGACTACAGCCAGTAACACATCCTGTCCTAGGGCGACAACAGCCAGTAATACTTCCTGTCCTAGGGTGACAAGTCAACAACCAGTAATTCTTCCTATCTTACGGTGAAAACAGCCAGTAACGCTTCCTGTCCTGGGGTGACAACAGCCAGTAACGGTTCCTGTCCTAGGGCGATAACAGCCACTAATGCTTCCTATCCTAGGGCGATAACAGCCACTAACGCTTCCTGTCCTAGGGCGACAACAGGCAGTAATGCTTCCTGTCCTAGGGTGACAACAGCCAGTAACGCTTCCTGTCCTAGGCGACAACAGCCAGTAACGCTTTCTGTCCTAGGCGACAACAGCCAGTAATGCTTCCTGTCCTAGGCGACAACAGCCAGTAACTTTTTCTGTCCTAGGGAGACAACAGCCAGCAACGCTTCCTGTCCTGGGCTGACAACAGCCTGCAACGCTTCCTGTCCTAGGGCGACAACAGCCAGTAATGCTTCCTGTCCTAGGGTGACAACAGGCAATAATGCTTCCTGTCCTAGGGTGACAACAGGCAATAATGCTTCCTGTCCTAGGGTGACAACAGCCTGTAACCCTTCCTGTCCTAGGGCGACAACAGCCAGTAACGCTTTCTGTCCTTGGGCGACAACAGCCAGTAACGCTTCCTATTCTAGGGCGACAACAGCCAGTAACGCTTCCTATTCTAGGGCGATAACAGCCAGTAATGCTTCCTGTCCTAGGGCGACAACAGCCAGTAACACTTCCTGCCTTAGGGCGACAACAGCCAGTAACGCTTCCTGTCCTAGGGCAACAACAGCCAGTAATACTTCCTGTCCTAGGGTGACAACAGCCAGTAACACTTCCTGTTCTAGGGTGACAATAGCCAGTAACATTTCCTGTCCTAGGGTGACAATAGCCAGTAATGCTTCCTGTCCTAGGGTGACAACAGGCAGTAATGCTTCCTGTCCTAGGGCGACAACAGCCAGTAACGCTTTCTGTCCTAGGGTGACAACAGCCTGTAACACTTCCTGTCCTAGGGCAACAACAGCCAGTGTTCGCAAAAAATGGCCTGGTCATGAAGGGGGGGGGTAAATATTCAAGAGGGCAAGTGGTTAAATAATGTACTGTTGACTATGGAGCTGCTTGGAGTTTAGCTTTAAAAGGGTTAGTTCACCTTTTCAGAAAAAAATTAAACACCCTACACCCTCCCCACCTCTCTCTTCCCCAGTCCCCGCTGTACTTACCACTATGGGTGATGAGCTGTCAGTGCCCATGCGGCCGGCATAGCGGTCCACGAATTTGAAATCCCCACTCTTCTTCCTCTTCATTTCTGCAGTTCTTCTGGGATGGAGCAGAGTGATTCTCTGTTCTACTGCTGACCAATCAGAATCACTCTGATCTAACCAGGAAGCCCTGCGGATTGAACAGGGAGTAGAGCGGGGATTTCAAGTCCCTGGACCGCTACACCAGCTGCGTTGGCACAGCTCATGGAGGTAGGTAGAGCAGGATCGGCGAGGAGGGGAGGGTGTAGCATGTTAGCTCATTTTTTTCCTTTTTTCTGAAAACGTGAATATTTACATTAACTAAATGGAGAAATTCAATCAAGAGAACCTCAAAAAACAGCCTTTGACTTTGCTGATCCTTATCATTTTCCAGATTTCTGCTTTGGCCATATCTCTGCTTTATGTCTGTCTGCTCAGAAACAATACGACGTCTAGGTGATACTGTTATCTCAGCAGTCAAGATGCAAAACTCACAGCCTAATATACCCATTATGGGACATGTTTATGAGATACAGTCATTAAAATCTACAGCAAGCATGTAAAAATGTGAAAAACATGGAGCATTACTTTCAGGTAGAGGTTATGATAATAATTCACTGCCTACTCCATGAAAATATACACTATACATGAAAGAGTCCGTTTTTCTGTGTAAGTGGAAAATCCTTTTAAAGGGCAGCAAGTGCCACATAAACACATCAGGCTGCCCCGGGAGAACAACGCATGCATGGGCCGTGGTGTTGTCTGTTACAAATTAACTATTTGTTTTACTGAACTTTGATCGTTCATTAAAACTTTTCTTTTCAAAGTGCTCATCTTTCAACTGAGAGCAAAAAGTAAAAAAAAAAATGGAAAAAAGAAAATATTATTCTGTGTTCTTGGCAGGAAAAAAACAACACAAAAGGAAACTGATTTGAAAACTGCCAACTTCAAAATGACTTACAAGTATTTGCCAAATCCAAATAAAGTCTGTTTTGGAGTCTCGGTTTAGTAGTTCAAACAGCAGCAGAAGAGAATAATGTCTTGTGAAATTCTTTATTTAGAACAGAATAATAGTTTTGCTTCCCAGGTCGTTTGCAACAGTTTATATGAATTTTCTGGTGTTGATTTACAAAAGGAAAATAGACTTTGCACTTTGCAAAGTGCAATTGCACTCTGCAAGAGAAATTGCTCCAGAGCTTAATAAATGAGCAGAAGCTCTGCTGACTTCCATCCTCCAAACACATCAAACACATTCAAGCAAAAACACATTTTTTTTTTCCTTGCACGATTGGGTATATTTTGCCAAATGAAGCTTTACCTTATTTACTAAGCTCTGGAGTAACTGCACTTGCAGAGTGCAACTGCCCTTTGCAAAGTGCACAGTCTATTTGTCTTTAATAAATCAACCCAGTTGCAGCCGCTCCATATGGGGCGGCGCCCCCCCTATCCATGCGCCCGACCCCAATCTACATGCAGTGCGCCGAACGCATGAATTTAATGTTTTGGGTATTTGAGCACATGATTAGAGCCTGAGGCTTTAATTGGCTTCAAAAAAGGGTGGGCTCAGAGCACTGCGCCCTGAGCCCACCCAGTTGTGTGACAATAACGAATTAATATTCGCTATTGTCTTCCTTATTCTCCTCCTGGCCAACCGGGTCCTGAGACCTGATTGGCCAGGGTGTCTTAGGACTGACTTCCTATTCGGGTCGGGTCTCAGGACCCACTTCCTATTCGGCCGGGAGGAGAAGCAACGGCCCGGTGTCATGGCAAGCTGCAGCAGGTGGAGGGGCAGCTTCCAGGAACCCTACCCTGGATCACCAGCACCACCGCCTAAGGTAAGAACATGGATGGCGTCCGACCCATCTGCACGTGAGGGGGAGGGGGCTAGTGTGAGTGAGGGGACCAGGGGCAGCTTCTAGGATCCTGCACGACCTCCGATTCCCATCTGTCTCCCGGGGGGGTGGGGGGGCTCCAGGTGCAAAAAGGGGGGGGGGGCAGGTTTGTTTGCTACCCCCCCAAAAAAATATTGAGCACCAGCCACCACTAAATTAAACCCTAGTTGCTCCAAAGCTTAGTATATAAGCAGAAGCTCTGCTGACTTCCGTCATCCAATCACGTGCAAGCAAAAATACTGTTTTTTTTTTTATTTTCCTTGCATGTTATTGGTTATTTTTTACCTCAGTGGGAAGCTTTACCTCATTTACTAACCTCTGGAGCAACTGCCATTGCGGAGTGCAACTTCACAGTCTATTTGCCTTTAGTAAATCAGCCCCTATGTCTCTGCAATAGTAACAGTGGTGATCAGTGGGCTTGATAAGAGGGGTGCAAAGGACAGGGTGACCATAGGGGTTCAACCTGGGAAGGTGGTATGGTAGTTCTCTACACTTGAGAACAAGTGAAAAATCCTAAATCTGGCCAATCACAGTTAGATTTTCGTTCAAACATTCATAGAAATATCGTTCAACATTGAGTCAACTAATTTTGATTGAAAGCCCCTTAAAATTTCATCCAGACCAGCTCGCTGACTCTCAGACCTATTCCGCAGGTTTCATTACAATATGTACGAATCTTCCCAAACAAAAACCACATTCGCAGTTAGAATTTCTTTGAATGGATACATTTTCTATTCTACACCTTAAAATTTTCTCATCGTTATGGTTGGAAGCAAGCATTGATTCGACCCCACTAACCATTAGAACATTTTTAGAAAATCAAACGAATGCTCCGAAAATTACATTTTGAATGAAATTCTCTTGGTATATCACCAGCCAAAACCCAACTCCAGGAATATTCAAAAATTCACCTTTGCAGTGGTGCTCTCTAGTCTAAGGGCAGGACACTCCAGCAGACTTCCTCCAGCACTGCCATCAGTCCCCCCGCAGCTGTTCTGTAAGCTGTGACCAGCTCCCGCCAAACTCAACCTCCTAAACATACAATATAGGGTAATATCCCTGTATTGTACATGATGACACTCTGGTTCTGCCCATAGACCAGAGCTTCGGACAGAGGAGGAGAGCACTGGTGCCGGCTGGAGCGAGCAATCAAATAATCAATACAACCTGTTCTACAATCCCCTGGATATACCAAGCAATTAACACTTGCAATGCGGTGGGGCCCACTGCAAGGGTGGATTTCTTCAATTTTGTGGAGTTGGGCTTTAAGACACGCCCAAGGCCCCTTTTACACGGGCGTTGTCTGTTTAGTCCAAGGCCGGCTATACACGGTTCGAATCTCGGCTGGTTCAGCAAGAACTGGCTGAGAATCGAACCATTAATTGGCAGGCTAAATGTACCAAATTGATCGATAAACTTGGGTGCAAGCAGCCTGCCGGATTCTTTTGTGATTATCGTTAGAGGCTGCTATAGCCGCTAGCAATAATCATTGTCTTTTTCTGTGCCGGGAGCAGACAATTGCTTGGCAGGAGGGATTCCCCTGTCAGCACTGTCTGTGTTGATGGGGAAACCGTGCAAATTGTTTTCGACAGAAATTCGCACTGTGTATCGCCTGCCTAAGCAGAGGATCCTAGAGTGATCACCTGCTAAGTTGGATCATAACGGCACAAATGTCACACTTGTGACATCCATGGCTGCTCCAAATTGACCTCAGTTGAAAGAAAGGACCAATGTAATCCCAATAGGTAGGCATATGTAATCGGACTTGCGTCTGTCTATATCTGTCTACCACCAGTCACTAAATGCAAATTTTTTTGTTTGGTCTAGCATACCCGAGCATACCCGGAGGTGGGCAGATGTAAGTGACCATAAGGATGTATTGCTTTCCATTTTGTTCCACATAATCATGGGACGAAAAATGGATAGAATGCCTGAAACATGTAAAAGTCCCCTGAATCTAAATCTCTAAAGTACATGAAACATGTACTTTGACAAACACATAGGACTGTGTTTGATATTTGTCTGCTCTCCAGTTGTCAAGCAATCAGCATTGGAAACTGCCACCATTTGCGACTGACACTATGCAACATATGGGGTCGCTCAGCTCTCCCAAGCTATCTACACCTTGTAACTGCAAAGCTTGACTGGTAAACATTTCTTCTATGCCATGATATTGTCAAAGACATAGATAGCATTAAAGGGGCTGAGCAGCACCATGAGTTACATGGTGTTGCTTACTTGTAAATGGCTGGCAGTTTCAAGTGCTGGTTGCTGGACAACTGGAGCACGGACAGATATTAAACACGGTGCTATGCATTTATCAAGGTTTGTGTATTATATGGCAGTTTAATGTAATTCTAGGGTGAACTTCCACTTTAGGCTTTCTCAACCTTCAGCCTAACACTTCACATACCTAATCCTAATCCCTAACATGACCCCTTGTAGGGTGGATATCAAGCAAACAGCTAAATACACAACTGAAATACATAGACAATAGATGTTTTAGCATCCAAAGCATTTGTAATGGTGTCCATCCAGCCCTGAATTTTTCACATGCGTGCCAGAAATTGCAGCCAGGCTGGTGACCTCATTTTACTGCAGTTAAGTAATACAAACCAGTCACCTCCTTGCTCCTAGCCCATGACTGCACAATTAAGGAACAGCTGCTTCATATATATCTGCAATTGTAGGCAACAGAAACTTTAATTTAAATTTTAATTAAACAGTTTTAAAACAGCTTTGTAGTGCTTGAGCTCTGTTTAGTGGGTTGTTTTTCCTACTGGTATCTTCACCTCCTAGTTATAATTTGTTTAAGCAGCTAGCTAAGAATCAGCATACATTTGCTAGTTGTTACTTAGCACCATAGTTCAGGACTCTGGAGTACACACCTGCCCTGACCAGGAAAGCTTAAGTAGACTGCAGGACATCCAGCCTTATCAGTGGGTTAGTCTGTTCATGCAAAGGATTCAGGCCTGTCTAGCTTTTGTCTGATTATTCCTTGAATTATTTCTGAAAATGTAATGGACTGTGTTTGTTCTCAGTCTATCTGCCTATTCTCATCCTGTTATATTTGCTGTTGTCAGACATTGCTCTGTCTACCTTTCTAGAACGCAGGTCAGCTTGTCTTCTCCTTTTATGACCATCAGTCTGTTCATGTTTCTGGTTTCTGTTCTTTGTTTTGATCATCTGAAGAATACTCTAGCTTCCATTCTGCCTGTTAGTTGTCTGTTGCCACTAGCTATACAGTGAATCCAACAACTCCAAAGCCATTTTTCGGTTTATCCTTTTCTAAAATTTTCATGGTACCTATTACCTTGTGCCTATGAACATGGCTGCCAAATTGACCCTGCTTTTTGTCAGGTTCATTACCACATTCACGGCAACTCTTCCACCACTGCCATCGAAAGTGCACCCAGTCTAATTCCATAGTTACATAGTAAGGTTGAAAAAAGACCATTAAGTTCAACCAAAATAATAAATACAAATATAATCCCATATACACAAACCTACACCCACAGTTGATCCAGAGGAAGGCAAAAAAAAAAAACCCCAGGAAAGCATGCTCCCATTTGCCACAGCAGGGGAAAAAAATTCCTTCCTGATCCCCCGAGAGGCAATCAGATTTTCCCTGGATCAAATTTACCTATAAATGTTAGTACCCAGTTATATTGAGTACATTTAGGAAAGAATCCAGGCCTTTTTTAAAGCAATCGACTGAGCTGGCCAGAACCACCTCTGGAGGGAGTCTATTCCACATTTTCACAGCTCTTACTGTGAAGAAACATATACGTATTTGGAGATGAAATCTTTTTTCCTCTAGACGTAAAGAGTGCCCCCATGTCCTCTGTGATGACCTTAGTGAATAACTCAACACCAAGTTCACAATATGGACCACTTATGTATTTGTACATGTTGATCATATCCCCCCTTAATCTCCTCTTCTCAAGAGTGAATAAATTCAGTTCCTCTAATCTTTCCTCATAGCTGAGCTCCTCCATGCCTCTTATCAGTTTGGTTGGCCTTCTCTACACTTTCTCCAGTTTCCGATATCCTTTTTTAGAACTGGTGCCCATCGCCTTTACATAGTCAGCAAATACTATTGGCCACTGCATCCTCAACAAAGGTAGAGAAGCAGGTCTTGACAGTGAAAGAGAGATTTTTCTGCTGTCATGACCTCCTGGTCCAACTTTGCCTGCTCCTGTGTCCCACCTCGGCCTTCTCATTTCCTCTGTCTATTCTTGCATAATGCTAACAACTGTGTCCCCCGTAGCACCTTGTTAGCATTTTTCATATCCTTGCATGCCCTTTCAGCAGGTTAATGAGGAGAGACTGGTACAGTAAGTGATGAACAGATTATGCATTAAGTTGTGTGGGGAGGTTGATCTTGGCAGCATTCCATTGTTACACATATAAGGGAATAACGTATTCACCACACATAATATATTTTTAGCTCTTTTTTACAATGAAATGTGCGTAGAATGAGGCATTAACCTGTCATACACACTCCCATAACAGTGTCAATGCGGAGACAAAGAAAGTACAGAGGAATCTCCACTCTCAGCATAAAATGACATACAGTCTAACTTTTCCTGAACTTCCCCCGTCCATTCCTTCCCCATCCTTCCTGCTGGGCTGCTGGCCTCTGATACGCATTGACTGACATAACCTGAGTCAGTGAGAGACTGGCAGCCGTCCAGCGGGCCAGCTCCTGAATAGCAGGGGATAATCTGCTACAACTGGGAAGTCCATGAACAGCCCTGGCCAGAGATAACAGGAGAAATGACTGAATTCAGCAGCGGGAGAGCGCAGAGCGTTGTTTTATTTCTATTGTAGAGTGTGGGGTCCGGAGGATTGGCACTTGAAGCATGTTCCTCAGCCTGTCCCGCCAAAGGCCAAATATATAACACAACATGGCTCTTACAACTTGCAGCCTATCGGCCAACATTTTGGTGCTTGGCACCGTAGCTTGTGTCTGCGAGTTTACAAAGGGTGAGCTTAGCTGGAAATATATTACAGGAAGCTTGAAACTTCTGTTCACATGCATTTGTCCTATAGACAGTGGGTTCATAATGGAAAGGTGGCCAAAAAAAATAATAATAAAAAAAAAGCAATCCTCACTCACCGTACCACATCTATGTAGATCCCAGTTTTCCCTCAGTCCTCAAGGACTGCCTTCTGCAGATCTTTTCTTGGAAGTTGTCCCTTTTTTTGGTTTGATGTAAAGGCCCCTAATAAAAAAGTATTGTTTAATAGCAAAGAGTATTAATGCTTATGCATGAGCACAGAGAACCGTACAGCATGAAAAATGAGCATACCTCTGTGCGCAGGAGCGACAGGTTTTTATGTATAACATCAATGACAGGCTGCAACTATACCCTGATAACCACATCCAACCGTTTACATGTGTACAGGAGCTGATGATGAGCTGTCCTGGATGCAAACTTCTACGTCCAGGGGTGCAAATCCATCCCTGTATTCATGTAAATGCTTGGATGTATGGCTACCAGTGTATAGTAGCAGCCTCTCATTGATTTGTACAGGACTCTGGCAACACCGGCGACTCCTGAACACAGACCGCCCATCTGTGCCTAGATGGATGAGCCCTAAGCCAACTTTAATTTTTAATTTTTTAATTTTATTTTATTCACCCTCTTTTTTCAGACACTTTAGGCCCCTTTCACACATGTGAACTGTTAGTTTTATCAGTTCAGTCAGGTTTAAAAAAAAAAAAAACAGATCAAATTTACATCAGTTTTTCATTATTTTGTCATCTGTTTTTACATCCCCCAGCTAGAGTCCCTAACTACTTCAATACCAGACACTTTGCCCCCTTCCTGCCCAAACCAATTTTCAGCGCTGTTGCATTTAAATGACAACTGCACGGTCATGCAACACTGTACCCAAACTAAATTTGTATAATTTTGTTCCCACAAATAGAGCTTTCTTTTGGTGGTATTTGATCACCTCTGGGGTTTTTATTTTTTGCTAAACAAATAAAAAAAGACCAACAAAAATTTGGAAAAAAAATATGATTTTCTTGGTTTTGTTATTGTTATAAAATTTTGTATATAAGTAAGTTTTCTCCTTCACTGATGGACACTGATGAGGCTGCACTGACGGGCACTAGTAAGGCGGCACTGATGGGCACTGATGAGGTGGCACCAATAAGGTGGCACTGATGAGGTGGCACTGATGGACACTGATGATGGGCACTAATATGCAGCACTGAGGGGCATTAATATGGAATCATTTTTGGGCACAGATTGGCATCCCTGGTAGCCATGGGTGGCATACCTGGTGGTCATCAGTGGTGGGCATCCAAGGTGGTACTGGTGGCACCCCTGGTGGTTCTGGGTGGGCATCCTCGGGGGGGGGGGGGGAAACGCTGATAATCAGTGCAGACCCCCCTGTCAGGAGAGCAGTCGATCAGCTCTCCTCGCATCTGTCAGACGCAAGTGAGGAAAAGCCGATACACGGCTCTTCCTGTTCACACCATGATCAGCTGTGATTGGACACGGCTGATCACGTGGTAAAGAGTCTCCATCAGAGACTCTTTACCGCGATCGGTGTTGCGGTGTGTCAGGCTGACATGCCACACCACCAATTGCCCCCCCTAGCGCACCCCTGCGGGCGCAAGCCACCTATTATTCTGAAATATGTCATATGAAGTCCAGTCAGGATAACGGAACCACCGCCCGGCCATCATTTTGCCATAAGCCAGGCGGGAAGCGAAACTTCAGTAATTTTTTAATCGTTCCATCTACTAAATCTTCTGCCCTTGTTGTTTTAACTTTGGCTAGAATTTTTTTTTTCTTTCTGCCAGTAAATACCTTATACAGCCCAATTCCTGTTTCTTGTCTGGTAAAAAGCCTAGGCTTATGACATCATGCACATCTCTCTCTCTCGCTCTCGTGAGAATTTGCCCGGAAGGGAGGGGGAATGAGTCATAAGAGGGCCAATGAGAGCTGCAGAACTGGAGGTGTGCCTCTGTGTGTCTGTGTAAATCCAGGAAATAAACAGGCAGCAGCTTCAGCTGCCCACAGTTAAAATGGTTGCAGCCAGACTCCGTGGATGGAGATTTCTGCAGCATATTTGGCAAGTACAGAATCACATTATATATAAAATAATATGCAAAGTGGTTGGAGGGAAGCTTCAGAATGGTAAAGATGTTTTTTTTTACAAATAATGTGAGCAGACCGCAGTTCCTCTTTAATCACTTGAGTCTCTGAGCCATTTTTTCATGCAAATACAGACCGCTTGTCCGTTTACATCCTTTTTTCATCTGATCCGTTTTTTTTAACGGAAGAAAAATAGAGCTTTGATCTGTTCCAAAAAAACGGATGTTGACGGAAGTGGATGTAAGTGGATGTAAATGGACGATCATCCTTTTACATCCGTTTTTCCATAGAGATGCATTGATGTCCTTTTTCATCCGTCAACGGATGGATGAAAAACAGACAAACGGTCTGCATATGTGAAAAGATTAATTTACTAAAACTGGAGAGTGCAAAATCTGGTGCAGCTGTGTATGCTGCCAATCATCTTCTAACTTCAGCTTGTTTAATTAAACTTTGACAATAAAACTTGAAAGCTGATTGGTTTTTATCCAGAGCTGCACCAGATTTTGCACTCTTCCTTTTTTAGTAAATCCTCCCCTTCCTGTTAACATTCATTTACTCCAGCGTTAGCTGCACATCTTTACTGCAGATTGGCTTTCTGATAGTGACAATGGTGGACCAAGTTTGAGCAATGTGTGTTGGCCACTTATAGTCTGCATCAGCACTATTGAGATACAGCTGTCACCTCATAACCCCATAACAGGAAGGTTATGTACCCTCAACAAGGATCTTCATGGTAAAATCCCCAGACATTATTTTGATCAAAGCTGCAGATTTAAAAAGATTGAAAACAACTTTTGAACTATGTTACAATCAGGGGCGGATCCAGGGGGGGCAACGTGGCAATTGCTCCCCCCCCCCGAGAAAATAGTGAGCCGTGAGCGGGCCGGGTGGCCGTCGGGTGAGCGGGCGGGCAGTCAGGTAAGTGAGCGGAGCGGGCAAGCAGGCCACTAACTGGGCTAGCGGATGAGCAGAGCGGGCGGGCAGTCATGCCAGTAAGCGGGCCACTGGGTCAATGGAAAGGCAGTACAGTGAGCGGGCGGATGAGGGATGACATCATCTCTCACTGCTTACCCTCACATGTGCTGAAAAACTGGGGAGAGAAGCCTGTTTCTCTACTGTCACTGTTGTTGCAGGATAGTGACAATCTGCATCTGGTGGCAATTACCGTGGCAAGTGACAAACTGCATCTGGTGGCAATTAACGTGGCAAGTGACAAGCTGCATCTGGTGGCAGTTAACATGACAAGTGACAATCTGCATTTGGTGGCAATTAACGTGGCAAGTGACAATCCGTATCTGGTGGCAATTAACATGGCAAGTGACAAGCTGCATCTGGTAGCAGGTGACGTGGCAAGTGACAACCTGCATCTGGTGGCAGGCAATGGTGGCAAGTGACAATCCGCATTTGGGGCCAGGTGACGTGGCAAGTGAGAATCTGCATCTGGTGGCAAGTGAGAATCTGCATCTGGTGGCAAGTGAGAATCTGCATCTGGTGGCAAGTGCCGTGGCAGGTAACAAGCTGCATCTGGTGGCAGGCAATGTGGCAAGTGACAATCTGCATCTAGTGGCAGGGAATGTGGCAAGTGACAATCTGCATCTGGTGGCAGGTGACACGCTCAGGGCTCCCACTGATTCTGCATTAGGGTGAGTTGAACTATTTCATTTTATAATAATAATCAATAATGCGCTTCAATGATCCTGACACCATAACAACCATGGTGCCGGGATGATTGAAGCACCAACACCAGCCATTGCCCCGACAAATTGCCTGCGAAAACCTTATTTTCTGGCAGTGCCCCTCCCGAGACTAGACTCTGGATCCGCCCCGGGTTACAATAGAAACAATTATATAAGACATTAGTAAATATGTTTAGATATACCTATATGCTGGTATGATAACATAATCATTCTACTGTACTGTAAACATAACTGTAGGAGTAATGTCTATCAAACATTCACCAGAAGCAGCAGCATATAGAGAATGCAACAGATTGTGGACAATGTAGAGATGATATTCCAGAGAATAAACCAGGCAAGACACTTATTTACGAAATAAGGCCACAGTTATAAGAATAGCACAGCTCTCTTTTGTCAGTTTATGGAGGTTATTCACTGCTAGGGAAAGCAGCTGAACCCTCATGAAGCCACTGCTGGGCGAAACATGTTGGGTTTTGGGTTGAGGGTCACTTTTATTTGGAAACGACTATTACTTTGCTCATACAGTGAGGCTAAAATATCTGGCGTAGGAGAGTCAAGATGACCATACATGTAAAAATATCTCTTATTTAGCCTGCTTGGATGAATGAGAGAAATCTCCAGATTCCCCATCTATGCTAAATGGTGTGGATGGACCAATCTTCCACTGCCAACTATTGTATTCTGACAGCCAGCACTTGCAGCTTTCAGAACACCTGAACAGTGAGTCCCAGCTTATTGCATACAGCCCCTGTCCAGCCAACATTTTTTTTTGCCCAGGTTCTTTAATTTCTTAATTTATTCAGCCTGGTTGTGTCAGTAGGGCCACCCACAACTCAAATTTCGTCTGATGCACAGGAATCATTTGAAATTTGAGCCAGGTGTGGCCAACTTACAGCTCAAAGCTAGGTATGAATTATATTGAATGTGTACTTTGATTCAGCTTGGACCAATGTAAGTATGCATATCTCATATCTCATACCTGAGCGATTGCTGGGAGAGCTGAATTACAAAAGAATTCCCAAATAAGGGAGAAAAAAGGGGAGACTTTACTGGTACCAATTGAAGTCACACTTAGCCTCGTACACATGATCGGATTGTTGCCCAACAAAACCGGGGCCTTTTGTCCGAAGGGCGTTGGCCCAAACTTGTCTTGCATACACACGGCCACACAATTGTTGGCCAACAAATACGAACGTAGTATGAATTAGTGACTTGTATAGTGACTTGTATAGCGCTACTTATGCGAACTGAATTGCCTCAGGGCGCTTTCTGCCGCCAGTGTCCATCTGCGGTAGTGACGTACTACGTTGTTTTTCAGCTCTTTAGCGCCACCCTTTGGGCTCCTTCTGCTAATTTTGTGTTAGTAGAAGTTTGGTGAGTGTTGATTCGCTTTTTTTATTTTGCACTTTTCATTTCGCACTTTTCAGTTCGCGCTTTTCAGTTCGTTTCTGAACGGCCGTTCGTCAACCAGCCATGTTGCAGAATCGGAGGAGATAACGTGTTATTTATTATATGACCTTGGAGTTATTGCTTTGCCAGTATTTTTCTGGTTGAATAATGATTTGATTTTTTATATTTTCTATATTTTTGGATGCATAGAATGCACTTTTTGGTTGAGTTCTATTGGCAGATAGCATGTCTAATTTTATTTGTTTTCTTTTTTTTAATGCACAATACAAAAATTGTGAAGAATAATACTTGGCTATGTGTTTTACTTCAAATGACAGTTTGGGAGTAGGCAGTTACATATAAAAAATACAATGTAAAGTTATCAAGGGACACCAACATAGTTGTATCTTTGATCTTAAAAACTACGGGATAATGGTGTTGTGGTAACTTGCCCCCAAAAAAAAGCATAATAATATTATTCTTGATATCACTAGAAAAAAAAAAAAGCTTTTGAAAATTTGTTTGCAATAACTCCATCAGTATTACCAGCAAAGCAGCTTCATTATTATCTCATAGAAGAAGAAGGGAATTGTGCGCTGCATTTCGAGATTTCATAATTTGCTGCGTCACAAATGTTAATTCTCCATTACGAACGCTAGTTTACAAGACCGATCGCTTCTGGCTCGTCCTTGCTTCCGAGCATGCGTGTTTGTACTTGGACTTTTGTCCGACAGACTTGTGTACATACGATCGGAAAATTCGACAACACACATTTGTCCGCGGAAAATTTGAAAACCTGCTAGCCAACATTTGTTGGCGGAAAGTCCAACAACAATTGTCCGATGGAGCATACACACGGTCGGATTTACCGCCAACAACCTGTCATCACACATTTCCCATCGGAAGGTCCGATCGTGTGTACGAGGCTTTAGTTAAAATACAAACAACTTTATTTAAAAAATGTTGAAAGTTGGGGGATCATGTGTTGCCCCAAAATTACAATTATTTCTTCCAAAGAACAAAGAATATTTAAAGTATAACTAAAGGCAACACTTTTTTTTGTTTTGTTTTGGATAGAGTGGAGAGGGATTAGAACCCCCATCAGGTTTTATTGCTGTCTGAGCCCTCCTTTAGGAGATTCAACCTCTGTATTTGTCCTGTTTTTGTTTTTGTCATTGAACGTAAAAGTAAAAGAAAACCCCAAATTTTGGGTTGTCCCCAGAAAAGTAATAGAGGGGAAATCATCCAATGGTGACACCAGTTCTAGTAACCTGGGGGTCCCCAAAAAATGCCCTTTTTGCAGGAATTTTCTCTCACTTTCTGTTTGGCTATGGGACAGGAAGTGAAGGGAAATCTCCATAATGGGACACAGATGGCGAAAAAAAATCTGACATGGGTATTTGCCTATAGTGACAAGCACATAGATAGGTCAACGCATTTTGCAAAATTGTTTCCTCAGCACACTTCACGTGCTTTCAGGAAAAGCAACCTGGCTAGAGAAATATATATTAGATACTGTATAACATACCAACATTTTTTTTTCAATTAATAAATCATTTTGCTGTGAAAGCTGACAAACACTGTAGTAATCAACGCTACGATTATGATAGCAGCAATCTTACAGGTTTTGTGAGCAGTTGCCCTTCTGCATAGTGAACACACAGGGTCACTTGCTTGGCATTGCCGCCAATTGCAGAACGCTTAGGAGTTGAATTACTAAAACTGGAGAGTACAAAATCTGGAGCAGTTCTGCATAGAAACCAATCAGATTCCAGTTTTTTTTTTGTTTTTTTGCAGAAGCTTTATTGAACAAGCTGAAGTTAGATGCTGATTGGCTACCATGCACAGCTCCACCAGATTTTGCACTGTCCAGTTTTAGTACATCATCCCTTTTGTATTTTTTTTAATTAATGCAAAGCATTTTCTGATTAGACAAGGTAGAGATTGTGCTATTACCACCCACCCCTCCACCTCATCCAATCAGAGAAGGCCTTGTGTTCATTAAAAATACAAGGCATTCTGTGAATGGTGGTGTGCCATGCATAGGACCCTCTGTGGTTACTATGTTGAAAGGAAGATCGCTGCTATTACTGTAGTAGTCGGTGTAACAATGATCGCTCAGTTATGAGATATGCATACTTACATTGGTTCAAGCTGCACCAATGAAATTATACAACACAAATCATTCCTAGAATTCAGCTTAAAGACCAACAATTAGGACCCTCGAAGGTTCTCCTTGGCTCCTTTCACAAAAGCCATCCGATCGGGTCCGCCTATCAGTTTTTCAGGCAGACACGATCGGACCCTCCTTTCTCTTCTATGGGCAGATGGACGTAAATGGACTTGCGTCCATTTAACCTCAGATCCAATATGGCAAAAACAAATGTAAGGAGATCAGTTCCCTGCCGTCTGGCTGGATCAGATCAGAGGACAGTCAGGTGTAAAGGGACAGCTGGTCAGTTTACATCAGACTGCCCATAGAGCAGAGTGAGCTGTGTCCATGTCTGCTCCGCTTATGCACCTGTCACCCGGCAGATCGGCTCAGCTCAGCAGGGGACCAGCGGACAGATCCGCTGCTGTGCAGAACGGATCCGGCCTGTGGGATAGGGGTTTTACTTTTCTTTCCCTTACCTTGGAGTTAAAAAGGATTCAGGTAAAAATGGAAATGTGCAATAGTAAGAATTAGATAAGGTGTAGCAGGAAATGTACTCTTCTCTCATTTATTTTATTAACCTCCCTGGCAGTTTGGTGTGGCTCAGGGTTAAATTTCAGTACCATTAGCGGTAACCCCAAGCCACACTCGGGATTGCATTGCAGGATCCTGGTGTGGTATACTTATCTTGTCTCCAGGATCCTGCAATGTCCCCCTGCTGTGTCCGTGGGCTCTGTCCTCCGCCCGATGTGTCTGTGTGCCGGGCTCCGTTTCCTGCGAGCGTCGTAACGCACGGGGGCGGAGCCCGGCGGCAAATTCAAAAATAGAAAATTCATAACACTTACAGTACATTGTAATCTTACAGATTACATTACTGTATGGAATCATTTCACATCCCTTTTTCCCTAGTGCTTTGTCCAGTGTCCTGCATGCAGTTTTATATTATATATACTGTTCTTTCTGCCTGGGAACTTGAGATTGTCCATAGCAACTAAAAAGTGTCCCTTTACGTCAAAAGTGGTTTTAGACCAGCTAGAAAACAGCGATAGTAAATTAGAATCACTTGCAGAATTGAGCGATAGTGAATCGTGGGGAAATTAATTTTATTATTAATATTTTTTTTTTTTTTATAATTATTTATAGTTATTTATTATATTATAATTTATGATTTTGTGTTTCAAAATTTATCATACCCGGGATATCTACTAGACTCTTGTTTGGACAGATTTAAGTGTGTTATTGCTAAGAATTACAGGCCTACAATATAAAACGCCAAATTTCTTTGTAAAACAATTGTACCTCCTTGAGACGCAAAAATTTGACATAATCATACCGCCAGGGAGGCTACGCAAGCTTTGAGGAAGTATCATAGGACATAATAGGCTACTGGGAATATATTTATTTTATTATGACACGTTTTATATGGGTCATGGGTCGACATGTGGGTCGCATGTCCCTGTTCGGTATTAATTCATGAATTTCGTCATGACCTACAAAACTAAAATTAATAATTTATAGGGACATTAGTAGCCACAACATTTGCTAGTTTCCTACACCTCTGGTGTCAAGCAGTAGAGTGGATAGCTCTGCTATACTGAGTACTACTCGCCTCCCTCTGTACCTTGCAATCTAGAAAAACATTTTTTAAGTCCATTATCCAGCCTTGACAGACCTTCCCGTTTTGGTTGTCATTAAATAGATTATTTTCGACTCTTATAACTGAAGCATGCCCACTGAGCCCCCTGCATCTGTCAGCTTGACTATCAAATTAAGAAGAAATTCATGCGTGACGGTTTGCATAAAGGATTCACTTAGAGGCTCGGTTACAAGCAGACATTTCCTGTCTTATCAATATGAATCCGCACATAGACATATTTATATTGCCTTTAAAAGATCAAGCATACAACAACCCTTTCAAGACGTCTAGAGCTGTACGCTACCAACAGCAACCTTCCCCAATTCTTGTATAATTGCTCAGTTCTTACATTTATTCAAAGATTAGAACCGAAACGCGATACGGCTTTGATTGCATCCTGTAAGACGCAGGAAGCTTTTAGACACAAGTCTTGGGTTTCCAAATCTATTTATGCTGCGTTGTAGCACCTGTACTTGTTCATTAGAGTTGCTTATTTATTGATAGCAGCATCTGTACTCACTGCTGCAAAAACACATTTACCGTGGAACACGCCGACCTAAATTGGCGATACGTGCTGAAAGGTCACCTGACCTTTGTGCGAGGTCATTATAGAAATAAGTAATACTATATTGATGAAGGATACCTCCCTCTGATAACAGTCATGGTTACAGCTGTATTCTGTGTAGAAACAATGTTACAAACTGTACTATACACCAGTGAAGATGACCCGATCTTGTAATATCTGAAATTGCATACATTAATTGAACTGTTGGTGTCCAATACAACAGTATATAATATACACTCACCGGACACTTTATTAGGTACACCTGTTCAATTGCTTGGTAACACAAATTGCTAATTGTAACGAGCCCCTTGCTCAGTTCCACTCTCCCGACACTCCTCTGCTGCTATAGAATCAGACTGCAGATCACAACATCTGATTGTTCGGTCATCCGATGCTCCGGGACTAGAACTACAGCTCTGTGCCATTCTAGTCCAGTTGTGATAGCTCAGAACCAACACCAGGCAGGCTGTATGTAAGTTCAAACAGGAATCTCACTTTATTGCAAAATACAGGCTTTTATACACTAATAGTGGAGGTGCAGACCTCCTGCTCATATTACTCTAACAATACAGCTGTAACCTAATTAACCTAATTAACATGAGCTAATTAACTAATCCCTTTAGACAGCCTAGATGACTCAGACATGACTTTTAGGCCAGACTGGCCATCTTGTAGTTCAGAAAATCCAATCAACATTATCACAATCAACATAGACACTTCTTCACACAATAGCAGAGTTAATTAACACAAACAACAATGGGGATCTAATGACTCTTAGATCCCATACTATAGACTTATTTACAATACACATTTTAGCAGACAACAGACAGACAAGTGCTGGAATTTACATCAGCATCTCCTAACAGTATCTGTCCCAGCATTATGAATCAGCCACTATTCCAATATGGCAAATCCAGTGTCCCCAGAGTCTGTGTGTCCTGGGGGACCAGGACCCGAATCCACAGTAATACCACCTCAAGGGTCCCCAGGCATACAGCTCACAAAGAGCACCATTCCCCCAAATGCAAGGGCCCCCGATCGATCGGCAAGAGGCTAGCATACAGTCCCCTCCAAAAGTCTCTCTCCCGGCTAGGTCTTTCACACTAATCAGCCAATCACATGGCAGCAACTCAATGCATTTAGGCATCTAGGTGAAGATGACTTGCTGAAGTTCAAACCAACCATCAGAATAGGGAAGAAAGGGCAATTAAGTGACTTTGAAGGTGGCATGGTTGTTGGTGCCAGACAGGCTGGTCTGAGTGTTTCGAAAACTGATGATCTACTGGGATTTTCACACACAACCATCTCTAGGGTTTACAGAGGATGTTCCAAAAAAAGAGAAAATATCCAGTGAGCGGCAGTTGTGTGGACAAAAATGCCTTGTTGATGTCAGAGGAGAATGGGCAGACTGGTTTGAGTTGATAGACAGACAACAGTAACTCAAATACCAGATTGCTACAACCAAGGTACCATCTTTGAACACACAACACATTGAACCTTGAAGCAGTTGGGCTACAGGAGCAGAAGACCACACCAGGCACCACTCCTCCTCAAAATGTAGCCTGGTCTGATGAGTCTCGATTTCAGCTGCAATATTCAGATGGTGGGGTCAGAATTTGGTGTAAACAACATGAAAGCATGGATCCATTCTGCCTTGTATTAACGGTTCATGCTGGTGGTGGTGTAAAGGTGTGGGGGATATTTTCTTAGCACAATTTGGGCCCCTTAGTACCAACTGAGCATCGTTTAAACGCCACGGCCTACCTGAGTATTGTTGCTGACCATGTCCATCCCTTTATGACTACAGTGTCCCCATCTTCTGATGGCTACTTCTAGCAGGATAATGCACCATGTCACAAAGCTCAAATCATCTCAAACTCGTTTCTTGAACATGACAATGAGGTCACTGTACTCCAATGGCCTCCACATTCACCAGATCTCAATCCAATAGAGCACCTTTGGGATGTGGTGGAACAGGAGATTTGCATCTTGGATGTGCAGCCAACAAATCTGCAGCAACTGCGTGATATAATCATGTCAATATGGACCAAAATCTCTGAGAAATGTTTCTAACACCTTGTTGAATCTATGCCATGAAGAATTAAGGTAGTTCTGAAGGCAAAAGGGGGTCCAACTGGGTACTAGCAAGGTGTACCTAATAAAATGGCCGGTAAGTGTGTATCTAGTATACAGTATATACTGCTGTATTTTTTTTTTTTTATTTAACTTATAAATATCACGAGCGTAATGGTCCCCACAGGGGGAATATCATATCTCAACTAGTGACATATCTCAACTAGTTTCACGTGAATCTATATCAATTATACCTGTACCCATAGGCGTGCGCACAGGGTGTGCCAGGTGTTCCTGGGCACACCCTAATCGCCTTGTGTGGTGCATATTCCCCCCTGTTTAGACCACTGATATTTCATCCCCCCAAAAAAGTTACAAAATAAAATAATTTATTTAAAAATAAAATAAAACTTATGACACTGTCCACTGCCCTACTGACACCATCAGTACATATACACATGCATATGTATTTGAGCTTTGGGGTGCATACCCTAATGCAAGAGGCTGCGCACACCTATACCTGTACTGCAATAGTCCACACTCCTTTTGTCCTCAGGGACCCGTTGGGGACTGGTCCCTTATTCTGTCTACTTCAATCTATTTGGATGATGGTACATTGTTGTTCTACATATACCTCACTCTTTACATTTAGGGGTTATACATTCTATACATTATACAGAGTAAGTTTGAACATAGACTAAATTCCATCTAGTTCGACCAAAAGAAAAAATAAATTAACTGGAAAATCTCCATATAGAGAATCCTATACAGATCTATAAGAAGGCAAAAAAAGCATGATCCAATATTTTTCATTGGGGGAGGGGGGGGGGGTGTAAATTCCTTCTCCCACCCATATCAGACAGTGTGGATGGATGAATCTCCCCTGTCAGTTATTGTATTCAGACAACCAGCACCCATGGCTGTCAAAATACCCAAATAGAGGTTATGTTTTATCAGATGCAAACGGTGTTCAGAGAAAATTTTCCACCTGGCTCCTTCGTTTTCATATTGAAGAATGTTGGGTGGGAGGGGGCCCTGTTGACCCCAGTCCACCCGACACACATATATAATATCTGATTGCACTGGCACAAACACACAGGTTTGTACCAAAATGACGTCATTCTTCCTATCTCCTAACAATACAAATCACAAACCTATGCAAAACCAATTTGTATACTAAAAAAGCCAAACAAATGTATATAACAATCATATACTGTGTAATACCACCATTTGTAATTAAATAAAATAATAATATAAAAGGCAAATAAAAGTCCCACTTCAATAGAGTCCTTTTGGCTTATTCCTTTGTGCTCCACAATTACTTTAATACCATACATGTGGATCCCTGAGTGAATCCAACACCATTTACACCAAGCTCTCACCATGTTGTTTGACCTATGGATACAGTAGGTCAAAATAATGGCTGGGTTCACACTTACGCAAATTGGATGTCGGTTTCCCTGCATCCAATTGGCATGAAAGGAGACTGTGACCGGCTCTAAATGGAGCTGGTTCACACATCCCTGAGGCGGCCGCGGAGCGCACAGCAGAAGGGTCCTGTGCATCTTTTACTCCATTTCAGGCAAAAATTTGGACCTGATTTGCCCCTGAAATGGAGAACAGGGATGCACCGGACCCCCTGCTGCGAGCCGCTCCACACATAGTGTGAACCCAGCCTCAAGGGGCATACCAGGTGGTTCTCTACACTCTTCTGCTGGAATCATGCATTGCCCTTTATTCTCCACTCTTTCCTATTTTTTCCTTGGCCTCTGATATTGTTTCCAAAGGTATCAGATTTTTTCCTGCGTACTGCTCTGAAAAAAATAAAAAGAATCATAGTGCTTTCCGCTAAAATATTACTACTTTTATGAAAAGGGTTAAAATATGCACTCACAGTTAAAACATGTACACTTACCCCTTAAAAATAAGGCTCAGCGATCATGCTCTGGGCTTTCAGGTTCAACAGGATGATGTCATTAGCTCCCCCGCTGAGGCGTTCCGTCACACCCATGTGACTTCTCTTTGAGGAAGACACATGGGTGTGACGCATTGCAATATTTTAGTGAAAAGCACTAAGATTCTTTTAATTTTATGCCTCTTTTCTGATTTTTTCATGATTATTTTATTTAATTACACATGGAGACTGTGACAGGAGTCACTTTGGGCGGGGGGCCCGTGGAACCCAGAATCCCATGTGGAGGTTGGGAAACGCTTGTTTCAGCTCCCCATGCACCTCCTATGTCTAAGTAACCCTGTGTCTATTAGGGGCACAGGATGATCGAGAACCCCAGTCTGATCTATACTAATCGGGCCCACTGTAGAACCACACTGGAATGTTGTATAAAAATATATATATATATTTATATACCGTATATATTCCTTATATATACACAGTATCTCACAAAAGTGAGTACACCCCTCACATTTTTGTAAATATTTTATTCTATCTTTTCATGACAACACTGAAGAAATTACACTTTGCTACAATGTAAAGTAGTGAGTGTACAGCTTGTATAACAATGTGCATTTGCTGTCCCCTCAAAATAGCTCAACACACAGCCATTAATGTCTAAACCGCTGGCAACAAAAGTCAGTACACCCCTAAGTGAAAATGTCCACATTGGGCCCAAAGTGTCAATATTTTGTGTGGCCACCATTATTTTCCAGCACTGCCTTAAACCTCTTTGGCATGGAGTTTACCAGAGCTTCACAGATTGCCACTAGAGTCCTCTTCCACTCCTCCATGACGACATCACGGAGCTGGTGGATGTTAGAGACCTTGCGCTCCTCCACCTTCTGTTTGAGGATGCCCCACAAATGCTCAATAGGGTTTAGGTCTGGAGACATGCTTGGCCAGTCCATCACCTTTACCCTCAGCTTCTTTAGCAAGGCAGTGGTCGTCTTGTAGGTGTGTTGGGGGTCGTTCTCATGTTGTAATACTGCCCTGTGGTGCAGTCTCCGAAGGGAGGGGATCATGCTCTGCTTTATTATGTCACAGTACATGTTGGCATTCATGGTTCCCTCAATGAACTGTAGCTCCCCAGTGCCGGCAGCACTCATGCAGCCGCAGACCATGACACTCCCACCACCATGCTTGACTGTAGGCAAGACACACTTGTCTTTGTACTCCTCACCTGGTTGCCACCACACACGCTTGACACCATCTGAACCAAATAAGTTTATCTTGGTCTCATCATACCACAGGACATGGTTCCAGTAATCCATGTCTTTAGTCTGCTTGTCTTCAGCAAACTGTTTGGCTTTCTTGTGCATCATCTTTGGAAGAGGCTTCCTTCTGGGATGACAGCCATGCAGACCAATTTGATGCAGTGTGTGGCGTATGGTCTGAGCACTGACAGGCTAACCCCCCACCCTTTCAACCTCTGCAGCAATGCTGGCAGCACTCATATGTCTATTTCCCAAAGACAACCTCTGGATATGATGCTGAGAACATGCACTCAACTTCTTTGGTCGACCATGGCGAGGCCTATTCTGAGTGGAACCTGTCCTGCTAAACCGCTGTATGGTCTTGGTCACTGTGCTGCAGCTCAGTTTCAGGGTCTTGGCAATTTTCTTATAGCCTAGGCCATCTTTATGTAGAACAACAATTCTTTTTTCAGATCCTCAGAGAGTTCTTTGCCATGAGATGCCATGTTGAACTTCCAGTGACCAGTATAAGAGAGTGAGAGCGATAACACCAAATTTAACACACCTGCTCCCCATTCACCTCTGAGACCTTGTAACACTAACGAGTCACATGACACCGGAAAAATGGCTAATTGGGCCCAATTAGGACATTTTCACTTAGGGGTGTACTCACTTTTGTTGCCAGCGGTTTAGACATTAATGGCTGTGTGTTGAGTTATTTTGAGGGGACAGCAAATTGACACTGTTATACAAGCTGTACACTGACTGCTTTACATTTTAGCAAAGTGTAATTTCTTCAGTGTTGTCACACGAAAAGATAGAATAAAATATTTTCAAAAAATGTGAGGGGTGTACTCACTTTTGTGAGATACTGTGTATATATATATATATATATATATATATATATATATATATATATATATATAGTATATTGTCTCCTACTATGGTGTGCTCTGTGTTGGGTCGTTTCGGGGGGGGGGGGGGGGGGGGGCTGCATTCCATTGTTCTATTGTGGCTGTCTGCCTTGGGAGAAACCTATTATGGGATGTATATGTCTCTGTGGATTAGCTGTGAGAGGGGAGGGGGGGTTTCTCCAGCAGCCCCTCCCAAAGACAGCCTACTGATGAGAAGTTTGAATCCACCTGTGTCTTGCTACTGGTGGAGGTAAAGTCTACCCCGCCCTGTTTCATTATGAAAAGGAGGGGGCCTATCCCCTGAGTGTATCTCCATGTACCTGTGTTCAAAAAAACAGTTTATTTTCCAACTTTGTAACTCAGCTAGTCTCATCTGGTTCTTGGTTACAATATTCGGCTGTAAAATCTGATATCTGAGTATCCAGATTGGAGAAAGCAGTGTACTGATGGATGCACTCAAGTGGAGTGCTACGGGGATCCGTCACAGTGACGTTATACAAGAATGTTATATACGTTTGTTTGGCTTTTTCAGTACAAATTGATTTTGCATAGGTTTGTGATTTGTATTGTTAGGGGATAGGAAGAATGATGAAATTTTGGTACAAATCTGTGTGTTTGTGGCGCTGCAATCAGATAATATTTATAGTATGTATTTGGTGGTGTGTGGGAACACATAACATTGCAAGCAGCAGCAGAAGTGGTTATTTGGCCACTTTATATAGGAGATTGCGCAGGGTTTTTTTTTCACTTTAATAGTTAACGCCACCCAACATCCTTAAAAATAATCAAAGATGCTGAGCAAAAAATTGTAGCCGAGGAACATCTGCATCCAATCAGATGCAGCCACTGCTTGAGTATTTTAACAGCCAGCTGTCAGAATGCGATGAGCGCAGTGGGGGATTAATCCATGGTTTTGGATATGGATGGTGGAATCTGTCAGATTTATATTGTTCAGCTCGGGGGGGGGGGGCTGAACGAAAAAATATACCAGTGTCGGCCAGCTTAAATGTCTTCGTCCTGTGTGCAGAATTCTCTCTCTGATGTGCTGGTGATACTTTACCTAAAAAAGACTAAGAAGGGTTATTGTAACACAAGGCAGTCCATGAGGGAAGGTGTGCAGTCATCTCTTTTCTTACCAGTCATACAAGTTGGCCTCCCCATATCTGCAAAGCACAGTGTATTCCCCCTACCTGCTATGCTGATACTAGTCTGTATATATAGCATGGGGTAAAGGGTTTAAGAGGGAAAAGAAGGCAGTGATTTGCTTAGCTGTCTAGCTCTAATCCTATGTATTCTTAGAGGATCAACGCTAAACCTTTCTTAAATATAAAACCAAGAAAGAATAAAGACTTGTAGACGAGCCATGAACATCCAAGCTCTTTGTCTTTTTTTCAGCATGAAGATTTTTTTTAAGCTGAACGCCAAACATAGTAAAATGAACACCAGTAAATGCCGTTAGGTAATAAATTAAATAATGTGTTTTAAAGTCAACTATAATAAATGTCTGCATTTTTATTTGATTTCAGGCTCTTGAATTGCCATGTACAGGAGAATTCAGGCAGAGAGAGGGAGGGCCAGCTCTTGGGACCAATCAGGTGCCTTGAACTTATATGGGCTACCAGGAAGCAAGGCTGTTGCTGCTTCTTCCCTGTCCAATCACAAGCTGGGGGTGGAGAGGTGACCTAGTTGTGCTTCCAAAATGTGCTGAGAGAAGTCAGGTCAGCTGGATGGACAAAAGTAAAAATCTTTGGCAGGTAGGACAGCTCCCATATGCTGTATATACGTGAAGTGTATATTGTGAGTTCAGCTTTAAAGCTCAACTCTGGGAATTAGAGAAAAATCTCCCCTTGCAGTGGGGCCTCCTAAACTGCAAGGGTCAAATGCTCATTATCTCCAGGTATAGGAACAGGCCTTATTATACAGTATCTAACAAAAGTGAGTACACCCCTCACATTTTTGTAAATATTTTATTATATCTTTTCATGTGACAACACTGAAGAAATGACACTTTGCTACAATGTAAAGTAGTGAGTGTACAGCTTTTATAACAGTGTAAATTTACTGTCCCCTCAAAATAACTCAACACACAGCCATTAATGTCTAAACTGCTGGCAACGAAAGTGAGTACACCCCTAAATGAAAATGTCCAAATTGGGCCCAATTAGTCATTTTCTCTCCCCGGTGTCATGTGACTCGTTAGTGTTACAAGGTCTTAGTTGTGAATGGGGAACAGGTGTGTTAAATTTGGTGTTATCGCTCTCACTTTCTCATACTGGTCACTGGAAGTTCAACATGGCACCTCATGGCAAAGAACTCTCTGAGGATATGAAAAAAATAATTGTTGCTCTACATCAGTGGTTCTCAACCTGGTGGTCGGGACCCCCTTGGGGGTCAAATGACGATTTGCCAGGGGTCACCGAATCCTGAGCTATTCCTGAAGCCTACGCTGCTCTCCCAGCCTTTTCGTGGCCACCCAGCAGGGCTGTTCCTGGAGCCCGCGGCCGCCCACTCAGCCTCTTTGCAGCCACCCATTCAGTTGATGGCATGGCTGGGGGACAGAGACTAGAGGTTAGCAGACTGGTGAGGAATGTGAAGTGGGAGAGGCTGGAGGGAGACTCCATCTCCTGATTTCGGCATAGGTGTCACTGCTACGAGACACCACAAAGTCGGAGACAGTGAGTAACACTACCTGTGATTATAGTTGCCATTAAAAGTCCCCACTACAGTTCTCAGATCAGCAGCTGACCTTAATCAAGAGGATCTAAGTTGGCTGATCAGAACTCCCCCCAGCACTGCCACTGATCCCACAACCCCCCCCCCCCCCCCCACCAGCACTGCCACTCTTCCCAACTCCCCATCAGCACTGCCAGTCATCCCATTCCCCCCCACCAAGGAGTAAGAGAGGGAATAAAAATAGAGAATACATGGAAGGGAGAGGAAAAGAGGGGGAGGAACAAAGAAAAAGGGAGAGAAAGAATAAGAGAACAAGAAACACGGCTAGAGAGAGGGATGGGGGGGGCAAGAAATTAGCATAGAGAGAGATAAAAGGGAAAGAGAGTGGTATATTCTAAAACGTACCATAAGGGGTTTTAGTACTTAACAAGTGGAAAGTACTCAGGGAGAGCTAAATGTCCGTGGATTAGGGGTGCAAATTACTTGTCTTGCCTGGGTGCTGACAACCCATGCTACGAAAATAATTTTACTGTTAGGGGTCCCCACAACTTGGGAAATTTTATCAAGGGGTCACGGCACTAGAAGGTTGAGAACCACTGCTCTACATAAAGATGGCCTAGGCCAATGATGGTGAACCTTGGCACCCCAGATGTTTTAGAACTACATTTCCCATGATGCCCAACTACACTGCAGAGCGCATGAGTATCATGGGAAATGTAGTTCCAGAACATCTGGGGTGCCAAGTCGCCAACACTGGCCTAGGCTATAAGAAGTGCCATCCGGTATCCCAAGATGGAGCTGCTGCAAGGAGTGGAGTGTGAAAGCTGGGACCATCGATCCACATGTGCTGCTTCCTGTGGCTGCCTGGTCAACCTAGCTACCAGACTCAATTGCTGCACTTAGATTGGCACTCCCTTGCTGACTCTCTTAGCTTTTGCAGGTGCCATCCAGACCATATCCAGTGTATCCGTTGTAACAGTTTCCTTGGTATCCACCCCAGCTGGGATTACTTTTGAGAACCATAAGCATAATTTATTTGTCCACTTCACTCTTTTTGTCTTTGTCTCTTAGAGATTGCTTCAGTCTCTTATGCCGCGTACACACGGTCGGACTTTTCGTCTACAAAAGTCCAACAGACGCTGACGGACTAAAGCTGGCTGGTAATCCGATCGTGTGTGGGCTTCTCCGGACTTTCAACGGACTTTTTCAGCCTCAAATCCGACAGACTTTAGATTTGAAACATGCTTCAAATCTTTCCGACGGACTCGAGTCCGGTCGAAAAATCCGCTCGTCTGTATGCTAGTCCGACGGACAAAAACCCACGCTAGGGCAGCTATTGGCTACTGGCTATCAACTTCCTTATTTTAGTCCGGTGTACGTCATCACGTAAGAATTCGACGGACTTTTGTGTGATCATGTGTAGGCAAGTCTGTTTGTAGAAAGTCCGCCGCAAGTCCGTCGAAAGTCCGTCGAAAGTCTGTCGGACAGGCTGTCGGACTTTTGTAGCTGAAAAGTCCGACCGTGTGTACGCCCCATTAGAAGTGTGCTGGATTAAATTCTTCAGCGGTTCCTAAAGCCATAGGATTTATCCTGAGGATTTGAACCACATTGTACTTTTCCAGTTTGTCTCAGCGCAGGTTGCATCCATCACGCCATATTGGCAATTTTTAAAACTAACCTTGCTTATTTATATCTGGTCCCCCACAGTACACAGAACATGGAAATGCAAATTGTTTTAATAAATATAAACTGCTAAATACCTTTACTCATCAGAAGTATATAGCAGTCTTGTGAATTCTATCAGTGTCTGGTTAAAGCTTATAGGAGGAGTTTTTATGCTGCACTGAGCTGTCCTATTAGGATTCAGGACCCCTGAAAAACAAATGTATAGGCGCTGCAACCTTCCCACATAAAAGATCCGCCCGGTGCTCAGACCTTGAGGCTGCTGACACCTCCAACATACCAGAATAAAGAAAAGGGATGGTCGGCACTTAGGATGACATCCAAATAGTATTTCTTTATTAAATGCATGTACAAAGCTATAAAACAGCCTACGTATTTCGTACATTAGCCCTTAGTCATGGCGCCATACTATTTTGGATGTCAGCCTGAGTGCCCTTTCCTTTATTAAAGAGGAGTTCCACCCAGGGGGTCATGTAAAAAAAAAAAAAATTAAAAGTCAGCAGCTACAAATACTGCAGCTGCTGACTTTTAATTGGACACTTACCTGTCCCTGGGTCCAGCGATGCGGGGGATCGAAGCCCCGCTCGTCTCCCCCTCCGTTCAGCAGCGCCGGCATTGCGACTGTGGGCGCCGGGCTGTGGCTTCACAGCCTGGCACCCACTGCGCATGCGCGAGCAGCGCCGCGTGCCGTGATTGGCTGCTCAGTCACCTGGGACCTGTAATGGGTCCCAGATGATTGACAGGAGGGAGGGAGCAGAGCGGAGCCCTTCCTGTGCCGAGGGGGAAGTGATGTCACCAGCCCAGGCACTGGAAGGGGCAGACTACGAGGGACCCCCTAGCAACAGGCATTTAGAGGTGAGTAAAAAAAAAATATCCAAATTTTTTTTTTTTTTTTTTTTTTAGGATTTTTCATGTATTTTTGTTTTTTTGGGTGGAACCCCACTTTAAGGACCCCTGACCCTTTGTCTGGACAGTGCTAATTGGCCTTGTGCTTATCACATGCACGCACTCTCCCAAGAAAAAAAAAACTCTCCAGCAATACACACCAAACTGAGCATGTGCAGCCTGACTCCAGTAACTCTGTCTTATCCGGACATGTTCTGGAGTCAGTGGAAGAAGAGCAGGATCTGCGCATACAAGATCAAACAGCCTTTTTACACAATGCAGAGGATTAACCCCTTAGGTTCCACAGTGAGTATAACAAGCATGCTTTACTGCATATACAGACTGATTTTACTGGTGTGTGTTTAATTAATTCTTTGTATCTCTGCACCCCTGGACATAATGAGCAATTATCCATTGCATTTGAAAATGTACCCTTTTTTGCTGTGTCCAGAGTTGGGCTTTAAATCAGTAAATATCTATACAATTTAAGACACTTTAGCTCTAGTCATATGATGGCTATATAAAGAATTAGGATAGTGCCTGGTTCTCTGTAACGTCCATAGAATTGACATCTTTCTTCCATCTCATAAATAATGCCTTCTGCCATGGTTACAGTGAATTTTTGCTTGTACATCAAACTTGGTTATGAAACTCTGCATATGTTCTCTTCTTCATTGAGGCTTCCTTGACAAGATTTCCAGGAGATATGAATTTAAAATGTTGCAGGATGGTTTGCTAAGATCAGCACTTCCAAACCGCTATCAATTTGTGTACATTGTAGTGCCGTGTTTACAGAGTGTGACAGGTTCTGCACATCTTGTAGGACATGATGTTTGTGTATGGAGGACGGGTATTGTATATGGTACAGAGAGTTGTCAGGCCTCATTATACAAGGGCATCTGGTGCCTATAGCTAATGCTTAAAGTATCTCTTAATATTTTCAAGATAAGCTATCATAGCTTCTAGTTGTTTGGTTGTATGATATTTAAACAGTCTAGTTTTATCAAAGGGGTTTCTACTTTGCTTTACATTTATTTATTCACTCGTCTTTGTTTTTAATTGTTAAAAGATTAAAGAATGTCACCCTTACCTAGCTCTCCTTTATTTGTGTTTCTTCTACCGGTGCTCAATTAGCCAATTGTGCCAGGAACATTATAGATTATAGTCATCATCGTCATGCAGAGACCTTCTCAACCATTTCCAACAACCTCTCTAACTAACTGCGTAAAAACCTGCTGGTAACTAGTCTGTGTATTCTCACAGACCATTAACTAAAACAGGTATATATGGAACAAACATCCTTTATGCTAAAAAAAGATTTTCAAAATCAAAGTATGCAGTGGTAAATAGGTTTACAAAAGGTTTACATTGCCTTCTCCAGCTTGCCTTCTTGCATACTGCATCCTGGTGCCATCTCTCTGAAGCCCGTCTGGCACCAACAACCATGCCACGTTCAAAGTTACTTAAAGCCCCTTTGTTCCCTATTCTGATGCTTGGTTTGAACTTAAGTTGTCTTCACTACATCTAGATGCCTAAATGCATTGAGTTCCTGCCATGTGATTGGCTGATTAGCAATTTGTGTTATCAAGCAATTGAACAGGTGTACCTAATAAAGTGGCCGCTGAGTGTATATACAGAACCACTGGTGGGATTAGCAAGGTCACAAAGGGCTCACATTAGCGACTGGTCCCTGGTGTTCAGCCGCTGTGGGGGGGGGGGGGGGTGCCCAAGACAGCAGGACAGGGTCCTGCTGCAGAACATGGGCTCAGTTCACACTGTTGCGACCCCAAAGGTGTGTGACTTGCCTGCCATTTGCTTGCAATTTCCTTGCGACTGTTGTGATTTAACATTGCAGTCCATGGCACTAAATTGCACCAAAGTTGCAGAAAAGTAAAGGGCACCTTAACCGGAGAGTAAAGAGCCCCCAGATCACTGGGAAGGGCTCTGGGCTTAGAGGGAAGGGCCCTGGACCAATGGAGAGGGCCAATGCAGACAGGGGCACCCTTCATGGTTTCTTGCATTGGGGTCCATGGATATTCTAGTTACACGTCTGATATATAAAGTATATATAGTATATATTATCCAAATGCTGGAGTAATTTAAAATGAAGGGAAAATAAGTTACATTTTCAGTGCAGATCATCTGTGCTTTATTTATATGCATGTTTCCTTGTAGGATGTGGATATTTGCTTTTACCCACAATTGATAATCCATACAGTAACCAGTCAACCAGGTCATATGCCGGCTCTGGCTGTTGACGCATTCTTCAGTATTTTTCCCACCTACTGTTTGTGCATATGAAATGAGTACTTTGGACTTGGCTGTGATCACAGGAAAAAAAAAATGTTAACTCAGGAACTCCTCTTCCTCTTTGAAACCAGCCGTGTATTATATTTTCCTTGTAATTTATGTGACTATGTTGAAAAGTGAGCTTCCCTATTAAAAAGCCTTCGTGTTTTCTTCTTTCTTTCAAGATATGCTGCTCTACTTGGGTGCACGGAACATGTGATTGCGGCTGCCGGCTGCTAAAATAAGTTGAAAACACAAGTTAGATGATCTTAAATCAAAGCCGAATGTGCAGCCAGGATATTAGGAAGCGCTTCAGACACAACACTATCTGAGCAGCATTTGCTGTGGTTTGGGGCTTTTTTTTTTCTTGGCTTTTGCTGATCTATGTAAACATTTAACCCAGCAAATCAGCTACATTATAAAAAAAAAATAAAAAAAAATAAAAGTTATATTGGAATCCAAGAAGACTGATAATATACCAACTTTAATGTCATTCTAGGGTCTGCTGGCACATGTTTTTTTACAAGCTGTGGGGCAGAAACCTTGGCTTTAGTCTAGAATTATCATGGCAAAATGATGGGTTACTGTGCGGAGATTGTAACTGCAGCCTATCATTAATTTATATGGAGGTTTTTGTAGAATAAACACACACAGATTTATTTTACAAGGTATTGCAGAAGAGTGCTCATGATGTATATAGTACACTAACCCAGAGCAACCAATCAGATTCCATCTATCTAGAGCAGTCAGGATGATAAAATGTGATTTCTGATTATTAAGGGTTGTTGCACTAAAAACATTGCTCTTAAAGCTTATCTATGGTTAACGTTTAAAGTCAGAATAAAGACTCAGATTTTTTTTCTTTTATAACAAACATGTTATACTTATCTGCTCTATACAATAGTATTGCACAGAGCAGCCCCAATCCTCCTCCTCTGGGGTCCCCCTCTGGTGCTCCAGGCTATTTCCCCCCACCAAGTGCCCCCCATAGCAAGCTGATTGCTATGGGGGCACTTGTGCGTGCTCGCTCCTGAGCCTCGCTATGTGTGTCCATAAGACACATAGAGCAGGGCTTGGCCTGCCCCCTGCTCCCTCCTCACTGACTGTGATTGACAGCAGCGGTAGCCATTATGTCCCACTGCTGTCTCTGAGCCAATGAGGAGGGAGAGAGCCGAGACAGCAGCTGCTCTCATGCACTTCACTGGATTGGGCTCAAGTAAGTATTAGGAGGGGCTGGGGGGAGAGTGAAGGTTTTTAGTGAAGGTGTATTACTGTCATGCATAGAATGCATGAAGGTAAAAAACCTCCAGCCTTTACAACTACAGTAATACCTTGGATTATGAGCAGAATTCGGATCGGTCAAAAAAAGGTTCACCGATTTGAATTCTGTGTGAAGAATAGCTGGTTGTTACGCAACGGGCCAGGAAGCCGGCCACCCACGTCCTTAACAACCAATGACTCATCGTCTGTCAGCTGGCCTCCTCACTGACAGATGAATGTGAAGAAAAGAATGCCAGCATTATCCGGAAAAAGAAAAAAACGGCGTGGGGTCCCCCCAAAAATCCATAACAGACCTATATCCGAGCATGCAGCCCAGCAGGTCAAGAAAGGGGGGGGAGGGCGAGTGAGCTCCCCCCCCACCTCCTGAACATACCAGGCCACATGCCCTCAACATGGGAGGTGGGTGCTTTGGGGCAGGGGGCTCTGACCTCCCCCACCCACTCCAAAGCACCGTGTTTTCATGTTGATGGGGACAAGGGCCTCATCCCCACAACCTTGGCTGGTGGTTTTGGGGGTCTGTGGGCTCGGGGCTTACTGGAATCTGGAAGCCCCCTTTGACAAGATCCCCGCCCCCCCCATGCGAATGAGTATCTGGTACAGAGTACCCCTACCCATTCACTAAAAAAGTGTCAAAAAGTAATAAAAACACAGAGACAGTTTTTGACAAATTTTTTATAAAAAAATAAAAAAAAGTTTCCCCTAATGTAAATCCATTGTCATTCATGCTGCCCGCCGATCCTAAAAGAAAAAAAAGCTCCTGCCGACACAAAGGCTGGCCGCCTACTGCAGTCTCCTCCGTTTGATAGTTCTAATATAGGTAAGGGGCGGTAAACAGAAGCAGGGACATCCTTGAGCTGCTGGTCCTCAGGAACATCTTTCTCTCCAACAAGGAGAAGAGCGGGCAGAACAATTTTGACTTTGTCAAATCTCACTCCAAATCTCCTGAAACTAGCAGTCAGTGACAGTAGTCCTGGTCACACCCTGCAAATATACAACTCTGGGGCTACAGAGCAGAAGTGACTAGGTATATGAAGCCCAGTGCTGTTTCCCAAAGGGGATTCAGGCAGAAGGTACATTTCAAGGTACTGCTTAGTCAAGTTTCACATTTCTAGATGTTCCTTAAAACATAGCAAATCTTCACTTTTAGAAATTAGTTCTTCTTCAAAACTGAAGTTTTTCTTTCCATAGTTCCATTGGTCCAGCTTGGACCAATATAAGTACCCTTATCCTTTTACCTGACTGATCCAGGTGGAAGCAGAGAATCGCTGAAAAAGTCACCACAACTACAATGATTGCAGAAGTCTCCCAGGTCTATTGACATATGGCTGCCTTTTTGGTAACCACAGGGGTTTGCTTGTTCAGTGCTGCCCCCATTTACAGAATCTCTTGTATTTTTTTAAATAAATACAAGGCGTTCTCAGATTGGACAAGGTAGTGAGGGACGACGGTGATGTCACAGTCTCTACCTCGTCCAGTCAGAGAATGCCTTGTATTTATTAAAAATACACAAGGCTTACTCTTAATTGCAGAAATGCCAAACAAGCAGCCCCTTGTGGTTACTGTGCAGGAGGACATTCGCTCAACACTAGACATGGAAGACCATGGCAATCAATGTTGTAGCAGCCATAAAGTAGATATCCTGGTTCCCTAGATGGGATTGTGATCTTGTGGTTTTTTTGAGCCACTGACCCAGAACAAGCATGAGGCATGTAAGGTCAGATTGAAGTTAAAACTCCTGGTCAATCTCATTCCTGTATAGTCAGTGAGCAGGATATGAAGTATATATATATATATATATATATATATATATATATATATATATATATATAGCACTAACCCCCGAAGGAGCTGCTGATTCATATCGGGCTGTTACCGTCACCTCTTTACCCGTAGTTTCACCAATACCAAAACTTAGAGTCCATGTTGAGCTTTGTATCTGACAATGTAGGCACCAGTCACTTTAGTACTTTTCCAATGCTTTAATGAGAAATAACTTGAAGAAGTAGCAGGAAAGAGGTAGAAGAGGAGTTGCAGGAAAGTTCAAATACCTTTTCTTTGGGTCACTGAGGAATTGAAATCTCGGGGACGAATATACCTTCAGTCCAAGATTAAATCTTTGCCCACCCGGATAGGTCTCTCTTACTGAAAGTCTCTGCCACAGACTTGAGAAGAGCAATATAAATGTACGATCCTCTGCCACAGGACGTAGTAGTTTTAGATGAACAGCAACACAGTACCAGAACCTTTAATCCGACTTGCAGTACTGTGCGGTAGATTAAATTAGGATGCATCCTCCAATTGAGTCACCAGGCCCCTCTTGAGACACCAGCCTTCCGCACGGTCCTCTCCAAGATGGGTCCTCCCCTGGGTCTTCTCAATTGTTTGGCTTCTTCCCGCAGGACAGACAGCACAGGACCATCTCTGTAGTAGTAGGCGCCAGACAGACTTCTGGGCCTACTTGCATGGCTGCAGCAACGCAGCCCTCCAGCCTGGAGGGCCACGAGGTAGAGCTGACAGTCACATACCTTTAGGCCAGGAGGGCCAGCAGGTGAAAGAGAACGAAAAATGGCGTCTGCCCCTTAAGTACTCTCTCCCAGAAAGCATAGCAGCGGACCACCTCTGCTGAGTTACCCCTGGGAAAGAAGAGCACTCAAAATACTTCAGCTTGTTGCTTTTCCAACACTGACCTATGGTGACAACGACACCTACAGGCAACAGTGTGGAACTGCACGCAACACTGCCAATGCTGGAACAGAGGCTAATTTAGCCACAGATTAACTCTGAACTATATACATAACAGATAACCCACTAAATTTACGAATATTTACAAATAAGCGCCTGATCGAAAATTTGTCAGTGCTACATATATATATATATATATATATCTATAGATATAGATATCTATATCTATAGATATAGATATAGATATCTATATCTATAGATATCTATATATATATAGATAAAATCTTTCAGAAAGACGCACAGCTTCAAATTAAAGTCTTACAGAGTGGTTAACCTTTTTCTCAAACCAATCTAAGCCAAAAAATATGAGTTTAAGTCAGGTGTAATGCAAACAGTGTTCCCATGACACCAGCTATATCACTTTTCTATATTTCATCATATCAATTAAGGCCAGCCTTAGCTTATATGTTATATCATCCTGTTTTTCACAAGATAAATATGAATCCTCTGGAGGCAGAGCAACATCCCAAAATTTTCTGTGCCTTCGATTATCCTATTAGACAAGTATACAGTTTGCCTTGCAAGGTTATTCAGTCGTGACTCCATCCAGTTACGGCATACAGCTCCCAAAGAAAGCCCCTGAATCTAATTGCTTGCAATTGGATGAAAACTCATGTCAACATTATTTAGCCATTCCTCTCCAGATTTCCTCCTTTTCCCACTGGGCCATCATAAGTGATATCCCTTCTACCCAACCATCACAAATCACCAGAACCTCAGATGCTTGACATGCCAGGCTTACTGCTCTATCCACAGACTCGGGGCTTGTAAGTGATGTCACGGTGAGGTGATGTCAGTCACCAGAATTACACAAGGATAATAAAACATATTAAAGTCATTTTCGAAGCCTATTGCTTCATGGAGACACGTCAACTAACATGGTGTTTTGAGTGCTCCATTTCCTGGATGTGTTTGTACAGCTAATATGATTTTGTCAGCTGCAGGAATTATTATCCATTTAGTAACACAAATTGATCTGAGGCCTGTCAAAAGACTGACTATTATAAATATTGTACCTTATATTTCATAACATATGTAGAAACTTTGTATTTCAGCATAGACAGTCTTTTTAATATAAAGTACAAACAAAGGGAGAACAAAGAGCATAGACGTAATGTTGAGCTTTGAGGACTAAAAAACAATAATGCCCTCAAAATTGTGGTCAGCATCATATGACCCAGGCAAGGTAATATATAACTAGGGGTACATTGTGGTCTCCTTACCATCCTTTGACATGCTGATTTTCTTCCTTCTGGTGTTTGTCAGATGATCCTCCTATTGCCACATCACATGGATATATTCTGTTTACAAGGGACGTGTTTTTGGGGACTATCCTCTTCCTCAGCCTGAGGGCAATATGTGCAGGAGAGGAGTGAGAAGGGTATGACGGTGGGTAGTATGTGCAGGAGACGAGTGAGAAAGGTATGATGGTGGGCAGTATGTGCAGAAGAGGAGTGAGAAGGGTATGAGAGTGGGTAGTATATGCAGGGAGGAGTGAGAAGCGTATGATGGTGGGCAGGCAGTATATGCATGGAGCAGTGAAAAGTGTATGATGGTGGGCAGGCAGTATATGCAGGGATTATGGTGTATGGTGGTAGGCAGTATGTGCAGGGAGTAGTGAGAAGAGTATGATGGTAGGTAGTATGTGCAGGGAGTAGTGAGAAGGGTATGATGGTCGGCAGGATGTGCAGGGAGCAGTGAGAAGGGTATGATGGTAGGCAGTATGTGCAGGGAGTAGTGAGAAGGGTATAATGGTAGGCAGTATGTGCAGAGAGTAGTGAGAAGGGTATGATGGTAGGCAGTATGTGCAGAGAGTAGTGAGAAGGGTATGATGGTAGGCAGTATGTGCAGGGAGTAGTGAGAAGGTTTGACAGTGGGCAGTATGTGAAGAGGAGTGCAGAAGGTAGACTAGTGAGTAGGGTATGATGGTGGGTAGTACATGCAGGAGAAGAGTGAGAAGGGTATGACAGTGGGCAGTATGTGCAAAAGAGGAGTGAGAAAGGTATGATGGTGGGTAGTATGTGCAGGAGAGGAATGAGAAGGGTATGACAGTAGGTAGTATGTGCAGGAGAGGAGTGAAAAGGGTATGATGGTGGGTGATATATGCAGGGAGGATTGAGAATGGTATGATGGTGGGCAGGCAATATATGCAGAGAGTAGTGAGAGGGGTATGATGGTATGCAATATGTGCAGGGAGTAGTGAGAAGGGTATGATGGTAGGCAGTATGTGCAGGGAGTAGTGAGAAGGTTTGACAGTGGGCAGTATGTGAAGAAGAGTGCGGAAGGTAGAGGAGTGAGTAGGATATGATGGTGGGTAGTACATGCAGGAGAAGAGTGAGAAGGGTATGACAGTGGGCAGTATGTGCAAAAGAGGAGTGAGAAAGGTATGATGGTGGGTAGTATGTGCAGGAGAGGAATGAGAAGGGTATGATGGTATGCAGTATGTGCAGGGAGTAGTGAGAAGGGTATGATGGTAGGCAGTATGTGCAGGGAGTAGTGAGAAGGGTATGATGGTAGGCAGTATGTGCAGGGAGTAGTGAGAAGGGTATGATGGTAGGCAGTATGTGCAGGGAGTAGTGAGAAGGGTATGATGGTAGGCAGTATGTGCAGAGAGTAGTGAGAAGGGTATAATGGTAGGCAGTATGTGCAGAGAGTAGTGAGAAGGGTATGATGGTAGGCAGTATGTGCAGGGAGTAGTGAGAAGGTTTGACAGTGGGCAGTATGTGAAGAGGAGTGCGGAAGGTAGAGGAGTGAGTAGGGTATGATGGTGGGTAGTACATGCAGGAGAAGAGTGAGAAGGGTATGACAGTGGTAAGAATGTGCAAAAGAGGAGTGAGAAAGGTATGATGGTGGGTAGTATGTGCAGGAGAGGAATGAGAAGGGTATGATGGTATGCAGTATGTGCAGGGAGTAGTGAGAAGGGTATGATGGTAGGCAGTATGTGCAGGGAGTAGTGAGAAGGGTATGATGGTAGGCAGTATGTGCAGGGAGTAGTGAGAAGGGTATGATGGTAGGCAGTATGTGCAGAGAGTAGTGAGAAGGGTATAATGGTAGGCAGTATGTGCAGAGAGTAGTGAGAAGGGTATGATGGTAGGCAGTATGTGCAGGGAGTAGTGAGAAGGGTATGACAGTGGGCAGTATGTGAAGAGGAGTGCAGAAGGTATTACTGTAGGCAGTATATGCGGAAGAAGAATGCAGAGATTATAACAGTGGTCAGTATGTGCGAGAGAGGAGTGTTGAGGGTAAAACAACTGGAATTATATGGGGTACAGAAGAGTGGAGGGTATGACAGTGGACACTATGTGAAGAGGAGCATGGAGGGTATAGCACTGGGCAGTTTGTTTGGGGCAGGAGTGTAGAGAATAGTACAGTAGGCAGTATATGTGGGAGGGGAGTGCAGTGGGTATGGCAGTGGACAGTATGTGCGGGAGGGGAATGTGGAGGGCTTATTGATGGGCAGTATGTATGGTAAAAAAGTGCAAAGGATACTACATTGGACACCATGTGTGGTAGAGGAGAGTGAGAATATGATGATGACCCGTATGTGCAGGAGAAAAAGATGAAGGGTATGACAGTAGGTAGTCTGTGCATGAAAGTAGTGGGAAGCATATTACATTGGCCACTATGTGCAGTAGAGGGGAGTGGAGAATATGATGTTGGGATTTATGTGCAGGAGAGGAGTAAGACGGGTATGACAGTGGGTAGTAGGTGCAGGAGAGGAGTGCAAAGAACTGGACAGTATATGCTGTAGGAGAGGGGAGAGTATGATGGTGGGCAGTATGCATTTGTATATTGTCTGCACTCCACTACAGATGGAATTGTCAGGTGGACTAGAGTTTTAACCCTGTGTATGTTCCAACTACACCAACCTAATGCTTACATGCTACTTTTTCCCTTTGGTTGGTAGAAAAATAGGTCACCGGATCACTAATATGAAGGTGAGTGCAAAGAGAGGAAGGGCAACTAAGTGAAATTTAATGTATATGGCACAGTTTCACCATAAGTTTTCATTATTCTGGCCATATACAGTACATCAATTTTCAAGCACTTTCACCAAGCTTTAGATCATCAAAATGAACTACTACCAACAGTTATAACTAGAGATCTAAATGGCTCTGCTAATGGAAACTGTGGAATAATTTTTGTTTATTTTGGAGTTCCTCCTTAAAAAAGCCAACTAAACCTACAAGGCAGTGCTTATATTGCAAAGTTCAAACATTTCACAGCATTTTACACATTAAGAAACACAGAAGGGAACTCTGTGTGTGTTTCTTAAATTAAGCTTCTTAAATTCTTAAGTCTGTAAAATGCAATCTATACTCCACTTGATACACACTGTGAAATTTCTAGTTAAGTCGTGTTAATGTTGGCATTCTGTACAACGGAAAAATAGAAGGTGACAAGAAGAAATTACATAACTTTTACCGGGGGGAATGCATTCAAGGCAATTAGGGCTTTGAGTTGGTTGTTTAATTAAATACTGAGTAGAACACCTGCAATACGTTGACGCTTTGAGATGCAGTTTACTTTTCTTTAAATATAGTTTGCTACTTCTTTGCTAGTTTAATAGTTTGTGAAAGTAAAAATCACCTTTCTCTGTTGTTCTTTTTATGGCTCCGGTGTCTCCGGTGGAGAAATAAAATGAGAAATATGTCAAAATATTATATTTTGGGACAAAGTTAATCCTGTGAAGGTGCTCCTTGATTTCACCCAAAGATGTGAGGCTTAAATAGGATCTGATAGTCTTGAAAATGTATATTAGGGGTATGAAGAGAAATGTGGGGGTTATGTCATAAATTCTACTGGTCCGTCACAGTTCACTGACTCCATGACCTGACTAGTCCCAATCCTCTCCCTCTTTCCTTTATAAATAGCAGCGGGGTACATACACATAAATACACTGGGACTTTTGAGTCCTGTGTAACTATGTTGAAACTTCATCAGTCAGAATTGTGATATTTCTTAAGAAATGTGATTTAGACAACAGGCGGTGCAATTAAGGCAACAATTACTTTTTTTTTTTTTCGAAAAGCCTGTGGCGTGTGAAACACACCTAAAAACTCTACCCGGTGCCAAAAAAAGTGCACACACATAAAGAGTGACACAAACCGTGCAACTGGTGTTACACGATCCTCCATAGGAAGGACCTTACCATGATCCCCCGGGGCGTTAGGCTCCAGATGGGGACTTAGGTACTTACTGGGCCCATCTGGCCGAAACCAGACAGTAACCCTTTCTCTGGAGGGTCTGCCGAAACAGACCCACTCAGGTACTCAATGGGGCTCCCCCAAAGGGAGACCCCATGAGAGAGGGCGAACCAAGCCAGAAGGCCATGTCCACCCCCTCCCAAGACTTTCAGGGTAGGCCTGAGGACCCACACCCTACTAATCACACTGTGACAATCGTGTAACAATCAAACAAAAGGATACAAAAAAGTGACAACACAAGGGGTAAATAAATAGAAAGTGGGGAGAAGCAAGTGGGAGATAAGGCAACACTTATTGATGCAGCCACTCTAATTTATTATTAAAGTAATGTACACCCAAACTTGATTACATTTTAGCTTACCAAATCTTTGTGTATCATAACCAAGACAATTGTTTTTTCACCTTTTTTCATCTTTTCAAACAATGGATGCAGTGAGCGGCAAGTAATTTTCAGCTGCTCGAACTAAGAGTTGACAATATCTCACTTGGGCATAAATACAAAAGTAGAGCAGTGCTCTACAATATTATGAAAAAGTTTGCATGTATGAATATCTCACCATATGCAAAATGATTATATGCAAATACAATAGTGCAAAATATACTTAAAGTGTAAACAACCATGAAATAGTGCAAATAAATTGATTTGTTTTATAACACATATATTAGATAAAGTTCAAAAAGTGCAAAAATAAATAAAATAAATAAACAGCTCATATATTAAAGTGTCCAAGTAAAAATGCTTCCTTCCAACATAGATGTCTATGTAAGCGCACCTTGGTGCAATGATGAAGACACACATGTATCCACAAGTGTACTATTTCCACCACCACTATGCACTCCCCAGAACAAGCATAAAAATCTGCCTGATATAGTTAAGCCATCACTCAGGGCCTCCTTCCTGATCCCCACAATAGATAATCCAGCAGCGGTCAGACACGTTTGGGAAAATCGTCCTATACAGGGAAAAGCTTCCCACAGAGCCCAAAGATCGTATAATAGTGTAGTATTTTTATTCAACTTAAAAGGCCCAATACAATATACAAGATTTTCATGTGAATAAAATAAGCATAAAGCGGCCAAGTATACCAAGAAGTCCAGCGCTCTGGGAACCAGATGTGGCGGCGTGACGTCAGCTCCTCCCTAATCTAACCTCCCTCATCTTTTGTTGCATCTCAGCACAGTGTCCCTTTGCAGTCACTTCCTGTCTACATGTACTTCCTCGATGACTCCAATGGTGGCTTTACTTATGATGAAAAGAGTAGAACCTGCTTACATAATGTGTGTTTAAAAGACCACCTGTAGTCCTCATTGGAAGCCTGGGTGACATGGTGACAACTCATCATAACAACTGAAGACAAAGCCAGAGGGGGAGATTTACTAAAACTGGAGCATACGGAATCTGGCGCAGCTTTGCATGGTAGCCAATCAGCTTCTAACTTCAGCTTGTTCAATTAAGCCTTGACAATAAAAACTTGCAAGCTGATTGGTTACTATGCTCAGCTGCACCAGATTCTGCGTGTACCAGTTTTAGTAAATCTCTCCCAGAGTGTTGTTATCCTTTACCAGGAAGTGTCTGTCTGCACAAGGACCTTCATGGCAGGACTAATGGGTATGCTGGGTATTTAAAATGGACAATTTAGAGGACAGTGTGCATGTTCCAGGGGCCAGCACTGGCTGCAAAACATGAATAACTCCTAAACAGTACAGGTTAAGGTCCCTTTCACACAGGCGCCTCTGCAGTGAATTTCCGCTTGCTCAGCGGGGGATCGCTCCGCTGTTCCCCGCTGAGCAGGCAGATGCCAGGTCCTGTCTGCTCCGCTGTGCAGAGTGGACATGGACATAGTCCCGCTCTCCTCTATGGGAAAATCGGATGGAAACAGACCGCTTGTCCATTTCCATCCGATCCACCAGACGGATGGAAAATAGGACCACCAGCTATATGTTTTTTACGGGCAGGAATGGATCAAATAGCGTTGGGTGTCAACAGACATGTATTCGATGACATCCGTCGCTCTATAGGGGAGACTGCAAGGTCCGATCAGGTCCACCTGAAAAACTGACAGGTGCACCTGATCAGACAGCCTGTGTGAAAGGGCCCTTAGAAGATATTAATTTTACCTACAAGTAAGCTTTATTATAAGATGATGGAATGGAGTTTACTACCGCTTTAAGTGATTGCAGACACTGAAGTGTGCAGTCATCCAGCTTTGCCATTTTTAATTTTTCTGAATTCAACACGATTTGTGGATTAAGAGATGTAGAGAATATTTTAGGTGCTTTCATGATCAAATCAGGACAGTCCTTTAGTAATGCATAAAGTCAGATTTAATGCTTTGACCACAGATTTTTTTTTTTGACTTCTCATTTCCCAGTACCTCACACAAAATAGCTATTGTTATGATGTTTAGTATTAATAGAAAGTCTTAGTGACAGTTCCTACTATGATAACACAAAATGCAGTCTGCCACCAAAATAAAACTGCCACCATAGCCCAGATCTGAAACATGTTCTTGGTGACCACATGTACCAACCCATTGACTGATTGCCATTAGTTCAGAGCCAGGTTCTGGCTCTGTCTTTGCTGTTGGAGTATCCAAGACATACAAGAAGTCAAGAGCTGACTCTGTCCACTTATAACTAAGATATGAATTTTGGGTGGATGGACTTTTTTAACAAAAATATGGTCATTTGTGCCTCTATCGTTATTTTAACCAGAAAAAAAGATGTAAAGAGAGAAATAGCAGATAGATATTTTGATGGATAAATTCTCAACATACATAGAATAGGCAGAAAAAATGTTTGCATGTATACAGTATGAATCTTCTAACCAGTCTTTCCACTGTCTGTATGGAAAAGTCTGCAGATGACGACCTAACCACAGTATTTATACCATTCCTTGTAATACATTCCTTCCATATGTTTTCTCCATTTGCAGGACATCTCCTTGGGCTGTCCCATGATGATTCAAAATTCTGTGAAGAGAACTTTGGCACCCTTGAAGATAAACGTCTGATGTCATCCGTTCTGACGAGCATTGATGCCTCCAAACCATGGTCAAAGTGCACCTCGGCCACCATCACTGATTTCTTGGACGACGGCCATGGTAAGTAACTAAAAGTGAGCAGACTGTCAAGAATATTCCATCGTTTTCATAAGTGACAGTTTATGAAGTCAGAGGGCAATTTATTGCTATGCAAGCCTGCTTTATTAAAGCCACTTCCTCTCTTAGCTGTAAATGTTAAGTGCCTTGGGTTATGCACATTATAAATCATTTCAATGGGAGATAGGATGTTCTTCCCAAATTTCAGAAACTTTAGACATTTCTAGAGAATTTTTAATGTGTGCTCCGGTTTAGCTGAATACAGTAATAACCATTACTGTGTTAAAAAACTAGGAGCTGCTGTGAACTCCAAGGGGGACATTTATAATTATTATTATTTATTATTATACAGGATTTATATAGCGCCAACAGTTTGTGCAGCACTTTAAAACATGAGGGTAGACAGTACACTTACAATACAAACAATACAGGTGGGATCAGAGGGCCCTGCTCGGAAAAGCTTACAATCTAGAAATAGTCTGTTCTCTGGTATATACGGCAATTAAAGTCTTAAAGCCAAAAACTTTATTTTCCAGTAAACGCTTACAGGGGTTCCAATCTTTCTTTAATCTGTCCAAAATTTAAAAAAAAAAATCTTGGACATAGAGTAAATGAAAGTCAGTGCTGTAATAAAATTGACAGGTTGCTAGCAACAATAATGTAAATATGTGTTTGCAACGCCAGAAAAATTATAAATCAAATAAATGTGAATCAATTCTGAATCCACAGTGTATGTAAATAATGCATTCAGTAAAAAAAAAAAAGCAAATACTACAATTGTAACTAAATAAGTATAGAAATGTGCTGCAAATAATAAAAGTGAATGTGTTCAAAATAACACGAGGTCTTCAGCCTGGGGTCCGGTGCGTATCAGTTCACCGGTTCAAGTGCAATTCAGGTTAGAATTTTTGCGTGAATTCGCACCTGAATGGGACCCAAAAATACACAAGACCCGACCCTTTTGGAAACCGCACCCTGGCTGACCCGGACATGTGTGAACAGGCTCCATTGAGAGCCGGTCACACTCACATGTCATGCAAATTGGATGCAGTGAAAACTGTATCCAATTCGCGCATATGGAGTCCAAATCCAAATGCTGAAAAAAAGAAGTAGTATATCATCTACCACCTAATCCAATCCTCAATAGATCTTCCAATGTATGGCTGCACACTACCAACTAGTGAATGCAGACTCACCAGAATCAAAGGCTGTAACATGTGCAGCAACAACAGCCTGATTGCCCAGGATGGATCACTCCCTCCTTGCTATCCACCATCTTCCGCAAGTAAAACACTACTGTCTTTATTTCATCCCAAGATTGAACATCAGATTGAACATCAGCAGTTACGGTTTCTCTTTTCCTCAATATTTAACATCATATTCCCAGCTACCCTGTTTCCCCCGAAAATAAGCCCTACCCCAAAAATAAGACCTAGCATGAATTTCGGGAATGGCTGCAATATAAGCCCTACCCTGAAATTAAGCCCTAGTTAAAGTCCTTGTAAAAACATGTAATTCATTTTGTAAAAAATAATTATATACACAGGGGACACAGGAACGTTTTAAAAAATATTTAGTTTTATTCCAGGTTTTTTAGAACATAGAGAGGGGTAAATGAGACAGCACAAGCACTGTGCTGTCTATCATGCTTTAAAGGAGCAGGATTTATATATATATATATATATATATATATATATATATATATATATATATATATATATATATATATATATATATTTATATATTTCCAGAAGAAGATGACATGACTTTATTTGAATAAATGTAAATTATTGTACATACAGTAAATAAATAAGACATCCCCTGAAAATAAGCCCTAGTGTGTTTTTTGTATCCAAAATTAATATAAGACCCGGTCTTATTTTTGGGGAAACACGGTAACAAGGGGATATTTTTTCAAAAGAACCCTTCCAGGATAGTTTGAAAGAGTGTATGTAACTTTCAGGAGCCACTTAAAGCCACTGCACCCTGAAAATGTCTTTAAAGTGCATCTAAACCCCAAAAGAAAAAAAAATATTGCATTAAAGCTTTCTGGTCTTTAGATGTGGTGGCTACATTCGTTTTCTTCTTATACTATCTTTTTCTGATTTATTTTCAATACTGTGAATAACACACTTTCAGTTCTAGGGTAACCATGCTGGCTCACAGTACCTGTGGAGGAGCCAAGGTTAACATCCTAGGTTGTTCCCCTGATTTAGAATACAAATAGGTCTTCCTTGAGTCATCTTCATTTCATGGGGAGGGGATTTAGCCATTTAAAGAAAAGGCAGCTTGGAAGGCCTTCATGTCAGCTTACAGGAAAAGAGATGAGGACTGATTTTTTTGGGAAAATCAACAGGTATTTTCTGTATTTAATGAAAATGTTCTTAGCCTGAAAAATTCTACATAACGCAGCCACCGTATCCAAGGACTGGTAAGCTACATTTTTTGTTCTTGGGTTTTCGGATCCTTTAATTTAATCCTTTAATTTGCATTTAATTGAAATGATAAATTTGCATTTAATTGAAATGATAAATTTGGCCAATATATTCTAATTTTTGCCAAAATCTCTCTATTTCACTATTCCCAAGGCTTAACTATTGGAGGCAAATATTTGTGCTTCAAGCAAAGGGCAGCCGGTTTCCTGAAAGCATTTTGTGGTTATGTAATGTGGTCAGTTTAGATGTAAACAGTCTCTCATAAGACGTAGACTCTAATCATTAGACAAATCTTTTAGTACATGATGTTTTCAGTTTATATGGAGGAACATATGAGTCAAAATGGTATCCCAGAGAAACCCACTGTGCAAAAATTATAGAAACACTTCAGTGATTTACACTTGGGTAAAATAAACAATTTTAAAGCTCCCCATCACCTTCAAGGGCTGTACATCAAAAATTCACATTAACTGTGATAGAGACATGCTGGCATTTTTATCAAACAGTATTTATGTATGAACATGCTGTTCACTGAAAGAAGTGTTTTTAATTTGATGAGGCGTAATTTTGGGTTGGTGGGTGGTCATTCAGCCTTGCTTGTAACATATATTGGAAGGAATTATGAGCAGAAAATTTAATACTGTGTAGTGATTACCATTAGATTACATTCTTATAGGGATTCTCATGCACATGATATGCTGTGGTAGGATGTACTTGGCTCTGACTGAGAAGTTGAACAGTACACTCCAATCAGAATTAAAAATGAAATTGGAATTCCTGGCAAACATCTAAATCTATAGTTGAATCATATTTTATTATAATTTTTTTTTTTTTTTTGCAGTCATACAGACATTTAAAAATAACCAGGTTAGCATTGCGGTTTCCAATAGTCTGAATCATATTTTTACAGTTTTAGCTGCAGACTGATCTTCAACAGAACTACAAATAATTTGGAATATAAAACAGTACAAATATGATTCAACTTTATATTTAGCGGTTTGCTTGTGCAGTGCTGGGACAATCACCAAGCGTTAGTACCAGCTACATGAGAGTAAGGGATATAAGTCACATTATCCTTCATACCTGGATGATTCCCCATACCTGAGTATGATTCCCCATACTCAGATGATCCACAATTCCACGATGATACCCCATTCCTGGATGATCCACCATTACTGGTGATCCGTTATACCCAGATGATCTACCATTCACAGATGATCCACCATTCCTGGTTGATACTACATGCCCAGATGATCCTCCATACCCAGATGGTCCTCCATGATCATCCGAGCTGACATTGTGCAGCTGGGAAAGACATCATTAAACCATAACTGTTGTTTTGCAAAGCACAAGTTTTCTTTAAAGTATAGGGCCTAGCTATTAAGCAGTGAGAATCTGAAGCCGGTGGAGTACAATACTAATTAATAGGAATATAATTTAAGTCAACACGCCTACCGGTTCTTTTCTAATCACAAAACTCTCTCTATTAAAAAAGCAGACAGAACTCTGGGGGGTTCTAGTGGCTCCACACCGCAACACACATTTTATGAATGGCTGTAAAAAAGTGGACAATAAATGGGTAGTGGAGCTGCTAAATAGTATGAGATTTAATACATTAGTCCATCAATAAGTCCTTGACGTGGATACGTAGTATGCGTCAGGGGGATTTTATTATAAATATATACAATAATAGAATTTATATGCATCAATAGTGGTATCTAATGTGATGTTTTTTGTGATGGGGTAACTTGGTGAGGTATTTGCACCTTAAAGGGGTGATTGGGAGTGAAAGGAGGGAGGGGGGAGGGTTTTTTTGGGGGGTTGAATGGGAGAAGAAGGGGAAATATGAGGGGGGGAGGGGGGGATTTTTGGGTAGGGATTAAAAAAGGTGGGGGGAATAGACATTGACAGTATGTTTACTCACTATTGGGATGAACCTCCCACCACCCCAAGACAGATAACCCCCTAGGAGAAATGCTCTCCCGGGGTGTTACCTTGCGGGCGCGCTCCTGAGTCCAGCATTCGGCGTCTATAGACGCCGAATGCAGGACTCAGCCCCACCCCCGGCGGCCGCATCATTGGATTTGATTGACAGCAGCGGGAGCCAATGGCTGCGCTGCTATTAATCTATCCAATCAACAGCCGAGAACCCCCTAGCAGAGAGATCTCTCACCACCCCAAGACAGATAACCCCCTAGGAGAAGTGCTCTCCCGGGGTGTTACCTCGCGGGCGTGCTCCTGAGTCCAGCTTTCTGCGTCTATAGAGACCCTGAATGCAGGACTCAGCCCCACCCCCGTCGGCCGCATCATTGGATTTGATTGACAGCAGCGGCAGCCAATGGCTGTGCTGCTATCAATCTATCCAATCAACAGCCGAGAACCCCCTAGCAGAGAGATCGCGCGTCCCTGTGGGACAAGTTCGAGGGTTCAGGTAAGTAATAGGATGCATTAAGGTGAAAAAACACGAACCTTTAAACCCCTTTAACCTCCATGTAAGTGGATAATGCACCTGTATCCCATTAAAATGTTTACAGTTCTAACCTAGAGGCGTCTGTGTTTCTCTTCTCATTTGTAATAAAGTGGAGCATAGTGTTATCCTCCCTATATGGATGATCCCTCAGACTCCGCTGATCCACCACTCCCAGATGATCCACCATTCCTGGTTGATCTTCCAAACCAGGATGATCCAACATACCAAAATTATTCCCCATACCCAGATGATCCTCTATGTTCATCCAGAGTGACTATGTGCCAATTGGAAGTGCAGCATTAAACCAAAGCTGTTTTTTTGCCCTGTATAGGCAAAGCACAGGTTGGCTTTAAAGTGTAAGGGTTTAATTAGTATGCAGCAGGAATCTAAAGCTGGTGGCATAATACTAATAAATAGGTATAGAGTTAGAAAAAATAAAAAGCCGTGAGCAAAGCTTGGTGTCTGGCTTGTCAAAGTCACATGATTAGCTCTTTTCCATCCAGAGAGCTCCCTGTATTGAGAAAAGCAGAGACAACTCCATGGGGTACGATGTTATCCACTCTCTGTTATAAAAATGCCCCTAATTTTACTTTTACCTATATTGGTAATGAAACCTATAGATAACCCCATACTAACATGTTGTTCTCTTGGAGCTAAAAAAGGTAAAATTATCTTGCCACTCGCCATGTGCCTTAGCCACCCACAGTCTAGAGTCACTGGGGTGACTTACTAAAGGGAAATAGACTGTTCTCTTTGAAAGGGAAGTTTAGTTTTGAAATGGAATTTGCCCAAGAGCTTATTGAATGAGGTGAAGGCTAGACTTGTGCACAACGGAAATTTTGTTTAGTTTCGGTTCGTTGACATTTGTAAAATACATAATTTCGTTCTGTTATATTCGTTATGTTACGTTAATTTGTTTTCGGATAATTCGTTATTTCTGTAGAGTGTCGATATTCGTTATACTGAATCTCGAATCATGTCAAATTAATTCGTTATATCCGCTATAATTTTTTTCGTATTAGTTGAAATTCGATATTTATGTATGTATATATATTCGTGATAATGATTCGTAATTTGGAAAGTCGTTTGTTTATTGAATCTTTTAAGACACACAATGACAATATCTCTTCTCATCTGCTCAAATACAATACAACGCCCTTCTCACTCAGTTCTCAGGAATGCACTTTGCCAGTAATCCAACCTCCAGCACCAAATGAATCAGCTGGTTGGACTGTAAGATTACTTTGAGCTGACCTTTTGTTTCATTAGATCTTTAACGAATTACCGAATCATGTCGAATTCGTTCGTTGTATCCGCTATTATTTCTTTCTTATTAGTTGAAATTCGTTATTTTTTTATTTGGACATTCGGATGCATCCGAATGTCCAAAAGATGCAAAATTCGGCCGAATTTCGATTTGTTACAAAACGAATTGCACAAGCCTAGTGAAGGCTCTGATGACTTCCATCATTCAATCGTGTGTAAGCAAAATACTGTTTTTTCTTTTCCTTGCTCGTAGTTGGGAATTCCTTGCAAAGTAAAATTTCATCACATTCACTAAGCTGTAAGGCAAATACCATTACAAAGTGAATGGCCTGTTTGCCTTATGTAAATGAACCCCTGTGTCTTAATGTTGCACTAATTAAATTGTTTTATGGGGAATAGTTTAAAGCTGAACTCAAAGCAAACAGTCAATGCAACAATGAAAAAACACATATGGTAGCTGTTTTACCTTTGTAACTTCTGTTTCTGTCCATCCAGTTCTGTGATTTACAGACAACATAACCAGAGCAGTTAGGTATTACCTACAGGTGTTGTCCCTTCCCCATCATGTGACTGTAGAGTGAAAGGAGTAGCAGCCGACTGATGAGGTCAACTCACCATCATTTATATGCACCATGGCAGTTCTGCCTGAGATCATACCCACCGGACTCCAGGGATATCTTTTGGTGGATCCTCTGTCCTCTCCCTGGCAGGAAAGGAATAATTGCTCCTTTGTGAATTATCCAGACATCTATGATCTCATTACCACATAATCTTTTATTTGCCTTTGATCTTTCTGGGAAGGGACCTTTGTGGGGTGGACTGGGCCATGTGGCAGAAATATATTACCTGTTCTCCACCTGACAGAGCTGCATCTGGTCTTCTTTTAATTATGTATATGGCTATGGGCAGTAGTGGCTGGTGCTCAATATTTTTTTTGGGGGGGGGGTGGCAGCAAACCAACGCCAACCCCAAAACCCCCCCATGTGGGAGACGGATGGGAATGCGGAGACCCCACCACGGGAATACGGTGGCGATCAGAGGCCTCCTTACCTTAGGAAAGAGGCAGATCGCTCCGGGGCCATTGCTTCTCTTCCAGGCTGAACAGGAAGTGGGTCCTGATTGGCCGGGAGTCCTAAGACTCTCTGGTCAACCAGGTCTCAGGAACTGCTTTGTCTGGTGTCTGGTCTTCTTTTAATTATGTATATGGCTATGGGCAGTAGTGGCTGGTGCTCAATATTTTTTTTGGGGGGGGGGGTGGCAGCAAACCAACGCCAACCCCAAAACCCCCCCATGTGGGAGACGGATGGGAATGCGGAGACCCCACCACGGGAATACGGTGGCGATCAGAGGCCTCCTTACCTTAGGAAAGAGGCAGATCGCTCCGGGGCCATTGCTTCTCTTCCAGGCTGAACAGGAAGTGGGTCCTGATTGGCCGGGAGTCCTAAGACTCTCTGGTCAACCAGGTCTCAGGAACTGCTTCCTGATTGGCCAGCAGGAGAATCAGGAAGATATTAGCGAATATTAATTTGCTAATGTCTCACAACTGGGTGATCCCAGGGCACAGTGCCCTGTGCCCCGAGCCCACCCTTTTTTGTAGCCAATTAGAGCCTCAGACTCTAATCATGTGCTTAAAAAAAAACCTCATTAAAATCCATGTGTCCGTTGCCCTGCATGTAGATTAGGGGGCCGGACGCATGAATAGGGGCGGCAGCACCCATGCGCCCCCTATGGACAGGCAGCCACTGGCTATGGGTAAACTTGATCATCCTATATATCCTATATAATTTTGAATACACAATTCTACTCCAAACATATCTCTGATGAAGGGATCAAATCCTGAAACACGTCAGGTTCAAGTGGAAAATTTGTTGTTTCATATATAAGATACATGTAACTTTAGCTGTTCAATTTTAATGAATTGTACATGCGCTATCCAATATGGAATTTTAATGTATTCAATAAAATGTATATTTTATAACTACTTATACTGTTATAGAGGCTGCCTTAAAAAAGTCTCACCTACCTGGTCGGCGGCTCGCTTGCCCGCTCACCGATCGATCAACACTTACCCCATCCAGGTCGTGGCTGTGGCTACCCCCCTCCGTCTCCTCCGTCTCCCAGCGGTCACTGCTTCTCCTCCCGGCCAATCGGGTCTTTGGACTCCCAGCCAATCAGGTCTCAGGATCAGCTTCTTGATTGGCTGGTAAAAGAACCAGGAAGACATTAGCAAATATTAATTCGCTAATGTCTCACAACTGAGTGGGCCCAGGGTGCAGTGCTCTGCGCCCCAAGCCCACCCTTTTTTGAAGCCAATTAGAGCCTCAGGCTCTAATCGTGCTTAAAAAAAAAAAAAAAAGTATTGAAATCCATGGGTCCGGCGCCCTGCATGTAGATTAGGAACCAGACGTATAGATTAGGGGGCCCCTTATGGACGGGCTGCCACTGGTTTCTATGGGATACTGGGAGGTTGGTAACATACCTAGGTCTTCTAGGGTGGATTTTCTAGTCTTTTATATGCACTGCAGTAGCATTAATCTGCTCTTTATGTGGCTTTCCCCTCTCCAAGTCTGAGCTCTGCTGTGCAAGGAATTGCAAGAGGCAGATAGTAAATAAAATTCAAATAAAATACTTTTAATGATGTATTAATAAATACTGAGCTGCATTTGTTTTTGCCTTTGATATCTGCCAGGAGTCCAGATTTCAGACAGGTTCACTTTATGAAGAATTATTCGATTCATTATTCAGAATAAAAGATCTGCTCCCTTAGATTGTAAAGCACTTTTATATTTTTATATTTTATTTTTTGCCTGATGCTCCGAAGATTTAAGCATCACTTGTTATAATCAGGTGACTTACGTGAAATGAAAAAAAAAATGATAACAAGCATATTTGAGAATTAGCAGTCTGCAGCGATCCCTTGTTAGCTCAAGCTGTGCACAAAGCTCAGTTTTTTGCTGGAAGAATTGAACCCATTTTCTCCACATTTCAAATTCAATTGCAATTGACTGTACTTATAGCCATTGTGAATGAAGAAGACAAAGAATCATGTCATTCGGAAGAATTCAATGGGACATTCACCATAGAGACCCTCAATGGAAACAATAGTCCCTCAGAGAGTTACCAAGAATGGGGCTGAGAGGTGAGGGGAATCAAACAAACTAGCAGGTAGCCGGTTGATGACTGTCCGCGTGGCTTTAAATACAGAGAAATACATAGCGAAGGTGTCATTTCTTGTACCTTTGTTTTACAAACTCGTTTTAACAATGTATAAACCGAAGAATGGATTATTGTGTGCAAAAGCGATAAAACTCGGATGCTTGCTTTTGTTCCTTGGGGAAAAAAAAAAAGAAAACTCGGACACCGACATCACAACACTGTACCTTCTCATCTCCATGACAACACAGGAGAATAAAAATGTTTTGTTATCAATCAAAATGTGCCTAAGGTACATAAGTATTTTTTTTATTATTATTATTATTAAAGTAAAATTCCAGGCAAAATCTAGCTACTGTAGTATTAAAAATGCTCCCTTCCAGTGGCGGCCGGTGCTCCATTTTTTGGGGGGAATGGCAAACAACCCCCCCCCCCCCCCCCGGGTCCGCACCTAACCCATCCAGGTCGGGGCTTCCCCGGCTTCTCCTCCCGGCCAATCCAGTCTTAAGACCCGCTTCCTGTCCTGATTGGCCGGAAGTCACAAGTCAATAGGGATTCGGGAATATTGATTCGCTAATGTCACAAGTAGGTGGGCTCAGAGCCCAACATTTTAGAAGCCTATTAGAGCCTCAAACTCTAATCATGTTCTTCAAATAAATTCTCGTAGTAATCTATGTGCCCGGCGCCCCGCATGGTTATTAGGAGGCGGCGCATGGAGATTAGGGGGGTGGCACCCCTGCGCCCTTTATGGACCGGCCGTCGCTGCTCCTGTCCCTCTCCTAACACCTATTCTGACTTACCTGTGTAAGCAAGATGTATATACTTACCTATTTTCAGGCTGCTCTGGTCCAGTCCCTTGATCCAACACTCCTCTGTCAGCAGCAGCTACAAGGGAGATGAGGGAGCGCCAACAATGGATGGGCCATGGGTGCCTATGGGGAGACATCGCCCACTCCCAGGAATTCCAGTCATTGTCGAGCACTCTCTCCTCTCCTATGTAGCCACCAATGGTTAACACAGGGAAAATCACATGCCTGGACCAGACCGGCCAGAAAATAGGTACAGTATGTATATACATTTTTTCCTACACAGGTTAGTCACCATAGTGTTAGGAGGGGGGAGGGAGCTTTTTAAGATTAGTTACATTTAGCCTGGAATTCCACTTTTACCTAAAGCAGAACTAAATTTGCAGATACTTTACTTAGGTCCAATGGCCTCCCACACTTATCTTCTCCCCTGAAATCAAAGGATGAGGACCACCCTTTTTTCAATGTTCGACCTTAGTAATAGTGGGTGCTTGTGGTGACTGTAGAAGTTGGCATTGCATAAATTACAGTAAAATGAGGCATCACCAGCACTCCAAACATGCAAACATATACACTTGTCATATTAGTCAAATAAGCCTCTGTTTTGGGGCTGTGCAGGGTTCCTAATCATAATCAAGGCGACATAGTGACCGATCAAGGACTACAACAAAATGGCACCCATCTGCACACTGCCTTGGCATATAGTGAGCTCCTATTAGTAAAGAATGGCTTTGACTCTTCGTCTATGATTAAGCCTCTACTGGGAGAAACATGTTAATGGGGTTTCTCCCATGGGTAGACATCACATACAATAACTGCATACTGCCTCTGCATACAGTAACCTCCTCTTAGTAAAAGACAAAGCCATCCTCCATAAGAGGAGGGTACTGTATGCAGAGGCAGTGTGAAGATGGGTGCCATTTTGTTGTAGCCCTCAGTGTGTCTGACAAACCAGTCTGACAAACCACTATTTAACCCAACCAATACCTGAAAATATTGTGGCCAGTAATACGGAATAAAATATTGGGCCATCTGAGCAGTGTCAAATTTCTTTGGTTTATGGTCTACTAAAATAGTAGACCATAAACGACCCTTGTCACTCTCCAGTCTCCTGGATAATGTCCCTATATTGTAATTGATCCACCCACAGGCTGGAATTTCAGATGGAGGAGGAGATCACTAGAGCCGACATGCCCTAGACATAAGGAGCAATTAATCCTTGCAGTGCATGGGGGGAAGAGGGTGGAGGGGGAACTGCAAGGGTGGATTTTTGTTCTTGGAGTTCAGCTTTAACTTAAAGTTAAACTGTCCTTTGCCAAACAAGCTAAAACAAGTTCATTTTATTGCCAGCCCCCAAACAGGACATCCTTAATTATCCTTTCCTTCTCCTTAATTATGTTTTGGCCTCAAGAGAAGAAGCAAAATATAAGCTCCAAGAAATGATTGTAGTTTAGACAGGACTGAGGACTTTATCTGCCTTAATTGGTTCTGTCACATGGGAGTCACATACATACTCAACATAGCCAAAGAGGACGTTGGGATACTGAAGGCAAGTTGGTATGCTCCAGGGTAGTGACACATGGACAGTGTATGGAAAACAATTTTTTTTACATTTTATTTCAGATAAGGAACAGAAGGGTGAAGGCTAAACTCCAGGCAAATCAAAAATTGTCTACATACAAGAGGCTTGTGTATTGTTAGTTGATTCTTGACACCCTTGGTGTCCTTTGTCTATTTTGTTCCCTCATGTGCCATAGTCCAACATGAAATAACTCCTGCACTGTGCCTCTGTGTAGTCATTTCCTGTAATAAAGATTGGTCACTCCAACTCTCTCTCTGTGCAGGTTAACTGGTCTTGTCTCCGCCCCCTCCAGTAGCTTTACAGCAGGCTGCCTGTAGTGGGTGGGGCCTGCTGGGTCCCTCCTACAGTTCACTCTGCAAAGGCTCTTTGCAGGAGAGTGATGATGTCCAGGGCTGCTGATAATGCAGTAAAGCCAGCCCTCCTGTACTGGGCCCGAGCCCCATCATTTGAAAAGGGGGGCCTGGGCACCTGCTGAGGAGGGCCGGCTGTACTGTCTTATTGCAGACACTGATCCTCTCCTGCCTCCCTCTGGAGCGCTGCCAGCTTCTCTTCCTCTCCCTCCCTCCGGCTGCACTGCAGGGTTCTAGCACATGCACCTCCTCCATCTGTTATCTGGGCCCCACTGTGTGCCCCTTTCTGCCTGCAGTGGTGCCGGATTCCCTCCGCTCCTGCCAGCAGGTGCCGTGGGTACACAGTGGGATGTTTCAGGATGAAGAGGGGAGGGGGGAGGGTCTGGTAAATATGTCATTTATTGGCCCCTTCCTTTCCTGAATAATGAGTGAGTGATCAGTACCATTCACTGCTGTGTACATTCAAACTGTGCTTACTACGCTTCTGTTTGTGAATGAGCGGGAAGCCTCAGAGTGCTTCCTATTCATTCATCTGTGCAGCTGAAGCTGTAGAGAAAGGGACTGATAAATCGATGTCCTCAGTCACTTTCAGCCGGAGGTAGGCTGTACAGGGCGCCATGATTTCTAACAGCAGCCCTGATGATGTCACTGCTATTTTAGCAGGTAATGCACACAAAATACGCTGCATTGAAATACATAATGCTTACAACATTTTTACAGATTTGTATGCTGCTGTATACTACGCTATCAGCCCATGAACACAGCTACACAAAGCTCCATAATCTGGAGCTGGATTCAGCTGCATAAAAAAAATATAGAAAAATCTGCATCCACAGTCCTACGTATGGATCGTATTTAACGTTGTGCGCATGTGCTCGAAAAAAAATACACTGACAAAACAGTCGCTTTGTAATATTTTTATGGGATATATAACGAGCCTGTAATTAGTTAGGCATTATTATTGTGATGTAACAAGTGTCTGTTACCATAAGAAATATTGTATCAAATACTGGAGACAGTATAAACGTTTAACAGGAATCAGAAAGAAAATTGCCAGTTACATGGAGAAAATGGGACTATAAGGAAAGTAATACAAAAGAAACATAATACTTTAAGGCAAGCATTGTTACATTGGAAGTAAGTAAGAAATCTGTCAATATAATTGTACTTGCAGACACAGAATGAGTCCACAAAATAACTTAAAGAAACGTTCCGGAAAGTATGAAATGAAAGTGCTGTGGGGTTAAGTGTGATACTGTAATTCACACGTCTGTGGCGTCAGTTGCTGGATCAAGAGCTGTCAAAACTCGTCTCTCACCGCCGTGCACCCGTCGCCTCGGTGATTCCTGCGTTTTGACAGCTCTTGGTCTGGTGACGGACGCCGTGCAGGTGAGTGTAAATTGCAGTATAACACATGCCTCCCACAACACTTTCATTTCATACTTCGTCAAGTTCTACTTTATTAGAAAATGCTGAAAATATATGTTTGTCTATATGATAATGAGACAAGGCCACCTAGAAGGTCAGAATAATAAATAGTGAATGTTGTGTGAAAAATAGAATGGGATGATTGCTCCACCAAGGCTATTATTGCCATTAACATGCGGCGCGCACGCAATGGCACGGCAGGAAATTTAATGGGACTTACCTGTACGCCCATTTGCCCAGCCGTGCCATTCTGCCGACGTACATCTGCGTGCGCCAGTCGGGAAGTGGTTAATATTGAGTTGGCCCACCCTTTGCAGCTATAACAGCTTCAACTCTTCTGGGAAGGCTGTCCACAAGGTTTAGGAGTGTGTCTATGGGAATATTTGACCATTCTTCCAGAAGCGCATTTGTGAGGTCAGGCACTGATGTTGGATGACAAGGTCAAGCTCACAGTCTCTGCTCTAATTCATTCCAAAGGTGTTCAATTGGGTTAAGGTCAGGACTCTGTGCAGGTCAGTCAATTTCCTCCACCCCAAACTCGCTCATTCGTGTCTTTATGGAACTTGCTTTGTGCACTGGTTCAAATCATTTGGTGGAGGGGGATTATGGTGTGGGGTTGTTTTTCAGGGGTTGGGCTTGGCCCCTTAGTTCCAGTGAAGAGACCTCTTAAAGTGGAGGGCCACCCTGAAAAAAAAAATTTCACCAAAAATCCTAAAAAATAAAAAAAAAACATTTGAAAAAAAATAAACTTATCTGAACCCTTGTTGCTAGGCAGTCTTCCTAATCTGCCTGTTCCTATTCCGCGGCGTGTTCTGCTCCTAGCTGAGCGGCCCCGTTGCCTTCTGGGAACTGTGTGTGTTCCCAGAAAAACACGCGGCCATTCACAGATCGCCGCACCGCTCGTGCGTGCGCAGTAGGAAACTGGCAGTGAAGCCGCAAGGCTCCACTGCCTGTTTCCCTTACCTAGGATGGCGGTGCCGGGACCCGAGAGCCGAGGGACGTGTCGGCCTCAGGCGGCCGACATCGCGGGCACCCAGGACAGGAAAGTCTACTTATTTAAAGTCAGCAGCTACAGTGTTTGTAGCTGCTGACTTTAAAAATTTTTTTTAGCTGGCCGGAATCCCGCTTTAAGATGTCAGCATGCCAAGACATTTTGGACAATTTCATACTCTCAACTTTGTGGGAACAGTTTGGGGATGGCCCCTTCCTGTTCCAACATGACTGCACACCAGGGCACAAAGCAAAGTCTATAAAGACATGGATGAGCGAGTTTGGGGCGGAGGAACTTGACTGGCCCACACAAAGTCCTGACCTCAACACAATAGAACAACTTTGGGATGAATTACTCCGGAGACTGCGAGCTAGGCCTTCTCATCCAACATCAATGCTTGACCTCACAAATGTGCTTCTGGAAGAATTATCAAACAGTGCCATAGACACACTCTTAAACCTTGTGGACAGTCTTCCCAGAAGAGTTGAAGCTATTATAGCTGCAATATTGAACCCTACTGGGATGCCATTAAAGTTCATGTGCGTGTAAAGGCAGGCGTCCCAAAACATTTGACAATATAGTGTATATGCAATGTCATTATATGTGTTATGATGGCATCATGCACATGATGTCATTATAGCCAACATTCGTGAAACATAAAGCCCAACTCCAAGAAACTTCAAAATTCTCCCTGGCAGTTAGGCTGTGCCTGCACTGCAAGTTTTAGCTGCTCATTTAGGTCAAGGGGCATGGAAACTAAGATTTTTTTAAAACAAACTCTTAATTTAAAAAAGCAGCAGTACAAACAACCTATATGGGTGAAATATCATAACAGAACATTTTTCAGATACTGATAAACATGATCTTAATAACCAAGCACAGAAGCTACAAAAGTGCTAATGTACAGTAGGTATCATAGGTATCATAATAGCATTAATCTCGGAGTCTGGTTAGGAAGTTTTGATCACGTACATCGGATTTGCGACTGCTTCTCAAAAAACTTTTTCCATAAGTACATGTCTATGCTGACGACACCCAGATCTATCTCTCCACTCCTCAACTCACCCTCTCAATCTCCTCCCGGATCTCAAACTTACTAAATGACATATCGGTATGGATGTCACATCACTTCCTCAAACTCAATCTTTCTAAAACTGAGCTTGTTATATTTCCTCCTTCACGGTCCCCCTCCTGTGACTTCACCATTAATATCAACAACACAACCATTGGTCCCTCCACACATGCCAGGGTGCTGGGTGTAATCCTTGACTCTGACCTCTCCTTCAGCCCCCACATCCAATCACTGGCTAAATCCTGCCACCTTAACCTCCCCAACATCTCCAGAATTCGACCCTTCCTGACTAATGACACCACAAAGCAACTTATTCACTCCTTGATTATTTCCCGCCTTGACTATTGCAACTCTCTCCTTAATGGCCTACCCTTAAGCAGGCTATCCCCCCTTCAGTCTATTATGAATTCTGCTGCTAGACTAATACACCTCACTAACCAATCCATGACTGCTGCTCCTCTCTGCCAATCCCATCACTGGCTTCCCCTACCCCACTGCGTAAAATTCAAAATGCTAACCATAACCTACAAGGCCATTCACAACATCGCCCCTATCTACATCACCAACCTTATCTGCAGATATCGCCCAAATCCTCCCCCCCGCTCCTCCCAGGACCTCCTGCTCTCTAGCTCCCTTGTTACCACCTCCCATGCTCGCCTTCAGGACTTCTTCAGAGCCTCTCCCATCCTCTGGAACTCCCTGCCCCAGTATGTCCGATCAGACCCTACCCTGTTCACCTTTAGGAGATCCCTGAAAACTCATTTATTCAGGGAAGCCTATCCCACACCCACATAACAACTGTCCCTAAGCCACCCCCATCAAATCATTCTCTGCAGCTATTACCTTTTGTACCACCACCCCCTCCCTTTAGAATGTAAGCTCTACGAGCTGGGCCCTCCTGTACCTTTTGTATTGAACTGTACTGTAATTGTGTTGTCCTCCCTATACATTGTAAAGCGATGCGTAAACTGTTGGCACTATATAAATCATGAATAATAATAATATTTGGTCAACACTTATTTTGAACCTACTCTAAACTGAAGACAGTGAAAAAAGAAGAAGGGAGGAAGAAAATAAAAAAGGGGGGGGGGGTTAGAAAAGGGGAAGGGAGATGGAAAGGTATACAATATAACTGGGAAGGGGAAGAGAGAATAGAACTGCCCCTCTGCTTCAGTGTTGCCATGCCATGACCCTGGAAGGCTAATGGTGCCTGGTCTTTGTAAAAGAAGTATGGTGTCCACATTTGCCAGTACTTCTCCTCATGATTCTTTATAGCCATAGTAAGGTTTTCAATTTGTTGAATTTCCTCAACTCTGGTACCCAATAATACTCAGAAGGGGGTGTGGGTTGTTTCCAAAATGCCGGAATGCAGGCTTTGGCTTGCAGTAAATAGTGTTGGTACTTTTTATTAGAGAAGGGGTTATCATGCAATAGGTATGCTACTGGATTTTCCTTAAAAGACACGTAACGGTTTAATAATTTGGTCAACCATCTTCCAAAAATCTCTACATTTTGGGCAGTCCCAATAAATGTGCCGTAAGGTGCCTTCTGACTCCTGGCAGTGTCAGCATTGATTTGGAACCTGTGGGGATATGCAGTATAGAACCATTGGTGTTCTGTACCATCTGGTGAGAAGCTTGTATGCTCCCTGGTACTTGCTCGCTATAGAAACCTTTTGTGCAAAAGAGATTAATCCTATCATTTTGTGGTTGAGAAAAAGTAACATTCAAATCCCTTTCCCAAAGCTGTGAGAAGTTCCTTTGGTGCCCCTACTTCTATTAGTGAGGCGTATAATAGTGTAATGCCACGTACACACGATCGGAATTTCGTCCCGCAAAAGACCGATGAGAGTTTTTCGTCGGTAAATGCGACTGTGTGTATGCTCTATCGGACTTTTGTTGGCCGAATTCCAGCCAGCAAAAGATTGAGAGCATGTTCTTAATTTTTCAGTCGGAAAAAGTTCCTAGTCCGATCGTGTGTATGCGGCAATAAAGTATGCCTTACTGGAATCCTGTCAAGACAAATTTGCTCAAATGAGGATGGCATTCTCACTGTTTTATATTCCTTCAGTAGGTTGTGAAGGTATGTTCCCAGTTGGGCACAGAGTAAGAAGTCCAGCGTGTCTGAAAAGTTATATCATAGTTCTGGGTTCATCATGAGTCGATTATTAGAGCAAAAATGCAGTAACCGGAAGATCCCCTGTTGGATAAGGGCATTAAATTGAGAGTAGTCCCTACTATGTGGGAAGTCTGTCGCTCCCAGGTTCATGGGACTAGGGGAGGGTGAGAAAAAGGTAGACCTGATAACCGACCTAGTGGTTTGCAGAGTAGTCCCTATAAGTGGATGTTGTTTGATGGATGCTGGGACTGTTCGTTTCAGGACCGAAGAGAGTTATGCTAACAGAGGATCAATGGACGCTTATTCCAATTGACCCGTGGTTTCACTTCATACTGTGTGCACCAGTCAACTTCTCTAGTCTATGTGTCACCTCCTGATATATCACCAGGTCGGGAAAACCAATTCCCTCTTTCGTTTTGGGGAGACAAAGTATTGATCTCTTGGAGGAGTGCCTGGAGTAATAAAGTAGGCATGCCATCACATTCATTTTAATAATATTGTTCCAGCCTAACCATGTAAAGACTTCCCTATCCCGGCATTGGAAATCTAGCTTAAGCATTCTGACTAGCAGGCTAAAATTAAGCTTGAGGACCTGACACAGGTTACTAGGAATATGTGTCCCCAAGTAATAGATATGGGAGTCTGTCCATTTGGAGATTCTAATATAGATTTACTTACTCTATAGTGCTACTAGACTGGTACCCGTAGTGTATTCTCCTCCATGCTCCAGTGAGCGATCTAGGGTCTTGATGCCATGAAGTTTGATACCGAGCCCTGCACTAGACATGAGGACAACCAAGGGGACAGTCTATTGCTGGAGCATTGGGGAAGCATCGTTTGCAGAGGGAATGGAGGATCAGTTAAAAAAAATGCTTTTACTCTCCCCTAGGTTAAACACACAGTTAATGAGAAGAGAAACAAAGGCGCCTCTAGGTTAGAACTGTAAACATTTTAATGAGATACAGGTGCATTATCCACTTACATGGAGGTTAAGGAAGTAAGGCACAAGTCCATCCACACTGGCGTGGCATTCACTGCAGAGCGACGTTCTGAACAGCTGATTTTTCTGTCTGTGGGGAAGAAATCCTAGCCAGCGGGATCTCTGGGACCACGGCAATGAAACTGAAGCCTGAATCAGGCCAGTGGTGAGGGCTGAAATGCGGCACCAGGCATGATGACATCACTGGTGGGTTGCAACAGTGTTTCGGAGCATGCACACTGGCAGATGGGACTTAGGGAGCGCTCCTTTGTCAAGCTAGTGAGACTTTGGCTGATAACAGCCTTATATGTGGCTTGGAACACTGCCATCTAGTGGAAAGGATGTTACTTTCCAAAATGAAATACCCAGAGCTAAAATAATATAGCTATCAACAGACTGTTAACGGCCTATGGTTCAACAGAACTAACATGACATTACATATAAACTTCAGTTCTTGAGGTAATTCCAAATAAGAATAGGTAATAAAAAATATTAAAAAAATATATAAAAATAACATTTGAGCATAAACTGAATCTAAATAACACTTTTGCATAAATTTCTTTGGATTAAATGGATTCGTTATTACGAAATTAATAGTATGCATGGGGGGGGGGGGAATTTATTTGGGGAGATACATGAAATTATGACTACTATATATGCATGTAACTAAATTGGAAATTAATTAAAAGAATATGTTTATACTCTGTGTGTATATCACACAGAGGCCAGTAGTACCTAGATACCTTTTGCAAAGCAATGATTTTTATTATAAATTTATGCAAAAATAGAATTTATATGCACTAATAGTGGTATCTAATGTAATGGTTTTTGTGATGAGGTAACGTGGTGAGGTAATTGCACCTTAAAGGGGCTATTGGGAATAAAAGGAGGAAGGGGGAGTTTTTTTTTTTGGGGGGGGGTTGAATGAGAGGGGAAGGGGGGGTGAGGAGGGAGGGGGGAATTATGAAAAAAAGGGGAGGGGGAATTAGATGTTTAGACATTAACAGTAACACTATGTTTACTTACTATTGGGATGAACCTCCCACCACCCCAAGATAGAGAAGTATTTTATATGAAAACCATCATGATAAGGAAGAGATACCTAGGGAAAAGGAGGGGAAAAAAGGGTAATTATTGTGAGAAAATGTTATAATATAGTAGACACCTCTAGTTCCTCGTTTGGTCCCCCTGGCGAAAGGGTATCGAGAGAATAAATCCAATATGTTTCGCATTCGCAGAGCCTATGGAATCGCTCAGCCTCTGAGAGGTTCTTAAGCATCTGTTCCACGATCCATACTTTTAGACCTTCAGTAGATTTCTCATGATATTGGGAGAAGTGGTGAGGAACGCTGTGTTTATCTTTGCCTTCCTCAACCTTTCTCCAGCGCTCGCCAAATCTCTGTCGGAGGGGGCAGATAGTACGACCTACATAAAGTTGATGACAGGGGCAGCTGAGGCAATATACCACCTAATCGGATGAACAGTTTTACAATTCACTGATATTGTAGGTTTTGCCCTTGGTAGTAAATTGTTTCTTGCCATGTTGTACAAAACTACAGGTCTTGCATAGCGTTTTTTTACATTGAAACATACCCTGTAATGGTATGAGGCATGTCTGGGGTGTCAAATTGACGGGGCGAGATTTGAGCTTGCTGGGTGTGATTTTATTTCTGATATTTGGTGCTTTTCTGTATGTGATTCTGGGGAGGTTGGGGAGGATAGTTTTGAGATGTATATGCTCAAGCAATATCAGCCATTTTTTTAAAAGAATTGTTTACATTTTTTTGTGATCAGAAGGGAATCTGGTGATAAAACGAACAGATTGGTCAAATGTACCTTTATCTATTTTAGTGGGGACGTCTTGTGAATACTGAGTGTAAGCTTGTTTGATCAATGATTCAGGATAGCCCTTATCCTTGAGTTTGTTAGTGAGTAAGTCGCTTTGTTCTGTATAGTCTGTCATATTGGTACAATTACCCCTCAGATGGCAGAATTGTCCTTTTGGTATATTATTTTTCCACTTGTGCTAGTGGCAGCTTTTGTAGTGTAGTAGTGAGTTGCCAGCTGTTGGTTTACAATAGTTTTTAGTATGTATTTTGTCATTGACATGATAAAGTTCAAGATCGAGAAAGGCTAATTTATCTGGATCTGTAACATGTGAAACTGAGGCCATGGGGGTTAGTATTGCAATTATTGAATTGAATGATGTCGTTAATGGAGCCATTCCAGATGATTATGATGTCATCTATGTACCTGCCGTAATAAATGAGATGTTTAGAGTATGGATTGTTTTGCCAAAAATATTGATGCTCCCAAAGGCCCGTGGATAGATTGTCGTATGAGGGAGCAAAATTGGCTCCCATGGAAGTGCCTTTGAATTGCACAAAGTATTGATCATCAAAATTAAAATAATTATGTGTAAGACAAAACTCGGCGCATTCCAAGATGAACCCAGCTTGCCTATTACTCATAATTTGGTCATGAAATAGGAAGTGGTCCAGAGCTGCTAGTCCAAATTCATGGGAGATGGATGTATATAAGGAGCTTACATCCAGAGACATCCAGATGTAGTCATTATGACATTTATATTACTTTAATTGCTCTAATAAGTGGGTACCATCTTTTATATAGGACTGCAGGCCCTGGGCCAGGGGCTGAAGAGAGTGATCTATGTATTTGGACAAACTCGATGTTATGCTGTCCATGGCAGCTATGATGGGTCTACCTGGGGGATCAATGAGACTTTTGTGGATCTTTGGGATATGATAAAAATGCGGGGTGTGGTAAAAATCCCTAATTAGGAAGGATGCTTCAGATTTATGATTGATGTGGATAAAAAACAGATAAAAATTACATATCTAGAGTCTGCTTTTAACTCCCCCCTCAAAGGCTGCCAAGGTTGTTTTGGACTGCTAAAGTAATCTATACAGGTCTCCCCTCTTCATCTCTCCCTGTCCACATATACTGAGTATCCACTTCAAGGACTTATTGATGGACTATTGTATTAAAGTAGCGCCACTACCCATTTTTTTTGTCTAAACACACAGTTACACCCTTCCGGTGCAAGTACAGCCCTACTGCAAGGAGAATTTTCATATTTCCTGGAGTTGGGCTTTAAATACAATTGTGCTGGGAAGGCGGTTATAGACTCCCTTGGTTATCCCTGGTTGTGGGGGCTGAAGGATGCCAGTGCTAATTTTTATTCCTTAAGATAAAGTAAGCCTGTTATGTCTTAAATCTTATTTAAATACTACCTTAAATTAAAAGCAGGCACCTTCCATCACAAATCATTTTGACTGCATCTGGAATCCTGAAAGTAAAGACTCTCTATATAAATCTCAACTTCAGGGAGACAGTCAGTCTTGGCCCTGTCCCCTCTCATCTCTTGCCGATTGTTATCCCTTTTGATTGATTAGCAGCCTCTCTGAGCAGTAGTAGGTATGGGAGATGTGACCAGGCAGACCGGAGGTCAAATTTCTCCACTGGAACTGAGGTTATATAAAAGAGAGGTTTTGGGGGCTCATAGGACTTTCATTCAAGTAGCTGTCCAATGTCATGTGCAGGCACTTGTGTCCATTCCTGATGTCCATTCTAGATGGCCTTTAGTTTAAGGAATGAACATGAACTTTTCTATCGTTTAATAGTTTAGATTTCTGAAGCTGGGAGAGTGGCTGGAGAGTGGAGATGAGTTGATCTCCCAATTCAGACACCTCAAATGATTTGATGTCTGTGTCAAGTTTTGTGAAGATTGTATTTACTACAGGTAATTTTATATCGCCAACAATTTATGAAGCTCTTCACATACTGTACATTCACAACAAGAAGCATGAAGCATGCATGAGTGAAAGAACGCATCCTTGACAACTCTTTAGACAAGCATGTTCCTCTCTGCAGGCCACTGGTTGATGCAGACTTTGGCCTCATGCACACGGGCATATGCAAATATGCTAGATTTTGTTCTGTCAGAACTTGGCAAAAAAAATGCCTATAATGTGGTTTTATACATGTTTATGAGCGTACGTATGTGCGTTTACGAGCCTACTGCATTTAGGAGTATGAGTGTAAACTCATTATACTGGCTAGAACATTCATTTATTCTAGCCATTAGAATAAATGTACGTGCGTATGCCCACATTTAGATGCTTTACGTGCATAAATTACGCTGGAAAACTGTTGGAAAATACACCTGTAAACGACACCATGTGCATATGCACATTCAATAACCTAGAGTTGCTTTGAGGGCCTAAAAAAATGCCAGAAGCCTCTAACAGCAGCCTTTTTTCTGCCCATGTATATGAGGCCTTTAGCTTTGCAGTGCTGATCAGTTGCTGGATTACCGTTCCAGAAGCAGGTCTGAGATAGTAATCAAGCAACTGATGGGCAGACTACAGAGCAAAAGTCTACATCATCCAGTGTCTATCACCCTGCCTTGAACATATGCTTGGTTATGAGTAAGCAAAATGTAGTTGTGTGAAACGCGTCAACCTCTTTCCCTCGGCTGTTGCACTTGTGGTGTATGTCATGTACTTTCGTGTATCTTCGCAATTATTTCAATAAAAGGACTTTCGCTAATTCAGTGTGCTGCCATTTTCCTTCTATCCAGTTTACACACGGCACGCGAACCAAGGTGTAGAGTCCAACCTACCTAAACTTACCTGCATTAGCTCACCTGGAGCGACGGCTTTTCCTGCTGTTCACTTCTGCTTGAAAAGGGTCCCCAGGGGAAGCGTTCTTTAATTTTTGCAATCATTAAAGTGTTACTGAACCCACAACAATAAAATCAGTCTGTATATGCAGTAAAGCATGCTTGGTATACTAACTGTGGAATCGAAGGGTTTAATCCTCCGCATTGTGTAAAAAGGCTGTTTGGCCTTGTCTTCTTTGATCCTCCCCTTCTTCCACAGTCCCCAATCCATCGCCTGATAAGACAGAGCATCTGGAGGCACTCTGCACATGCTCAGTTTGGTGTGTATTGCTAGAGACTTTTTTTTTTTGGGAGGGTGCATGTGATAGGCACAGGACCAATCAGCACTGTCCAGACAGAGAATCAGGGGTCCTGCAGCCTCATAGGACAATCAGAATAGAATGAAAACTCCTCCTACAAGCTTTAACCAGACACTGTTAGTAGTCACAAGGCTGCTATATACTGCTGATGAGAAAATGTATTTAGCAGTTTATATTTACTAAAACTATTGCATTTCCATGTTCTGTGTACTGTGGGAGACCAGATCAGGACCGTCTTTAATATTGATTGGACCCTGGGCAAACACTTTCTTGGGCTCTCCTGAATTCATTTATTAACTATTTTCTGGCAGTGCGGACTCAAAGGGCAGCTCCTTTGGGCCCCACAACAATCACTGGACCCGGGGCAGCTGCCCCTTTTGCCCTGAGTTAAAGATGGCCCTGGACCAGATATAGTGAATGCAGGGTCCTGGGTTTAGTAACACTTTAAGAAGCTAATGAAAACTGTTGGCACTATATAAATCCTGTATAATAATACTAATAATAATAATGTATTCCCTTTTACTGGCTGTTGTGAAGAGCCAACAAAAGAGCAGTTGCAGTTACAGGGATGAACTGAGGATATGTACACATTTCCAAGGTAAGAAAAAATATTTCAACAATGCTAACGCAGTGTTTTGAGTCAGCGATTAATGCTCTTTATTATTAATTAACATAATTATTGTGACTTCAATACTCCTTTAAGGCAAACAGAACATCTGCATTAAATTACAAAAGCAGCTGATTATAAAACCTGTGTGGAGTGTCTTATCTGCCTTATGACGTTTGCAAATTATTACCGGTAATAGCTAATAAAAAAAGAGTCCTATTCCTAGGTTCAGTCTTACACATTTGAAATATGATAAGAATATTGGTCGACCCCCAACTCTGGCAAGTCGACTTCATACATTAGCATTTTATGCCCCCTAGAGCAGTCGTTATGAGCTATTTTATAAACAGGAAGCAGTGCTGATCATAAATGTGGACACCATGTCCAAGAAGTTCTTAGCGATTGTTTATTAGACTGTTTGTGTTTCAGTGTTGCTTGACCAGCCCAGTCTTGAGGTCAGTGAGCACATTCTTCACTTGTTAGGCCATAATCAATCTGCTGACTAAATCTTAGCTTGTTATTATTATCTTGGAAATGTGTATACTTGCTTTACTTTTGAAGAAAATATTAGAATATATGGCATGTATTAATTTGGAGGCCACAAAAAATAATCTTTTAGTGCACAAACCAGGAGGCAGTGTGCTTCTCCGTTACATATGGGAGACACTACTATAGCATCTAACACTTCTTCATTACATGTAAAGGATACTAGTATAGCATCTTACACTTTGGTCAAGACTAGGTAGTATTTAGACATGGTACTGCTCCATGCATGCCTGAATGATGACTCTCTTGCAACCAAGAGGCCCGCATTGTGCTATTTGCCTATTTTAGCAAAAAATTATATTAGAAGGCACTTTTCGAGGCAGCATACAGCCTAATTTATGTGCATAAGTACTTTTCAACAACTATACAAGAAAACTTAGAAATGGTTTCATGTTTTCTGAGCAGTAAAGAGCCTTCTGACCTCTCTCCAAACCCCCACCTCACCCCCTCCCCACCCCACAGTTGTGATCTGAAACAAAAGACAAAACATTTGTGTATAGATATAAAAAAAAATTATAAATACCTTTTTTCCCTTTTTTATAAGTGCTCACATTTCTGCTGTTCTTAGCTGCGTAAGAGCTGGGGGGAGGAGAAGCAGCAGCACACTGATCTTTCCAGTGAAAGGCTGTGGGGGGGGGGGTGTCAGGACAAGTATGATCATCGGAGGAGAGCAGGCTGAGTTCCCAGCATAGCTAGAGAACTGACCACGGTGTGTTCTCCTCCTTAGTGTGGTCAGTTTTTTTATAGGAAAAGCAAAAGATCTGACAGGATCACCCGGGATTTCACACAAAGGAAGCAATGCAAAAAAAACAGCATACTTTTTCATACAAGTACATGGTACAGCAGGCACATGTTATTATTATACAGGATTTATATAGCACCAACAGTTTACGCAGCACTTTACAATATAAAAGGGAGACAATACAGTTACAATACAATAAAATACAAGAGGATTAAGAAGGCCCTGCTTAGAAAAGCTTACAATCTAATAGGGTGGGGCAGGTGGTACAAAAGGTTTTAACTGTGGGGAATGAGCTGATGGAAGTGGTAAAGGAATCATCAGAGGCATGATAGGCTTCCCTGAAGAGATGAGTTTTCAGGGATTGTTTGAAGGCAGCTAGAGTGGGAGATAGCTGGACAGGTTGAGGTAAAGAGTTCCAGAGGATGGGAGAGGCTCTGGAGAAATCCTGGAGACGAGCATGGGAGGAGGAGACAAGGGAGCTTGAGAGTAGGAGGTCTTAAGAGGAGTGGAGAGGACGGTTTGGGTGATATTTGGAGACAAGATTGTTGATGTAGCTCGAAGCAGAGTTGTGAATGGCTTTGTAAGTTGTGGTTAGGCTTTTAAATTTAATTCGCTGGGCGATCGGGAGCTAGTGTAGTGTTTGGCGGAGAGGGGTGGCATATCAGGAATATGAAATGTTGGGGTAACAAACACTTTAATTTAGTGATTAACTTCCAAAGTTGGCCAAAACAAAAAAGCAATACAAAGAAAAAGTTATCACAGCTTGTAGATATTGAGGCTTGGTGCCACTACTTGGAACCCTGCTGCCCTAGTGCCCTAGCCCCTGACCAATGTGTACCATGTGTAGAATATGCCCTGGTGAAGACTAGTGGAAATCTTGTTCAAAAATAGCTAGACAGTTGTTAGTCTCACTGCCTTTCAAAAAAGCACAGCCTTTTTTTAAGGAAAAAAAGCAAGCCATCTAAGAAACAACACTGGTCAACAAGTGGGATGGACAGTCCTAAGCATGAACCACAGGTCCATGCTTTGCAGGAGTTGCGCAGATAAAATATCTGCGTATCCAATGCCTGAAATGTATACAATCATGAGACTAATGGCATACCTCCCACCTTTTTGAGATGGGAACGGGGGACATGTATGTAGGCATAGGACATGCCGTGCCCCTTAAAGGAGAATTATGAAAAATAATGATTAAAGTGCTTTTTTTACCACTTCTATTCCCTTATATTGGCTTATGACATTCACAAATGCAGCAATTTAGAAACTGAATGAAGAATTAGCATTAGTAAACAATTTTGAAAGATAAAAAGTGTTTTATATACAACTATATAGATCAGACCAAAAATAGGAACAAACGAGGAGCAAAGAGGGACAGAGGGACATTGTTCCAAATCAGGGACAGTTGGGAGTTATGTAATGGCAAGTCCACCTAGTAGATATTATTTTATATTCAATTAGCCCTAAATTGAAACTACTTTGACCAGCAACCTTTTTTTTATTTATTTAGGAAGTTCATGTTCATATTAAAGAACATAATGTAGCTTTTTTTCTCATAAAACACACCAGATCTGGTTTATACTTGCTGTGTTAAGTAACATGTAACTGACAGATAGAACGTGCATCCTTATCTCCTGCACATGTGGAGCAGTTCCAGTTTCATTCCATTAATATTCTGAATGTAATCCAACTGCTGTTTTGTTCTTCGCTTCTTGTCCATGTGCCGTATTTGGATGTCACGGCTGATACTCCCGGCATGAACTGGTTTCCTCATCACAGCTGTGTTTTTACAACTGGGCTCACCATCCCCCCTCTGAATGTATACTCCCTTCTCGGTTCCATATCTCTCTTCTTTAATGGATAGGCTTTTTGTATCTTCTGTTTGTCGAAGTGACCTACAAACATTCAGCGTGCTATTATTCAGACGTGCATGTATTTGAAATTCCATATTTAAGTACTGGGTTTACATCAAGATATTAACCGCTTCAGCCCCGGAAGATTTTACCCACTTCCTGACCAGAGCACCTTTTGCGATTCGGCACTGTGTCGCTTTAACTGACAATTGCGCAGTTGTGCGACATTGCACCCGAACAAAATTGACGTCCATTTTCTCCCACAAATAGAGCTTTCTTTTGGTGGTATTTGATCAACTCTGCAGTTTTTATTTTTTGCACTATAAACAAAAAAACAGCGACAATTTTGAAAAAAAATGCATTATTTTTTACTTTTTACTATAATAAATATCCCCCAAAAATGTATAAAAAACAATTTTTTTCCTCAGTTTAGGCCAATATGTATTCTTCTACATATTTTTTGGTTAAAAAAAAATCGCAATAAGCGTATATTGATTGGTTTGCGCAAAAGTTATAGCGTCTACAAAATAGGGGATAGTTTTATGGCATTTTTATTTTTTTATTTTTTATTAGTAATGGCGGCAATCTGCGATTTTTATCAGGACTGCGACATTATGGCAGATACATCAGACACTTTTGAAACTATTTTGGGACCATTGTCATTTATACAGCGACCAGTGCTATAAAAATGCACTGATTAATGTGTAAATGACACTGGCAGTGAAGGGGTTAACCACTAGGGGGCGATGAAGGGGTTAACCACTAGGGGGCGATGAAGGGGTTAAGTGTGTCCTAGGGAGTGATTCTAACTGTGGGGGGAGGGGCTTCAAGTCACAAAACAGCGATCACTCCTCCCGATGACAGAGAGCGGTGATCTCTGTCATGGCACAAGCCAGAATGGGGAAATGCCTTGTTTACAACAGGCACTTCCCTGTTCTGAGGGTCCATGACACAATCGCCAGGTGACCGGCAGACATTGAGTCTGCTGGTCCCGCGGGCACGGTCACACCGTACGCGGCGGCGCGCATGCACCTGCTATCCCCGGCTCTTAAAGGGGACGTACAGGTACGCCCATTTGCCAACCGCTGCCATTGTGTCGACATATATCGGCGTGCGGCGGTCGGTAAGTGGTTAGCCACTTACGGACCGCCCGCTAACGTTACACGACGGTACTTTGACGTAGAATGCCGGGGTTATGGCAGCAGATAGCTGCCATAAACCCCGGTATTTTCTTTAATGGCGGGCGGTCCTCTTTTAGATAAAAGATCACTTTTATCAGCATCGGGAGAGGTGCCCCCCGCCATGCTCCGGTCGTCTCCGCCGCTTACCGAAGCCGCCGGTAGTGGCAGAGATGATCCCATCCTGTCCCCTCAGTAGCATGGAGCCGAATGAGGGAAAGATGGCCCCTACTCGGCTCCATAACATTGGATGACGGAAGCGACATCAAACGTCACTTCCACCCAATGGTCTTAAAGGGGAAATTTAAAAAAAAAAAAAAAACATTTATTTTTATTTTTTTTTATTGCATTGTAAAAGTGCAAGTGTAAATGTAAGATCTTTTTGACCTCAGATCTCACATTAAAGAGATCCTGTCATGCTTTTTTTTATTACAAGGGATGTTTACATTCCTTGTAATAGTTATAAAAGTGACCCAATTTTTTTTTTTTTTAAAGGACAGTGTAAAAATAAAAAGTAAAATAAAAAAAAAACATTTTTTTAAAGCGTCCCGTCCCGCCGAGCTCGCGCACAGAAGCAACCGCATATGTAACGCATACACATATGAAAACCGTGTTCAAACCACACATATGAGGTATTGCCGTGATCGTTAGAGCGAGAGCAATAATTCTAGTAAAAGACCTCCTCTGTAACTCAAAACTGGTAACCCGTAGAAAATGTTAAACTTCACCTATGGAGATTTTTAAGGGTCAAAGTTTGTCGCCATTCCACGAGCGGGAGCAATTTTAAAGCGTGACATGGGTATATACTTGGCATAACATTATCTTTCACAATATAAAAAAAAAAAAATTGGGCTAACTTTACTGTTTTCTTATTGTTTAATTCAAAAATTTTATTTTTTCCCAACAAAATTGCACTTGTAAGACCGCTGCGCAAATACGGTGTGACATAAAACATTACAATGACCACCAATTTATTCTCTAGGGTGTCTGAAAAAAATATATAATGTTTGGGGGTTCTAAGTAATTTTTGAACAAAAAACAGGCCCTGTGTCCATGCACAGGAGGCACCAGATTCTGTGTGCACCAATTTTGGTAAATATCCCCAATAGAGTGAGGCATATACTCCAATATGTGTTGCAACAGGACCTAATTTTTCTGGTGTTGAATTACTGTCAATTCCATTTGAATGGGCTGCCTTACGTGGTCTGCTGCAAGGCAACTTAAGCCTAGGTTTGCATTCGTCCAATTTGGAATTGCATGCCAAATCGGCGGCTATTGCCGGCAATGGTACCGTGGAAATCGGTGCGGCACCGACTTTACGGCGCTGCACCATTTCCCAAAAGTAGTTTCTGTACTACTTTTGGCGACTTCAGAGGGCGATTTGTATAGACATCTTAGCAGGAACACGCACAGATGTCTGTCAAATCGCCCCCCGAAGTCAGACTGCATTGCCGGGTTGAAATTATGCGAGTTCAGCTGAACTTGCACGATTTCTAACCTGCAGCAATGTGAGCCTGGGCTTAAGAAAATTCCTATCCTGTGACATATTTTGTTCAGGTGTGAATGGGCACAGAAGATCTCTACATTTCAATGGCTAAATGGCACTCCTAGGTTCACCTGTAGGTAATATGCGAGATTTTGGGAGTTATTTATGAAAGGCAAATCCACTTTGCACTACAAGTGCACTTGGAAGTGCAGTCGCTTTAAATCTGAGGGGTAGATCTGAAATGAGGGGAAGCTCTGCTGATTTTATCATCCAATCATGTGCAAGCTAAAATGCTGTTTTTTATTTTCCTTGCATGTCCCCCTCAGATCTACAGCAACTGAACTTCCAAGTGCACTTGTAGTGCAAAGTGGATTTGCCTTTAGTAAATAACCCCCCATAGGGGTTTGAGAAATACATTTGAGAAATAGTTTTGAAGGAAAAACACTTTTAATTGTCTAGGAGATTCTCGATTGCTAGCCTCTTCACATTGAACTTAGATAAAGAAATGTTCTTCATTCACCAAGAGAACAAAGTATATGTATGCCATTATTATATCATGAGACAAGTCTTTGTTAAGTCAAGTTGCATTAGATCTCTGGCACAGCTAAATTATTCTGATAAAGAAATACAAAGCACATTTCTTTATCAGTCTTAATAACATTAACCAAGAGCCATGACAGTAAAAGTTTTGAAGTTCAGTGCCAAGCTTAGCTTTGAGTTCTCTTGCTTCTTGAAGTTTGTTTGAGGACACATGCCTAATAAACTTAGAAAATGTCTGAACTTTTGTTTGTAAGATCAGCCTTGAGTCATTTATTTTTCAGCCTTTTAAAAGATAAATAATTGTATGTGCAGATTTAAACAGTAGGCTTCTGATCACTGCACAACCTCTACAATTTTGCACAGCCTTGTTGACTCTTTCTGTTTTAACGGTGCATGTAGTCCAGGGGTCAATAACATGTTGATTGCAATTATCCACCCATCAATTCGGCCATACGATGGGTAGATTGCAACCCTCCTGTGTTTGCAACTCTTTTTTGCCGCAATGGGCATCGCAGAGCTCAGTGAACTTTTAGGCTCCTCCTTGGCTCTGACGTGTTAGATGACCCAGCCAAGAGAAGACCTACAGTAGGAGGACTTCCCTGTGCCTGTTGCCTTTGCATTTGAGGTGTGGTGAGTGAATTTTACAGAGGGAGGGGGTAGTTTGTTCTATGGGTGAATTTAGCTTAGGAGGGTAAAAGTGGGGGGGTTGTTAGCTACTCCTGACCTCTGCACTGTGTTACCACTACTGACTACTGACCTGTGTGTTGAATGAATAAATGACTTGTATAGTGCTACCTATGCAAACTGAATCGCCTCAGGGTGCTTTTTGCCACCGGTGTCCATCTGCGGTATAGTGCAGTCCTTTGCCCCATGGGGTCCTGACACGCTTACAAACACATACAACATACACATATTTGGCCATTTTTTTCGACAGGATCTAATTAACCTACCAGCATGTCTTTGGAGTGTGGGAGGAAACTGGAGTACCTGGAGGAAACCGACACAGGCACAGGGAGAGCATGCAAACTCCAGGCAGATGGTGTCATGGCCGGGATTTGAACCAGCGACCCTATTGCTGCTAGGTGAAAGTGCTATCCACTACACCACTGTGCTGCCCTCTTTCATTCCTTACTCCTGACCTCTAAACTTTTCATTTCATTCTTCTGACCCCTGCACTGTGCGTTACTCCTGACCTCTAAACTTTTCATTTCATTCTTCTGACCCCTGCACTGTGCGTTACTCCTGACCTCTAAACTTTTCATTTCATTCTTCTGACCCCTGCACTGTGCGTTACTCCTGACCTCTAAACTTTTCATTTCATTCTACTGCCCCCTGCACTCTGCATTACATACTCCTGACCCCTGAACTTTGCATTATATTTTACTAACCCTTGCACTCTGAATTACCTTGGCACTCTGTGTTACTTACTCCTGCCCTGCACTCTGTGTTGGATAGTACTGACCTCTGAACTCTGTGTTACTTACTCCTAACCTCTGCTCTCTGCGTTATATACTACTGACCTCTGAACTCTTGTAACCTTACTTACTTTTTAATGGTGCCTTGCTGGGTTAACGCCTTAAAAAAAAAAAAAAAAGCGCTCTGACCCTGGGGGTGTTTGATCTCATCTATGTTGTTCACGTAGATCTCCACCTCTTCAAGGTTGCCCTCCCCTGATGTAGTCGTTTTTGCAAATGAGTCGCCTACGGTAAAGGCGATTTAGATTTGTCAAATTAATAAAAGCAATCAAATATATTTTTGTATCTATAATCTATTCATTCATTTAAAATAGTCTGCATGCTCTACGGTGCTTTATAATTGTGTTTCCTTTGAAAGTACCATGCTTAATTAAGGAAATTGCCATTTATCAAATACAATTTTTGTGTCTTTGTAGGTTGGCAAATTGCTTAATCCATTACGGAAGCACTGGGGGTGAAGAGAAAAAAAAATGACAACCAGTTATATAATGAATAGAGACAGTTTCATTAAAATCTATTCTAGAGCCCAAATCGTTGGGAAAGCTTGAAAAATATTTTACACTTTAAATAAAAGTAGACTTTTTCTGCAGACACCTCCATGTTGTAGATCAGTAATGTTTACCAGCTGTTGTTTTTGCTATATTATAATAGTCACTATACTAGATGACAACTAGATGACAACGTGAGATCCTAGGGGGACCTGCACATAGGGGTTCATTGGAAGGGCCTCTAGCTGTGTTTCACATTTAAAATAGATCTAAACCCAATAACTAAAAATTAACATATGCTTTAACATTTTAAAGTAGAATTCAAAGCTAAAAAACATCCTAGGATGTAGAGACATTTAAAAAGTAGGAACATGACCATAAAACGGCCATCCCCCTACTTAAAAAAAGCTTGACCCATTAATAAAGCACATTGATGTGCTCTACAAATGTGCATTGTATTCCACTACCATAAAATGCCGCAATAAAAATTAACGAGAGCGTTAAAAAAAAAAAAAAAAAAAGCTGTTAGAAGAGTCTTGTCATTTGAACTGTCAAAGTCACATGCCCCGCTCTCCCCCAATCAGAGAGCTCTCTCTGCAGCAGACAGAACTCCATGAACTATAGGATGTTCCCATAGCTCCCAACTGTCCCTGATTTGGAGGGACTGTCCCTGATTTGGAGCAATGTCCCTCTCTCCCTCTTTCCTCCTCATTTGTCCCTCATTTTCGTCTGATCTATAAAGTTGTATATAAAATGCACTTTTTATCTTTCAAAAAGTGTTTCCCAGTGCTAAACCTTTCATCCAAAATCTAAATTGCTGCATTTGTAAATTTCAAAAGCCAATATAAAGGAATAGTAGTGGTAAAAAGTTTTTTTTGGTTAATTCTCCTTTAAGGAGGTGTGGAAGGAGGAGTATCCTATGTCTACATACGTTTGGTAGTAGGTGTCCCTCATTCCCATCTCAAAATGTTGGGAGGTATGTGCTCCACATCCACATCCACATCATGCATTTTATGAAAGGCCTGTACAATGCAGGCTACAGTGTGCATAGTCCTGTGGAGTGTAACAGAGAGTAGATAGTTGTATCCTACTCTCTGTTATAAATCTGCCCTTTGCTCCTCTGCCAAAAAAAAAAAAAAACAGTTTCTCCAAACATTTTTTTATGGTGTGCACTGCCTGCAGTATATGGAAGGTGCTGAGAATGGAACCAGGTGGCAGTATAATATAACTCTGGTGTGAATATGAAGGAGTTTAATCATCAGTGACACCCAGTGGCCAAAGAATGACAAAGTTGGATGTAGAATCGGTGCTGGAGAAGAAGGCATTATCTGTGATGTAATGAAGATGGGGAGTACAGAGCTGTCAGGAACAGAGGAGGGCTAACTAAAAAGGTAGTTCTGCCAAAATGTATGAGGGTGCTATGCATCCTTGCACATTATGGTAGCAGCTGCTCCCTCCCTTCTAAGGCTTCTTGTACGATAGCCTACACTGGCAGCTCCTAAACTTGAGTTTTAGAGCTTTTGGCGTTTTTTTTTTTTTTTTTTCAAAGCTCCCAAACTCAATTCCATAAAAGCCTATCGGGTAGATTTACTAAAGTCAGATAGGCTGCGCACTTTGCAAAGTGCACTTGTTCTCTGCAAATGCAGTTGCTCCAGAGCTTAGTAAATGAGCAGAAGCTTTGCTGACTGCCATCATCCAATCATGTGCAAGTAAAAATGCATTTTTTTAATTTTCCTTGCATGTGATTGGGTATTCTTTGCAAAGTGACGCTTTACCTCATTTACTAAGCTCTGGAGCAACTGTACTTGCAGAAGGCATAGGGGTTATTTACGAAAAGGCAAATCCATTTTGCACTACAAGTGCACTTGGAAGTGCAGTCGCTGTAAATCTGAGGGGTAGATCTGAAATGAGGGGAAGCTCTGCTGATTTTATCATCCAATCATGTGCAAGCTAAAATGCTGTTTTTATTTTCCTTGCATGTCCCCCTCGGATCTACAGTGACTGCACTTTCAGTGCAATTTCAAGTGCACTTTGTACTTGTAGTTTGCACTTGTAGTGCAACATGGATTTGCCTTTAGTAAATAAACCCCATAGTGTCAATGTACACAAAGGGGCTGATTTACTAAAGGCAAAAAGACTGTGTACCTTGCAAAGTGCAGTTACCCTCTGCAAGAGCAGTTAATGTGGCGCTTAGTAAATGAGCAGAAGCTCTGCTGACTTCCATCATCCAATCATGTGCAAGCAAAAATTCATTTTTTTTCTAAATTTTCCTTGCACGTGATTGGGTATTCTTTGTAGAGGGAAGCTTTAACAAATGCACTTGCAGCCTGCAACTGCACTTTGCAAAATGCACAGTGCATTTGCCTTTAGTAAATTAACCCCTCAGGCTTTTAGCAGAGTTTAGCAGCTGCCGCGTTTGAGGTGAGCTTCAACCTCCATCTCCTGAACGTGGAAGACTTGTGCTCAGGATAGGAATGTTTTGACCACCAGTCGTGGGAAAACGCAAAACGTGGCAAAATCGATGCAAAACTGTGGCAAAAACGGGCTGCGATTTTGCGTTTTCCTGTTGTGAATGTAGGCTAGTGTACATGAAGCCTAAATCCCACAGTTTCTCTTTTTTAAAATTTAAAATGTTTTAATTGAAAGAATACCTGGTGATCCAGACTTGAAAGTCTTTGTTCAGACACATCTATTATAAGATGGCAGATGTTTCCCAGTTGTGGCTTTCCTATGTAACTGTCCTCTGGTAGCATAGCCACTTTGTAGTTCTGGTTTTGTGATATTGGGGTTGATTTACTAAAGGCAAATAGACTGTGCACTCTGCTCCAGAGTTTAGTAAATGAGGTAGAGGTTCACCTTGCAAAGAATACCCAATCACGTGCAAGGGAAATTAAAAAATAGCATTTTTGCTTGCCCATGATTGGAAGATGGAAGTCAACAGAGCTTCTGCTCATTAACTAAGCTCTGGAGCAACTGTACTTGCATAGTGCACAGTCTCTTTGCCTTTATTAAATCAACCCCATTGTGTAAATAACCTTAAATGAGATAACTGTTCTTACTAATGAAAGAAAAAATAGAGAGATGGGTCCAATTATTAAACAGGAATATGCCACCTCTTTGCTGTGCTGTGCCTAGTGGTCAATCTGACCCATATTCTTGGGCATTAAAGTGATTGTAAAGTCTCAAGGTTTTTCACCTTAACGCATTCAATGCATTAACGTGAAAAACCTTCTTTGCTGCAGCTACCCCCAGAGCCCTCACTATTCATACCTGAGCCTGATCCGATCCAGCGATGTGCATGAGCCCAGCGGCTCCAGCCAATGTCTTTGTCCTTATTGGACAGATTGATAGCAGCATTGGCTCCCGCTGCTGTCAGTCAAATTCATTGACAGGAGGGCGGAGCCCAGTCCCACTGTCTGTGTCAATGAACGCAGTAGTGGGACTCGGGAGCGTGCCCGCACGAGTGCCCCTAGGAAAATCGGCTTTCTGTGGGGGTACCCAATAAAGATTAGGGGCCTGGAGCACCGGCGGGGCACCCCAGAAGAGGAGGATTGGGGCTGCTCTGTGAAAAACCCTTGCACAGAGCAGGTAAGTATAGCTATGTTTGTTATTTTTAATAAAAAAGTGAACTTTTACAAGCACTTTAAAGTGATTGTAAAGTCTCAGTTGTTTTTTTTTTTTTATAAATAACAAACATGTTATGCTTACCTCCTCTGTGCAGTGGTTTTGCACGGAGTAGCCCATCTCTTCTCGGGTCCCTCTTCGGCACTCCTGGCCTCTCCCTCCTGTTGAGTGCCCCCTCAGCCAGCAGCTTGCTATGGGGGCACCCAAACTGAGCCGCAGCTCCGTGTGTCCATTTAGACACTGAGCCGCTGCCCGGCCCCTGACCCCTCTCACTCCTCATTAGCTCACTGACTTTGATTGACAGCAGAGGGAGCCAATGGTATATCTCAGCCAATCAGGAAAGAGAGTCCCGGGCAGCCGAGTCTCTCGAGCAACATCGCTGGATAGAGTTGGGCCAAGGTAAGTATTAGGGGGGCTGAGGGGTGCTGCTGCACACAGAAGGCTTTTTACCTTAAAAATAAAAACCTTCTGCCTTTGCAATCACTTTAATTTGGTAAAGTATGGTGATAGTGTGGCGAGGCCATTGCCTAATTTTCCAAGCCAAAGTGTCCTTCTTTTTATCCTAGAAGTTTGGGAGATATGTATGACCTTCCCTCGCAGATGAGCGTTATAAGTCATCTTAGGTAGACAGTAAACCTGACCATACGCAAAAAAAAAAAAAGAAAAAAGTTTATTCATTATAAAAACAGTGCAGGGATCCTTTAAAGCTGGACTTCATTGAAGTAACATGATTTATTGACGGAGCTAAGGTTTCCCCCTTGAAAGGGTTCTGCTTGCCAGTGTAACTGTGAACATACCGATTGATAAAGGCACTTGGAAGAAATGCTGAATTCTTAAACAGAGTCAGAGGCTAGATGAGGTCAGAGCAATTCTGTTTTGGAAATTACAGCACTCTGTTTTCATGTCGGCCTTTTATACTCCACCAAACAGTCTGTTTTAATGTTCCGGTTTACACACTAGGATTCCTCCATAATACAGGCTACTCGTTTGGAAAGTAGGGTCTGCTTTACAATGCCAGTGGCGGGCACAAGGGCACAAGTGTTATAGTCCCAGTGGACCCTAGCCAAATGGCATTCTTTAAGAGTCATCAGAGCTTTTCTGAATTCCACGGGGGAGTTTGTTATTGTACTTTTTTTTTTTTTTTTTTGCTTAGTTTAAAATTGCTGACAGTCATGAAACCCCACTTAAAAAAAAAAAAAAGAAGACTTTTCTACAGCCAAGGATATGGAAAGCATTAAGACAGGCATATTCCCATAACAGGATTTTAATAGTGAATGTTGTATATGACTATACTAAGTCTGCTTATTGATTTCAATCTTTTGGCGAAGGGATCGTACTCTGATTTCTTGTTCTCAATAAAAATACATCTATTGCTTAAAGTTCCCCCGGCATCTATTACTAGTGTTTTAAATGCAGCATTATCTTTTGGCAGGACCATTTCCTTTTTTTCTTTTTTTTTTTTACAGTTAAAGAAAAGATTTCCTGTTTTGCAGACATGCTGAACTTCAGGTTGTGTTTTTGTGGGTCTATAGGATGCATATATGCTGACCCCATGACATAAGCCACGTACATCCACGGTGTCTGTAAAGAAGAAAAAACCTCTGAGTGGTTTAAAATTGAATCTCACAATTTCTAGTTTGTGATTTCAAGTATTTAGAAAGAGTAGGGGTCATAATGTAGGTGATGGGACTCCTTATCAAAACCAGAGGGGCCTTCTGTTCACTGTAGAGATAGGGTGGGAGGGGGATATGCCTTTTCCCCTGGCCAGTACTAATATAATATGTTGCCCATGAGTAGAGATACTTCATGCACACATTAAGGATAAGAAAATTCGCCTGGTTTCAATTCATGGGCAGTTTCACAAAGTATCCTCAAAATACAGAGAATGCAAACTTTCCCCAAACCCCATTGAAGTCTATGGGGGGGGGGGATCTTCATATTCAATTAGTTGCTTTTGTGGGGCTAAAAATTAACTTTTATTAAAAAAAAAAAAAAAAAATAGACATAGGGAGTCAAGCGCTGCCATAAGGGTCATACACTAATAGGCTTGGGTCAAAACCCAATGAGGTCCCTTATCAAAACCAGAGAGGGGCCTTCTGCCCAAGGCAGGACTATGGAGGGGGTCAGGGGTTCATTTGCCCCTGGGCCAGGACTGATAAGATATATTGGGCTGATGGCCCTGATTGGAGATCCATCATCATGCAAACATTAGGGATACGTGAATTTGCCGGGTTCAGTTTGTGGGCCAGTTTCTCGAAATGCTCTCAAAATTCTGAAAATCCAAACCCAATTAAAGTTTACGTGGAAGCAGATCTGGATATTCAAATTATTCCTTTGTGGGGCTAAAAAACAAACTTATGTAAAAAAAGAAGTATAGAAAGCCAGGGCACTACCCTAGGGAACACATACTAATGATAAAATTTGAAAAAAAAAATGAACACACAGCGAGAAGAGGATTTTTACGTGACTTTGAGGGCTACATTAAACATACACAAAAGAGGAAGAAGGCGAAGACGGTGCAATAATAACACAGAATGATGGCTGTGAGGATGAAGGTGTAGAAGGTTTTGCAGCCAGTCAACTGTCTGCTAGGTTTACTGTGACTGTATTGGTCATTTACTTTGGGGAAAAAAACACATGTGCTCTACCTTCAGTTTCTGCAGCCCTACCATATCCTCCTTTCTTTAGATCCATGGGGGTTATTTACGAAAGGCAAATCCACTTTGCACTACAAGTGCACTTAGAAGTGCGGTCACTCTAAATCTAAAGGGTAAATCTGAAATGAGGGGAAGCTCTGCTGATTTTATCATCCAATCATGTGCAAGCTAAAATGCTGTTTTTTTTTTTATTTTCCTTGCATGTCCCCCTCGGATCTACAGCGACTGCACTTCCAAGTGCACTTTCAGTTCAATTTCATGTGCACTTGTAGTGCAAAGTGGATTTGCCTTTAGTAAATAACCCCCCATGTCTTTACCATGAAAGCCCTGTCTCTCAAATTTTAATCTCAACAGCATTTCCACCAATGAAAAAGAGTACTAACTACATATATATATGTATAGTTCATCTTTCATGTGAATGCCTTTTGCGATTCTTTTATCGCTTGCATAAGTCATAGTGTAGGCAAACAGCTTTTGGCCCCTTGTGCTTCCGGGCCCCATAGCAGTCTCATCATTTGCTTTAGTTGCTTGTAAACTCATAGGGGTTGATTTACTAAGGGCAAATAGACTGTGCACTTTGCAAGTCTGCAGCCCTCTGCAAGTGCAGTTGCTCCAGAGTTTAGTAAATGAGCAGAAGCTCTGCTGACTCCCATCATCCAATCACATGCAAGCAAAAATGCTGTTTTTTCATTTTCTTTGCACATAATTGGGTATTCTTTGCAAAGTGAAGCTTTACCTCATTTACTAAGCTCTGGAGCAAGTGCACAGTCTATTTCCCTTTAGTAAATTAACCCCATAGTCCTATCTGTATGCTACTTTGCTTATTAATAAGCTAAGTACCTCCCAACAAAGTAAACACTTGGGGAAAACAGAAAGACTGAACTTTTTCTAAATATGCAATTTGTCTGGTTATTATACTGATGCACTGGCTTTAAGTCAGTGGCCTGGAGTATGCAGATCCAAAAGAGTAACTTCAGAGCTCCTGATATATGCTTGTTCTATGTATACTGTTCAGCATATACACTCACCAGCCACTTTATTAGGTACACCTTGCTAGTACTGGGTTGGACCCCCTTTTGCCTTCAGAACTGCCTTAATTCTTCTTGGCATAGATTCAACAAGGTGTTGTAGAAATTCCTCAGAGATTTTGGTCCATAGTAACATAATAACATTACGCAGTTGCTGCAGATTTGTCAGCTGCACATCCATGACGCCGATCTCCCACCACATCCCAAAGGTCCTCTGTTGGATTGAGATCTGGTGACTGTGGAGGCCATTGGAGTTCAGGGACCTCATTGTCATGTTCAAGAAACCAGTGGTGAGATAATTTGAGCTTTGTGACATGGTGTATTATCCTGCTGGAAGGAGCCATCAGAAGATGGGTACACTGTAGTCATAAAGGGATGGACATGGTCAGCAACAATAGAAGGCCGTGGTGTTTAAACAATGCTTAATTGGTACTAAGGGGCCAAAAGTGTGCCAAGAGAATATCCCACACACCATTACACCACCACCAGCTTGAACCGTTGATACAAGGCAGGATAGATCCATGCTGTTATGTTGTTTACACCAAATTCTTACCCTACCATCTGAATGTCGCAGTTAAAATCGAGACTCATCAGACCAGGCAATATTTTCCCAATCTTCTATTGTCCAGTTTTGGTGAGCCTGTGGAAATTGTAGCCTCAGTTTCCTGTTCTTTGCTGACAGGAGTGGCACCCGGCATAGTCTTCTGTTGCTGTAGCCCATCTGCTTCAAGGTTGGATATGTCGTGCGTTCAGAGATGGTATTCTGCAGACCTTGGTTGTAACGAGTGGTTATTTGAGTTACTGTTGCCTTTCTATCATCTGTAACAAGTCTGCCCATTCTGTGTTGCCAAAGTTTTTCCTTTACATACAATTTAAGGGCCCACTTACATGTGAGTGACGCAACAAAAAACCTTGCCAGCACACCAGACCACACATCTGTGTTGTGGTGTGGTGCATTGAAAAAAAGGGTCAGGTGCCTATTTTGGTGTGTTAAGGTGCACTGGGGGTTATTTACAAAAGGCAAATCCATTTTGCACTACAAGTGTAAAGTGTACTGAGAGTGCACTTGGAAGTGAAGTCACTGTAGATACGAGGGGGACATGCAAGGAAAATAAAAAAAGAGCATTTTAACTTGCACATGATTGGATGATAAAATCAGCAGAGCTTCCCCTCATTTCAGATCTTCCCCTCAGATCTACAGCGACTGCACTTCTAAGTGCACTTGTAGTGCAAAATGGATTTGCCTTTTCGTAAATAACCCCCACTGCCTTTGTGCAGTGCGGGTTAACTCAATGATACAACTTTAGGGTTGATTTACTAAAGCCTATTACATTGTGCATGGTAAAAGTTGCACTAATTTTCCCCATAGCTTAGTGAATGTGGTGAAGCATCATCCAATCATGTGCAGGCAAAAATGCTGTTTTTTACATTTTCCTTGCACCTGATTGGATATTCTTTGCAAAATGAAGCTTTGCCACTTTCATTAATCTATGGGGAAAATGAGTGCAAGTTCACAGTCTATTTGCCTTACGTTAATGCATAGGTGTTACTGCACATAGTCTAAATAGGCCCTAAGGAAAACAAGGCCATATAAGACCAGACATAATTGCGTGTCCTCTTGTCTAACCTTGTTATGATCTGTATTGCAGGGAACTGTCTGCTAGATCAACCGAGAAATCAGATTCTGGGACCAGAGGAGCTTCCCGGACAGAGTTATGATGCTGTTCGTCAATGCAAACTTGCCTTTGGGCCGACATATACCGTGTGTCCTGGGATGGATGTCTGCTCACGTCTATGGTGTGCGGTGGTTCGTCAAGGTCAGATGGTGTGTTTAACCAAGAAGCTGCCTGCGGTAGAGGGAACACCTTGTGGAAAAGGGAGAATATGTCTGAATGGGAAGTGCGTTGATAAAACCAAAAAGAAGTTCTACTCGGTATGTATTCTTTTCTCTTATTTAGGCCTCATGCAAACTGGGCATTTTCCCAGCTCTTCTGAATGCTCTTTTCTCCAGGCAGGAGAAGAACCACATAAAAAATGCGACTAAAACCAGACTTTGCAAAAGCATTTAGGTGCGCATACGTGCTTCAAGTGATGGGGCGTTCATTCCATTGGCCAGAATATTAATTTATTCTGGCCATTGTAATGAATGAACGCTCAAGCTCAAAATGCGCCTAGCGTTTAAGCATGTTTAGGCACATCAGGTGCTTTTTCTGCCGAAATGCTCCTCTCACAAATATGCAAGTAATGTTAAGGTTTTTTTGCCTTTAAATTCTGCTGCTTCCTGTGCATAGACGCATAGGGGTTGATTTACTAAAACTGGAGAGTGCAAAATCTGGTGAAGCTGTGTATGGTAGCTTCTAACTTCAGCTTGTTCAAATAAGCTTTGACAATAAAAAACTGGAAGCTGATTGGTTTCTATGCAGAGCTGCACCAGAGCTCCGATTTTAGTAAATCAACCCCATAGGCTAACATGGAGGGCATTTAGAGGCAGAAAATAAAAATAGCAAAACGCCCTTAAAAGCAGCGTTTTTGATGCCCAGTGTGTATGAGGCCTTAAGGTTCGTGTTTTTCACATTTATATACCTGAGACATGTTTGCTTCCTTTTCTTGATTCTCAGATTTTGTTAAAGTGGATCCAAAGTAAAAACTTTGTAGTTCAAATAATAGGTGTGATCTTAAAGTGTAACTTCACCTTTACAGAAAAATCTGTAAGGTGAACTAACACAGGTCCCCCTCCCGGCCCCCCCCCCCGGTCCCGCTGACCTGGACCGTGGCAAGCTCTGGTTCTAAGACCCAGTATATCCGTGCCAGGAGCCCGGGATTTAGAAATCCTCTCTCCATCCAGGCGTCTTCTCCATAGCTGACAGAACACGCTATGCTGCTGCTGATTGGTCGGCGCCGCCCATGTGACAGCACTCACCAATTAGAATGCTCCAAAATGTCCCTAGTGCAGATATACCGGGCCTTAGAATTGGAGATATCTCTGTAAAGGTGAACCTACCCTTTGAAAATGGTTTGCACAGGGGCAAGAATGTCTATGATCTATAATCTATTGTATGATTGATTCACTCAGATGTACTCCCCCTAGGTTTGATGCTGGCACATTTGTAGTCCTCAAAAAGCACAACTTTACATTTGTCAACATTAAACATTCCAATCAAACTGCATCCAGGTCAGTAAGTTGGAAACATCTTATCATTTTTCCAATTTTCTGAAGGTGGAGAAATGAGAGCTATAAACGTATACATATATGTATTCTAACTGTGTGGTTAGTTGATGGCCTAAAGCGCTTCTGTAAATGGAGAATCCAGTTGGTTATTATAGGTACCAACAGCTTCTTTTTTTATGCATTGGGCCTGGAAATACATCATTTTTTTCAATCTACAGTTCTGTTGGCTTGAAGGTTCTAGTTTTATCAATCTTTTGTAATGCAGATTTCAAGTCATGGAAACTGGGGGTCCTGGGGACCATGGGGCCAGTGTTCTCGCACATGTGGAGGAGGAGTGCAATTTGCTTATCGTCACTGTAATGATCCTGCCCCAAGAAACAGTGGAAGATACTGCACAGGGAAGCGTGCAATCAACCGGTCGTGCAATGTTAATTCTTGTCCATCTAATGGTAAGCAATAGCCTTTATTATGTCTTCTATTTATGTGGGGGGGGTTACCAAATATATCTAAATATGTAAATCAACCTTCAAACATAATGAGTAAAAATCATATAAACAATAAAGTCCATAGTGATAAAGTGCAAAAGTCCTTAAGACAAGTGCAACATCCAGTGCTTGAATAAATCAGGCAAAATTGTCTCCTTACCAGATCCAAAGAGCTATCAAGGTCTATACTCGCATCTGTGAGCTCTATTACCCTTCACATTAGGTGCAGATCAGATTGACTTATCCGGCCTCCCAGCAGGGGATCGTTGGTGAAAACGAGCCAAAGATGTAGCCACAGGATATCCTCAGAAGCCGATTCAGTCAGTGATCATAAGAAAAAAGGGAAACTCATTGAGCACGTCCAAATTAAAGATGGGCATTTATTAAAAAACTACTTACAACAAGACTGTAATCACAGGCTTTAGAAACAAAAATCGTCCTAGCACTCTCACGAGCATATTGATGTCACCGCTATTTCCAGTCCAGCCAACGTACAATCCCAGGAGCCCATCCCCTCTCCACATGCTTGCTACAAACAAAGAGCATCGCACTTAAATGATTGTTTAAGACAGCTCCTGTCTAACATGTTTCACCCATATGGGCTTAATCATGCTCTATGAGGAGTCACCTTAGGCGGGGTTATGTTGCTCCTGTATTAAAAAAAGGACATGTCAGTGATATAATCGGAGTTCGACCCTCTTTGTTTGTAGGAGGTATTCACTTCTCATTCTATCGCAAAAATAAGAGGATTAGTCCTCATTTCAGGACAGTAGGTGAACCCATGAAAGTCATTGCCTTTCACCCTAATGACCAGATGCATATCCAGAACCACCAATTCCAAACTGCCTACAGTTGCTTCAGACTATTTGGCCATGTAAAACAATAATGTTAATAGTGGCAATAATAAGGTGGGTTTAGGGCAGTGATACAAAGTTTAAAAAGTTTAGAGGATCTAGGTTTAACATACTTAAAGTATAATTAAGGGCAAAACTTATCAAGTGCAGAGGTATTAGAACGCTTATCAGTTTTTATTGCTGTCTGTGCCCCCCCATTAAGGAGAGTCACGCTCTCTGTTTGCCCTGTTTACCGTTATCATTGAAAGTGAAAGTAAAGCAAAACCCCAAATTTTGGGTTGTCCCCAGAAAAGTAGTCAAGGGGTAATCTTCCAATGGGGACACTAGTTCTGGTGACCTGGGGGTCCCCAAGGAATTCCCTTATTTTGCAGGAATTTGCTCTCACTTTCTGTTTGGCTATGGGAAAGAAAGGAAAATCTCTGCAATGCGACACAGGCGGCGGAAAAAAAAAAATCTGATGGGGATTATACCCTTCCCTTACTCTATCCAAGTGCCTATGGTTCTACGATAATGAGAATTCCAGCTTGCCTAAATCCTTGCAACTTCTGAAGATGCTATCACTCAACTCCATGCATATGAGATCATTGAATGTTAGCATTGAAAAGCCTTGTTTTGTGTTTGGAAACTTTGCATATATGGGTTTTAACAGCGTGTTTAGCTTTTGTCGAGAAGAAATAGCCTTCATCTGTTCTAATCAGGCTGTTGACCACTGGTCAACACTGGTTTACCATTACAGAAGAGTGTCAGGACTCATTATTGAATGATATAAATAAATGTACATTTACAGTATGCACTCTTCAAATGACTTTTTTTTCTATAAATTGGGATGTGCAGAGTGAGACGGAAAGATAATAAATACACAATCTAATATCACAGCGGTGAGAGCAGGGCCCTGCTGGGAACATCTCAACAATAATAGAGAATGTTGTACAATCCCATTAGTGTCTAGGTTGGTTTTACAAGGATGCACAATTCAGCTATCAGATAATATGATGTTTCATCACACCTGAATGATTCATTTTACTGAAAATAATCATTTGCAAGCTAAAGAGAATAAACAGATTAATAAGGAAAAAAAACATCAAAAATGAAAGCATTCAGCAAAGTGACAGGACAGGGGCTCTTTATGTGACTGTTTTATGTTTTTGGGGGCCTTCCTTACACCCTAAGACAGCCTAATGCCCTGTACACACAATCGGACATTGATTGGACATTCCGACAACAAAATCCATGGATTTTTTCAGACGGATGTTGGCTCAAATTTGTTTTGCAGACACACGGTCGCACAAAGTTGTCGGAAAATCTGATCGTTCTGAATGCGGTTACATAAAACACGTACGTCGGGACTATAAATGGGGCAATATCCAATAGCTTTCATCTCTTAATTTATTCTGAGCATGCGTGGCACTTTGTGCGTCGGAATTGTCCACACTCGGTCCAAATTTACGCGAACGGATTTTGTTGTCGGAAAATTTTATAGCCTGCTCTCAAACTTTGTGTGTCGGAAATTCCGATGGAAAAAGTCCGATGGAGCCCACACATGGTCGGAATTTCAGACAACAAGCTCCGATCGCACATATTCCGTCGGAAAGTCCGACCGCATATACAGGGCTTAACAGTTCATGGAGGAAAGCTTCAAAATTGAGGTGTGCAGAATACATTTTATTCATAAGACATGTATATTAAAAATAGCCAATGCTTTTTTTTTGGGGGGGGGGGGGTACAAAAAAGTCCCTCTCCATCAGAAAATCAAAAAATGGAATGAAAGACTTTACGAGGGTAATATCATTTATTTCTAGCTCTGTTTGTTTTCTTGCTAAAACTTAGGCAAGCCATAAACGATGCAATTTTTGTTCCTTCAATACAGTCAGTGTTGATGGGAGAATTCCTCCTGCAGCGCTATTGTATTTTACCGGTGTTGAGGCTACCCTGCCAGCAAAACACAGTGATTATTGCTGGCGTCTATAGCCGCTGGCAGTAATCACATGCCAAAAATCAGACTGTTTTTTCTGAAGTTGACCAATGGATCTACTTTAGTACAATCAGCCTGCTGAGCCGGCTGAGATTCGATCCATCTATGGTCTGGACTTTGCCCCCCCTTGTGGGTCTTTTTTCCATAAATGGTAAGCTGGACTTTTTCCACTCAGCCTGCAGGCATGCTGTATGGACAAAATGCAAATGGATGAATCTTCAACCGTGACCATTATATTTTGACAGCCGCTTCCGCCAACTGCAATAATACCTGAACAGTGCCTGCATTTGATTGGATGCAAGGGCTGCTCGACTGACAATTTTCCACCCAGCTTCTTTGATTTTTCTGATTGGGGGATGATGGCTGGGATGCAACCAATAAGGCCACCTATAAAGAAAATTTGGGCCTATCCATCAGGAGCTGGCTGAAATTCTCTCTCTCTATGGCCATCTTTAAGGTGTCCTCACACCTGTAGAATTCTGTTCGAAAACTCTCCATTTCGAAACATTTGTTTATCTATGAGTGAAAAGGGCCAATTCAACAATTACTTTTAAACAGAGTGAGCGAAAAAAATTGAAGGAGAAGGATGGAAAATGTATATGAAATGCATAGCTCCCAACTGTCCCTGATTTGGAGCAATGTCCCTCTGTCCCTCATTCCTCCTCATTTGTCCCTCATTTTGGTCTGATCTATATAGTTGTATATAAAATGCACTTTTTATCTATCAAAAAGTGTTTTCTAGCACTAAACATTTTATCTGATTCTTCTAAATTGCTGCATTTGTAAATTTCAAAAGCCAATATAAAGGAATAGTAGTGGTAAAAAAAAGGACTTGTGGGTTTAAGCAATCTTGTTTTTTTGCACAATTCTCCTTTAAGGGGCGTGGCCAGGGGTGTGTCCTATGCCTGAACACTTTTGCTGATAGGTGTCCCTCATTCCCATCTCAAACTAATTTTTATTTGCTAAATTAGCTTACGGCTAAGAAAAAATCTTAACTCTGATCATGCACTAGTAAAAGTGCTCTTTCACACGGGGTGGATCAGTGATGATCCGCCCCGTGAACACCCGCTTGCTCAGCGGGGATCGCTCCGCCGGTCCCCGCTGAGCAGGAAAATAACAGGTCCTGTCAGAGCGCCGCTCTCCCCTATGGGGGATTGGGTGATGACAGACCATAGAGTCCGTCGTCATCCGATCCGAAAATGGATGGAAAAGTAGGGTTTTCCTCCGTTACACTTTTCGGATCGGAGCGGGTCGGATGTCAGCGGACATGTCACCACTGACATCCGACGCTCCATAGGGATACATGTATGTCCGTTTTTCATCCGAAAACGGAAGGATGAAAAACGGACATACGGATCCTCCATGTGAAAGAGCCCTTATTATTCCGGAAGTAATATGGACTTTACCATGAAGGTTTATTCATTCCGGTAAATGAAATATGTAATGGATTATATCCAATGTGGATTATTGAAAGGTGTACACTCCTCAGTTATCAGAACAGTGGATGTAGAATGGAAAAAAGGTCAAAGCAAACAAAGTTTTATCCATTTGATAATAATGATGGCGCGATGATAAACGGTCATGTTCATTTTTACATTAGCAACCTGGTAGGCCATATCAGAGATAAGAGTTTTCTTATGTAAATGATTTTCTGGAGGGCTGCCTAAAGGGGATTCCTACTCCTACTAGTGTGTTCTGCGCAGTGATTGGTGGTGGGCTCAGTAGAAGTGCTGCAGGGGCCATAGGGATGTAGATGTGGTGATAGGAGCATAGAGGAAGAGACATAAAAGTGCGGGCATTCAAGCAAGGACACAAAGAGCTCATCTAGAGAGATTAAGTGCTAGTACGTCAAATGAAGGTATGTGCAGGCCTGCTTTAGTATAATTAGCTCAAATTAATAGGCTTCCAGCCAAGAGGGTCAGCATGAAACAAAAAGAGTAATGCAACTTGTTTACAATGTCCACATGACATTTCGTTTAAAGTTTTAAATTATCTTGTGTAACTCTGGGGAAATTTACAGTCATGCGGTGTGACTTCTGAGCAATTTAGCAGCTTTTTTTTTTACCAACCACAGCTTAATTGCATTGTTCTTTGACTGCTTTATTCAGCGAAGAGCCCTTAATTCTTAAGTGCTAATTCTTACAGGGAAACGTTACTGATTTAGGGTCAATGTTATTTTATTTTGGATTTATAAGTTTTAGACTTCATGTACACAGTCCCGGCCGCACAGCGTGCAGAGCGTTTGGTGCACGTGAGTGCGAATGTGGGTGCTTTACTCAAACCCCAGAGTATTACTACACACAGCCCACCCCCCCATGTTTTGGGGACCCCAAAGCACCTTCCCCATGATGAGGGCATGTGGCCTGGTATGGTTCGGGGGGGGGGGGCCTGCCCCCCCCCCCATCCTGTCCTCCAGGCTGCATGCTTGGATAAGAGTCTGGTATGGATTTGGGGGGGGGACCCACGCCAATTTTCTTTTAAATTTTGGCATGGAGTTCAATTTAAAATCCATACCAGACCCGAAGGGCCTGGTATGGACTGAGAGGGGGGGGGGGGGGGAACCACACCGATTTTTTCCTTGCTTCTGGAAAAAAAAATGGTTGTTTTAACCTCCCTGGCAGTCTGATTATGTCAGGTTTTTGATGCTCAATGCAGTACAATGTTTTGCATGGAAATTTGGCGTTTTAAATTGTAGGCCTGTAATTCTTAGGAATAACTCACTTAAATCTGTCCAAACCAGAGTTTAGTAGACATACTGGGTATGATAAAGTTTGAAACACGAAATCATAAATTATAATATAATAAATAACTATAAATAATTATAACAAATAATAATATAATAATAATAAAAAATATTCAATAATGTAATCAAATCAAAAACACTGAAATTTGCTCAGTTGCAGAATTGTCGCTGTCATTACTTTCAGTGTTTGATGACGGATTTACCCACAAATCACTATCGCTCAATTCTGCAAGTGATTCTAATTTATTATCGCTGTTTTCTAGCTGGTCCAAAACCGCTTTTGATGTAAAGGGGCGGTTTTGGTTGCTATGGACAATCTCGTTTCCAGGCAGAAAGAACAGTATATATAATATAAAACTGCATGCAGGACATTGGACAGACCACTAGGGACAAAAGGGATGTGAAATAATGTTATACAGTTATGTGTAAGATTACAGTGTACTGTATGTACTGTATGTATTGTGTGTTTTTAACTTTTTGAATTTGACGCCGTTCTCCGTCTCCGTGCGTCGCAACGCTTGCAGGGAACGGAGCTTGGCAGTGTGATAGATTCGGCGGAGACACGGCTCGCACACAGAGTGAGGAGACATCGCAGGATCCTGGGGACAAGGTAAGTAACTTTGCCTGGATCCTGCGATGTGATGTGTGGCTCAGGGTTACCGCTTTTGGTACTGAAGATTCACCCCGAGCCACACTCGGGATTACCGGTAAAAACTTTTTTTTTTGCATTGATACATGTCCCCTGGGGCAGTACCCGGGTCCCCATACACTTTTTATGGCAATAACTTGCATATAAGCCTTTAAAATGAGCACTTTTGATTCGTGACTCCATAGACTTTAATAGGGTTTGCATGTTCACTAGAACTTTTTGCCTGTTCGCATGTTCTGGTGCGAATTGAACCGGGGGCCCACGTTCGGCCCATCCCTACTTTTACCCATAGGTAAGCCTATAATAAGACTTACCTATAGGTAGTGTAAATATCTCCTAAACATGTACAGTTTAGGAGATATTTACTGTACATGCAGCCAGTGAAATCACTGGCGCATGTGCTCTGAAAAAACTACCACCCGTGCCTTTCCTTCAGAGCCCAGTGCCGTGAACGGGGGGCTCCAGTCACAAAGACGGAACCCGCGAACCCAGAAGCCAAACGGTTGAAGATGGGAGCCCCTGCAGTGCTGACATTGCGGCGCAGGAACAGCTTTGTTTTAAGGTAAGTTTTACATAATGTGCTAGTATGAAATGCATACTAGCACATATGACTTTATCTTGCAGGGAAAAAGAAAAAACGTCCAGCGGTATACAACCGTTTTAATATTCAACCAAAAAGGTTCCAAGAGCACTATGGGATAGCTAAAGAGACAGCACAGCATTGTTGTCTTGATATTTACACATTTCAAGGATCTCAATGATGATCAGAAGAATTGGACAGCACCTGAGTTAAATATATGAGTGTCACAGCAAAGGGTCTGAATACTTAGGACCATGTGATATTTCAGTTTGTCTTTTTTAATCTGCAAAAATGTCAACAATTCTGTGTTTTTCTGTCAATATGGGGTGCTGTGTGTACATTAATGAGGAAAAAAATGAACTTAAATGATTTTAGCAAATGGCTGCAATATAACAAAGAGTGAAAAATTTAAGGGGGTCTGAATACTTTCCGTCCCCACTGTATGTTTAGAATATAGTGTGCAACAGAGTGGAAAATCCTGTGAAACTGACATTTTCACTTCTTTTCCTTGTGAAGCTAAATCGTTCCGGCAGCAGCAGTGTGAAGCCAGGAACGGTTATCAGACCGATGCAAAAGGTGTGAAGACGTATGTTGAGTGGGTTCCTAAATACGCAGGAATACAGCCGGGAGATGTCTGCAAACTTATATGTCAAGCCAAAGGAACTGGATATTATGTTGTCTTTTCCCAAAAGGTAAAAATTTATATATTCTTTTTTTAATATTCAGAAAAGTTCTGAAACCTGACTCAGTGAAAATAGTTGACATAATATTCCTAAATTTATAAAGTAAGAAAAATGACATCTATCATGTTTTTGTTGCTGCAGTCAGCACTACCTGATCGGATTTTCAGACGGGAATTGTGTGATGACAGGCTGTTGGCGGAAAATCCAACCGTTTGTACGCTCCATCGGACAATTGTTGTCGGATTTTCCACGGACAAATGTTGGATGGCAAGGTTTAAAATTTTCCGCGGACAAATGTCTGTTGTCGGATTTTCCGAGCGTGTGTACACAAGTCTGTCGGACAAAAGTCCAAAGTACAAACACGCATGCTCGGAACCAAGGACGAGCCAGATGCGGTCGGTCTTGTAAACTAGCGTTCGTGGAGAATGGAGAATTAGCATTCCTGACATGGCCAATTATGAAATCTCAAAATGCAGCGCACAATTCTCTTCTTCTTTAATGGGATAATAATGAAGCTGCTTTGCTGGTGATACTGATGGAGTTATTGCAAACAAATTTTCAAAGGCTTTTTTTCCTAGTGATATCAAGAATAATATTATTATGCTTTTTTTTTTTTTTTAATTTGGGCGAGTTACCACAACACCATTATCCCGTAGTTTTTAAGATCAAAGATACAACTATGTTGGTGTCCCTTGTTAATTTTACATTGTATTTTTTAAAATGTAGCTGTCTACTCCCAAACTGTCATTTGAAGTAAAACACATAGCCAAGTATTATTCTACACAATTTTTTTTATTGTGCATTAAAAAAAAAGAAAACAAATAAAATTAGACATGCTATCTGCCAATAGAACTTAACCAAAAATTGCATTCTATGCATTCAAAAATATAGAAAATATAACAAATCAAATCATTATTATTCAACCAAAAAATAAAATAAAAGCCTCATGCATATGTCCTGTTTCTTAATATAGGGGGTCAACAATGCCAAGAGTTGGTGAAAGTAGGGGTCCGTCATCCGGAGATAATTCCGAAAATCATCTGGATTATTCTCCTGGAGCTCCCGCAGCAAAGGCATATGACATAATTGGTCACGAATAACCACTTGCTGACCAGCCGCCGCAGTTGTACTGCGGCAGAATGGCACGGCTGGGTGAGTGCCTGACAGTCTCGATCACCACCAGGCTCCCGCGAGACACGAAGAACCCGGAACTGTGTGTGTAAACACAGTTTCCGGTTCTCTGAGGGAAGAAGTGACAGATCGTCTGCTCATACAGAGTATGAACAGCGATCTGTTATCTTCCCTGCACAGTCCCATCCCCCTTCAGTTAGAACACACACTAGGGAGCACAACCCCTTCACTGCCCCCTAGTGTTAACCCCTTTACTGCCAGTGACATTTTTACAGTAATCAGTGCATTTTTAATCGCACTGATCGTTGTATTAATGCCAATGGTCCCTGAAATGTGTCAAAATTGTCCAACGTGTCCGCCATAATGTTGCAGTCACGATTAAAATGGCAGATCACTGCCATTACTAGTAAAAAAAAATTAATAATAAAAATGCTATAAATCTATCCCCTATTTTGTAGATGATATAACTTTTGCGCAAACCAATCAATATACGCTTATTGCCTTTTTAAAAATTTTTTTTTTTAATTATTTATTTATTATAGCAAAAAGTAAAAAATATTGGGTTTTTTTCAAAATTGTCGCCCTTTTTTTGTTTATAGCGCAAAAAAGAAAGACCGCAGAGGTGATCAAATACCACCAAAAGAAAGCTCTATTTGTGGGAAAAAAAGGACGTCAATTTTGTTTGGGTGCAACATCGCACGACCGCGCAATTGTCAGTTAAAGCAACGCAGTGCCGAATCGCAAAAAGTGCACTGGTCAGGAAGGGGGTAAAATCTTCCGGGGCTGAAGCGGTTAATAAAGCAACCCATTTTTGGTCCAAGAAATCCTCCTCCTGTTCCTGGACTGGACTTGGGTCAAAGCAATCAGTTAGTCAAATAACTATTTCTTGTAAGTTGGGTCAAAGCAATAACTCCAAGGCCAATAATAAATAACACGTTATCTCCTCCGATTCCGCAACATGTCTGGTTGACGAACGGCCGTTCGGAAACAATCTGAAAAGTGCCAAATGAAAAGCGCGAATCAACACTCACCAAACTTCTACTATAATGACATTTGGCAGAAGGAGCCCAAAGAGTGGCGCTAAAGAGCTGAAAAACCACGTAGTAGGTCACTACGTTCATGTTTGTTGGCCGACAATTCCTTGCCATTTGTTTGCAAGACAAAATCCAGGCACACGCCTCCGTTCCCTGAGGTTTTGTCTGTGGAAAATCCGATTGTGTGTACGAGGCATTAGAATTATAGGCGCTAGTGCAATGTGCAGCAACCTTAGAAGTCAAATGAGCAGTCAAATTTCAGTCCTGTGCAGTCAGTTCAAAGATTAATTCTGATTGGCTGCACCTTGTATCTGACCTCTTTTAGCTGACAGCCAGGAAAAAGACAAAAAAGACCCTTTAAAGTATGTACCGATTAAGACAACAGGTAACATAAAATTCTTCCTAAGCCTAAAATTACAATTAGATAAATTCCTGAATAAAGATATTATTATTTCTTTTAATGACATATGTATTTTTATTAGTGGTTGGTGGAATTATTATTATTATTATACAGGATTTATATAGCGCCAACAGTTTGCACAGCGCTTTACAACATGAGGGCAGACAGTACAGTACTTACAATACAAATCAATACATGAGGGATCAGAGGGCCCTGCTCGTTGGAGCTTACAATCTAGAAGGGAGGGTCAAGTAGTACAAAGGGGAGTAGCTGTGGGGGATGATCAAATGGACACAATGGAAATACAGTTGTTAGGTGTGGGTAGGATAGGCTTCTCTGAAGAGGAGAGGAATCTTCACTAGTGGACAGGTCTCATTCTATAATGATAACTTTGTGTTTTGTCCCATAGGTGACCGATGGCACTGAATGTAGGCCCTATAGCCATTCTGTGTGTGTTAAAGGGAAATGTATACGTACGGGATGTGATGGAATTATAGGATCCAAGCTGCAGTTTGACAAATGTGGAGTATGCGGAGGAGACAATTCCAGCTGTACTAAAGTAATGGGCACCTTTACAACAAAGAGGTATGGAACTTCAGTGGAATGCAGTAAATCCAATAGAATTGCAATTATTCTTTTTTAGTTCACCGTAGCATAAGATCAGGTATTAACAGAAGGATCATGTCCAGTGGTCAGTCCATCAGCTTATCTACAAAGTTACAGATCCAGATGTGAGATAACATCATTGAGCATAGTGTGATAATTCCATTATCTCTTAGGACCCATTGCCACTATGCATTGTGCCCGGTGTGTTGCATGCAGTGCTGGTGCATTGCCCACTTGCTTTGGGGTGAAAGTTGAATTATTGATATCACATCTCAGTGCACACTTTGCCTTGCACTGCAGTAATCAAAAGAAGAAATGGCCGCTCTCTGTACTCGATCAAAATTCTTTTATTCAGAACATCCCAAAGTCTTGACAGAAAGCTGGTAGATGCATTTCACACACTCCAAGTGTGCTTATTCATTACGGGCACCTGTCCAGATCATCAGGCTTTCAAAACCTCACCTGGAGCAGCAAGTCTTCTTGTTTGGATATCTTGCACTGCAGTAATGTGCAGTAAAACACAGTTGTCATAAATTGCATAAATGTGGCCTTAACCTCCCTGGCGGTTTTCCCGAGTGTGGCTCGGGGTTAAAATTCAGGACCATTAGCGGTAACCCCGAGCCACACTCGGGATTACATCGCAGGATCCTGGTGTGGCTTTACTTACCTTGTCCCCGGGATCCTGCGATGTCCCCCGCTGTGTCTGCGGGCTCCGTCCTCCTCCGAAGCCTCTCCGTGCCAGGCTCCGTTCCCTGCGAGCGGCCCGACGCACGGGGGCGGAGCCTGGCGGCAAATTCAAAAAAGTGTAAAATCATAACACATACAGTACTGTAATCTTACAGATTACAGTACTGTATGAAATTATTTCACATCCCTTTTGTCCCCAGTGCTTTGTCCTATGCCCTGCATGCAGTTTTATGTTATATATACTGTTCTTTCTACCTGGAAACTGGAGATTGTCCATAGCAACCAAAAAGTGTCCCTTTACGTCAAAAGTGGCTTTAGACCAGCTAGAAAACAGCGATAGTAAATTAGAACACTTGCAGAATTGAGCGATAGTGAATCGTGGGGAATCTTGCCTGAACCCATCCAATCCAACAATGTGCCCGAGTGCAGTGGCTCCTGCCGCTGATTCTCTCCTCATTGGGTAGATTGATAGCAACAGGAGCAATTGGCTGTCAATCAAATTCGGTTGACGAGGGGGGGCAGGGCCGAGTCCCACTGTCCGTGTCAATGGACGCAGTAGTGAGACTCGGGTTGCGAGCCTGCACGGGCACCCCCTAGGAAAAGTGGCTTTCCCTGGAGGCACCAGACGAAGAGGAGGGACCTAGAGCACCGGCGGGGGGACCCCAGAAAAAGAGGAACGGGGGGCTGCTTTGTGCAAAACCGCTGCACAGAGCAGGTAAGTATAGACATGTTTGTTATTTTTATAAAAAAACAAAGCTTTATAACCACTTTAAAGTGGGGTACACACTATAAGAAAATCGAGCGAGCGATCGTCTGATTTTCCTTGTTGTTTCACAGCAAATTGAAAGCAATGAACGAAAAATTTTTTTGCTGTTTATTGTTTCTGATCATGCGCAGTCTTTCTTTTCTGATTTTTCTTGTACGAAAATCGTACGGAAACGGTATACTTTAAACGAAAATCGCCGTTCTGTTCCCGTATGAGAAAAATGTTTGTTTGAAAAGAGTTTGTCCCTTCGGGAATTTCGTACAAAAATTCATAATTGGCTGTCTAAAGTTGCGTACATATTATACGAAAATCGCATGAAAATTCTTTGGATGAAAATGTTCACCCAATTTTCTTATAGTGTGTAAAAGCCTTAATCACATTGGGAGCTTGCTTTCTTTCTTTTTAGAAGGAGGCTTATGATAACCCCCACTGCTCCCAGTGTAGTTTTGATGAACACTAGATAAAGGGTTTAAAAAGTGGTGTTAAATGCAAAAATGTAAATTAAAGTACAGACTCTATATGTTTATCTGCTTCATCCACCATATTGGACTGATTGCTATACTTCTGTAGCAGGATAATGTATTGGACTTTGGAAGTTTAGAGTTTCTTCTCCACCATGTCTATCCTCCTCTCTACTCTAGCAAGTTGAAATATGAATTGCACACCTTTAGTTTTAGAGTGAGGAAGGTTTGGAACCCCAGTTTTCTGCTTTTTGGGGCTCTGTTAGATTCTTCCCCACATGTCCTGATGACAACAGTTTTACCAGACAGGAAGCAAGGGAAACTCTGCAACATAATATGCAAGGCATACATAGAAAAATAAATCTGACAGGGTCCTGTCATTCCCCCTTCTCTACTCAAATTGAAAATCTTTATGTCTCTTTGTTTTGCTGTTGGAGTTCCCCTCACTCCCTGTCTGCTAAATTGTGAGCAAGACAGCAAGTGAGGGAAGCCCCAGATAGCAAAAAAACCCCACAGGAGTTCTAAGCCTTTTTCACTAACTTCAAAATTAGGAAACGAGTTTTGGCTTGATATACACTTTATAGTGAATATATACAGTATCTCACAAAAGTGAGTACACCCCTCACATTTTTGTATATATTTTATTATATCTTTTCATGTGACAACACTGATGAAATGACACTTCGCTACAATGTAATGTAGTGAGTGTACAGCTTGTATAACAGTGTAAATTTGCTGTCCCCTCAAAATAACTCAACACACAGCCATTAATGTCTAAACCGCTGGCAACAAAAGTGAGTACACCCCTAAGTGAAAATGTCCAAATTGGGCCCAATTAGCCATCTTCCCTCCTCAGTGTCATGTGACTTGTTAGTGTTACAAGGTCTCAGGTGTGAACGGGGAGCAGGTGTGTTAAATTTGGTGTTATCGCTCTCACTCTCTGAAAGTTTGCTGAAGATAAGCAGACTAAGGAAATGAATTACTGGAACCATGTCCTGTGGTCTGATGAGACCAAGATAAACTTATTTGGTTCAGATGGTGTCAAGCGTGTGTGGCGGCAACCAGGTGAGGAGTACAAAGTGTGTCTTGCCTACAGTCAAGCATGGTGGTGGAAGTGCCATGGTCTGGGGCTGCATGAGTGCTGGTGGCACTGGGGAGCTACAGTTCATTGAGGGAACCATGAATGCCAACATGTACTGTGACATACTGAAGTAGAGCATGATCCCCACCCTTCAGAGACTGGGCCGCAGGGCAGTATTCCAACATGATAAAGACCCCAAACACACCTCCAAGATGACCACTGCCTTGCTAAAGAAGCTCAGGGTAAAAGTGATGGACTGGCCAAACATGTCTCCAGACCTAAACCTTATTGAGCATCTGTGGGGCATCCTCAAACGGAAGGTCTCTAACATCCACCAGCTCCGTGATGTCATCGTGGAGGAGTGGAAGAGGACTCCAGTGGCAAACTGTGAAGCTCTGGTGAACTCTATGCCCAGTGCTGGAAAATAATGGTGGCCACACAAAATATTGACACATTGGGCCCAATTTGGACATTTTCTCTTAGGGGTGTGCTCACTTTTGTTGCCAGCAGTTTAGAAATGAATGGCTGTGTGCTAAGATATTTTGAGGGGACAGCAAATTTACACTGTTATACAAGCTGTACACTCACTACTTTACATTGTAGCAAAGTGTCATTTCTTCAGTGTTGTCACATGAAAAGATATAATAAAATATTTTCAAAAATGTGAGGGGTGTACTCACTTTTGTGAGATACTGTATAGTGTCCACACCTTTCTCAATAACATATTTACATATTCTAAATAAGCAGTAAAACCATTTTAAAACAAGCCAACATCTTTAGTTATAGGCATTGTGGAGAAATTCATCTTCAAAACTCACAAAAGAGGCAGTAAAATGCAATGTCTGCCATCCTTCTAATGTAAACTGCTGGCATTTCTAAAGCTGGCCGTGCACAGTTTGATTCCTTCATCCATCCTGTTAGGACATTGTATTCTGACATTGGCTCCCACCGCTGATAGAATACAATGATCAGCGGCTGCTGATTGGCTTCAAGCACTCTTCAATAAACATTTTCCAACATGTCCTGCAACAGAAGTCAATTAAAGGGTTGACTTGTGCCGAGCGCCCGAATTTCAATCAGTGTATGACCAGGTTAAGTTTTTATAAACCACTTTAGAGTTGCGATCTTTAAAAATCTTTTAAGGATGGTTACTTTACAGTACATGATGCTATCAAGGTCAGTGATGGCTTGTTTTAAATCTCTTTTACTACTAGTTAAGAATATGAAAATAGTTTAAGGCTCGGTTCACATATGAGCCACATGCGGCTCACAGCAGGGGTCCAGTGCGTGCTGGTTCACAGTTTCAGGTCCGATTTCAGTCCGAATTTTGAACTGAATTTGGACCTGAAATGGACCAAAAGACACACCACATTGCAAAACGCATCGGACCTGCTGCAGAGATATGTGAACCGGCTCCATAGAGAGCCGGTCAAAATCTCCTGCTATTGAGAATTGGATGCGAGGAATCCACATCCAATTCGCAATGGTCTGAACCCAACCTAAAGAATAATTCCAGGCATTGAATGTGTTATATATAGTTATATTGGTCCAGCTTGAACCAATGTAGCTATTTATACTGTATACCATACCTGGTCGATGCCGCTGGAAATCACTGTATTAGAACTGCTACTCCTATGATCTCCACTTCCTTCTGGATCACTGGAATAGCAGTGTCTAATACAGTGATTTCAAACTACCAGTGGGATCGACCAGGTATGGTATACTGTATAAATAGCTACATTGGTTCAAGCTGGACCAATGTAACTATATACGATGGCTGTATTTATTTATTAATGTTCCGAGTCTGGGCACTGGTGCATTTCAATGCTTTATGATCACACTTGTTTGACCATTGACAAAACCTAGTGCATATCAAAAAATCAATTTACATTTAAAGGGGTTGTAAAGGTTCCTGTTTTTTCACCTTAATGCATCCTATGCATTAAGGTGAAAAAACATCTGACGATTATCGCCCCCTCCCCCCAGCCTCCCGTTTTACTTACCTGAGCCCTGGAAAGAACGTGCTGTATCTTTGCCCGGGGTTCTCGGCTCTTCATTGGATTGATTGATAGCAGCGCAGCCATTGGCTCACACTGCTGTCAATCAAATCCAATGACGCGGGGGGCGGGGCCAAGTCCTGCACTCGACGGCTATGGACGCCAAATGCAGGACTCGGGAGTGGACCCACAAGGTAACCCCCTCGGGAGAGCACTTCCCAGAGGGGGTTATCTGAGGCAGAGAGGGGTCGGGAGAGCTGCCGGGGGACCCCAGAAAAAAACATTCGGGGCCACTCTGTGCAAAACGAGCTGCACAGTGGAAGTAAGTATGACATGCTTGTCATTATTAAAAAATAAAAATCAAACCTATAGTATCACTTTAAGAGATAACTTACATCTGTTGCAAGAGACAATTTAGCTTGAAACAATAGGAATCTGCATCTTAGAGGAGAATAAGGAGAAGACTTGATCTACACATGTATGGCATAATTATACATTATAGTAGTTCTAATGACATTTGAGGATCCAGAAGATGATATACATAGGTGGAAAAGCTTTAAGAATAGTAGATTCCTTTAGTTTTTGTCATTTGGTATGGTACCGATTGACACAGCAGAGAGTTCTTTCCGTCACATTGCTCCTTATCTGTAAAAGCTTGATTCTAATCTAATATGTTTCGCTTGTCAAGCTCACTTTAAGTCTTCGGTGCAGTGAGGCTAAACAGACGATATTAAAATGAACTGAGTAAGATACTTTTTAATGCAGACTATAGAGGAGCCTCCTTACCCTGCCAATATCTCCCTTCACTCAGCTATGAAAGACGCTGAATCTGCTGTTGCTGCCGTTCTCTGTGCTCTAATGGAAGACTGAGTGCTGCTAATGTAAAAATAAAATCTGAAAGCCAATGAGAAGTGAATTCCTTAGCCTGCAAATTGGCCTTTACTGCATGCACTACTAACACTGCTCGCTTGTTTAAATAACTCCAGCTCTTAATCCATTCTATTTAAACAGCTATTTCTAAAGAACTTTACTGAGAACAGAGCTTGTCACAGCTCTGCTTACCATTTACAAGTGTTCTGATGTTCATACTGTCTAAAAGAGTAAAGTCTTCTAGCAGCATAGAGTGCAAGCTCACCTTTACAAGAGCTACTGCCTAAAACATTTCATATGTTTTATTCATTCTCAGAACAAAATGTAATTAAAGTGATTGTAAAGGTTTTTTTTTTTTTTTTTAAATAACAAACATGCCTATACTTACCTGCTCTGTGGAAGGGTTTTGCACAGAGTGGCCCCGATCCTCTTCTGCTGGCGTGCCCCGGCGGTGCTCCTGGCTCCTCCTCTTCATTTCCATGGGGGCACCTGTGCGGGCGTGCTCCCGAGTCCTGCTGCAGCGTCCATTGACACAAACAGCAGGACTCCGCCCCGCTCCCGTGTCACTGGATTTGAGTGACAGCTGCTATCAATCTATCCAATGAGGACGGAGACTGCACTCATGCACGGCGCTGGAACGGATCGGCTCAAGTGAGAAAAAGGGAGGGCTCTGGGGGCAGCTGCAGCACAGAATGTTTTTCACCTTAATGCATAGATGCATAAGGGTGAAAAACCTGGAGACTTTACAAGCCCTTTAAAGTGTTACTAAACCCACAACAATAAAATCAGTCTGTATATGCAAGAAAGTATGCTTGTTATACTCACTGTGTACCTAAGGGGTAAATCCTCTGCATTGTATAAAAAGGCATTTTGATTCTGTCTTCTCTGTTCCTCTCTGTCTTCCACTGTCCCAAACCATCTCCTGATAGAACAGAGGCTAGGGGACAAGCTGCACATGCTCAGTTTGGTGTGTATTGCTAAAGAGTTTTTTTTTTCTTGGGAGGATGGATGTGATCAGCACAGGGCCAATCAGCACTGTCGAGACAGAGGGTCAGGGGTCCTGCAGCCAAGGCCGGTGCTACCACTAGGCAAACTAGGCAGCAGCTTAGAGCGCAGCCACGGCCGCTGGTTTGTAATGTTTGATCTTGAGTGTTTTTTTTTTTTTTTTGATGCCTGGGTCTTTGGGGTCATGCAGACAGGTTGTTCCACATTCCCTGTTGGCTCTGGTGCCTGGAGCTTGGTATGCCACCACCCTGCCCTCTTTCAGGATGGCGTTGGCGGTCATTGGTTTCGCTGTAAAAAAGTTATCTGTATTTAAAAGTAAGCTAAATAATAAATGTCCAATTCTTAAAAACTGAGGTGGGTAGTAATGAAATTGGGTAGAGAGGGTGAAGGTTCGCTTTAACTGTTACTTTGGCATTACATACTTTTTATCACCTAGGAGGCTACAACACGACAGAGCACACACAGCTTGTCAATTGTTGATACAAAGCAGAAATATTCCACCTTCCTAAGAAATGTGCAATTAAAGTAAATGATAAACTTTGGATCTTTTCAGATAAAGTTAACAAAGGGATCTCATTTATATTAATGTCTCAATAGAATTTTACAAGCTGTTTAAGAACTTCTGTCGATATCAAGCTTCAGTACACAATAAAATACATCCATTATTACTATTTTAAAAGCCATAAAGACTATTGATGTACTAGGCAAAGTTTCCTGTAAGAGTAACAGATTCTGCATTAGGGGACAGCTTTCATGTAGGCTATTTTGAGAAAAAAACTTGAGTTGGTGGAAATGTAATTAGAGATATTGGACTCTATTGAAATAGGGAATTGCTATTTATAGGGCACGATGCCGAAAAAACAGTTCTTGCTTCAAAGATTTGGCTGCTGGGTTTTGGCGGACAGAAGTGTTTTATTTCCAGACTAGGAGCCCAGGAGCTTCAGCTCTGAGTGCTGTGTCCAACACAACAACTTCTGTACCATCAAATGTTGGGCGGCTTCCCTGTGTCACTGTGAAGGGCAATTTTAAGGGGACTTACATATCTCTTAATATCATAAAACTGGAAGTAAGGAAACATTTAAAGGGTAAGGCCACCCAACACTCATTACAGGTTGGGATGTTTTTAGTGTTACCAGTCCTCGATACCATGGATAATATATATCTCTTGAATTCCTATCAGTCTAATCTGATTTTGCCAAGGTCCATTATTGTCATCAGATGTTTGTGTGATGAGCTTATGCTCCCCCCAATCCTCTGTAGCTGCCTGCATTCTCCCCAACTTCCACAATATAAATTGCTGCTTTGTAATTTTTTTTGTTTGTTTACTTTTTTTTTTTTTTACTATTTATGCCTAGCCACACTCCCTGCTGCCATTCTTGCCAAAGTGATAATTTTTTGTACCTGCTCCCTCAACCTCCTTGGACTTCTCATAATATATCCCAAGAGTCTTGAGGAGTAGGAACTCATAGCAGCCCATAGGTAAAGCTGGTATGTATCATCAGAGCCCGACTGAACCCTGAAGAGGCAGCTGGCTTCTGATGGCTAAATAGGACAAAGATGGTGGTGCAAGACCCAGACTACTGCTCCTGATCAGTGAATTACAGCAGGACAACACCAGATCCACTGGGCAGGTGAGTATCTAAATTGAAGACATGACCAGTGAAGATTAGGAAAAAAAAAAAAAATCAGAGGAGCAAGTGAAGTTCCTTTTTAGGCATTACATCTAGGTTGCCTTCAAACCCCCAATTAGTGATTGGGTCGTGAATGAGAAACAACAGGCTAATAAGGTCATCTCTTAGCTCGTTTCTCCTGTCTTCCTGTTTTTTGCTAGAAGTACTGCTCCTCTTTCCCCCCTGTCTAAGTGCTGCTGTCCAGGTAATCAAGTCACATTACTTAGGTAAGCCATAGATGGACTAATCATAGATGAGACTAATCATTGTATGCATTAAGGACCAAACAAGTGTGCCATCCCATTTCAATTTACTTTCGAAACAAATGAATAACACAAATGTTATGGCAGATGAAATTAGGGCAAGGCACTGGTTAAATCCAGGTAACCACAGAACATGTCTAAACTTATTTATGTAGTAAAAGTGACTTTGTCAGGCTAAAATAAAAGTCCTTAAGGAAGGGCCCTGCAAAAGAAAGCAATTATTTTGGACCCCATTTCTTCCATTCATTCCATCACAGCAGCCTCCGTCAAACTCTTCAGTATTCAACTCCTCTGGAAGTGTCAGATGTCTGTATTCCCCACCATGTGCCGTGGTTCCCTCCTCCAACCTATACATCATTGTTCTGTACTGACATATGGGCTAGAGGAATAAGCCACAGCACGTGATGGGGAACTTAGGCATCTGGATTTTGAATGCTGAAGAGTCTGACAGAGGTTGCAGTGCTTGAGCTGATGGAAGGTAGGAGACATGAGCCACCTGAGAAGTGAGTATAATGAGCTGACAACTCTTACACCAAGCTAGCAATCTGACGTGTACCTACTACACTGCTGGCCTGGTCAGTGTGGTCATTATGCACTGTATAATTACATTGCCAGATAGGACATCATCAAGCTTTTTAGTCTACAGGGAATTTCCTTCTCTTGATGCTTTCATATTATAATAATAAATCTCAGACAGATTGTGATGCAATTCCCACTAAGATGGTGCTTCACAAGACAAGAGGCAGAGGAGTTTCAGAGCTAATCAAGGGTAGTTATGGTAGACCAGGCAGGGAGACGATTGTCTTGCGTATCACCTAGAAATGTTGGCAGATCTTCCATATGTTTTGTGTATAAATTAACATAAAAGGAGTTTCTGGATGACATGCAGCTTCTGTTGAAAACCTTTCTATGCTTAATTGGTAATCTGTTCAAATTATGTCTGAAGAGGCCTGATTCATTGCTATCCTTGTCATCAGATGTAATTTCTGGCACTCCACTATTTATCTATTAGTTATGTGATTTCCCAATAGAAGAGCCCTCTCTGTATGTGCTTGGAGATATGATTATTCTGGTTTTCTCTCTGCATATTTGTCTGCAGCGATAATTTCCAGAAAAGTGGGTGTTCCTGTGCCGCCAGTCATAAACAATGCCAAAGTGATTATTGAAATGTTATCATATTTACTCTATGAAGTGTTTGTTCAAAGAGGAAATCGGCTATTATCCCCAGTGGATTGGCATAATTTGGTCTATAAATAAAATGCACTGTCATGGAATCATAAAGGGATTGTGGTGTATAAAAAGCCAGTTTATAGAAAAGTCCCCTGTGACCTAAACAATGTGATGGTAGATATTTTTATCAAATAGTAATGATAATTGGGGCAAGAAAGATTAAGTGGTTTCTGTTCGGCATTTGGGTGTTCATAAAGAAAAACTCAATTTTGTTAAGAAAAAAAAAAATCTCTTTTAACCACTTCAATACCTGGCATTTTTACGCCTGCCCAGGCCAATTTTGCAACACTGTACCCAAATGAATTTTTTTTGCGAACTTTCTTTTGGTGAAATTTAGTCACTACTAAGTTTTTTTATTTTTTGCTAAACAAAAAAAAAAAAAGACTAAACATTTTGAAAAAAGAAAAAAAGTTTTGTTATAAAATGTTGCAAATAAGTAATTTTTCTTCTTCACTGATGTGCTCTGATGAAGCTGCACTGATGGGGACTGATAGGCTGCACTGATGGGCTGCATTGATGGACACTGATGAGGCTGCACAGTTGGGCACTGATGAGGTGGCTCTGATATCTTGCACTGATGAGGCTGCACTGATGGGGCTGCACTGACTATCAGTGTAAATGTTCTCTGTAACTGGAAAGCCGATTATCGGCTTTCCTTTCCTAAGAGGCTCAGACACTGACAGCATTGAGGAAAGAAAATTCCGATAATCAGCACTTGTTTACATGTGATCAGCTGTGATTGGACACACATGGTAAAGAGATCACGTCATCGGCTATTTACCCAGAATGGTGTTGCGCTATGTCCAAAGGACACAGCTCACCACCGATCGACGCGCTGATCGGCCCCGGGGGCGAGAACACCTGGCATGATATGAAGGACGTCATATGACATCTGGACAGGATGGTAAAGCCCCCACCCAGCCGTCAATCTGCTATAGGCTGGGTGGGAAGGTGTTACATCACCTATTACATTAAAGAGACCCTGTCACCAGACTATTCATATCAAACTCAATCTTCCTACAAGATTATATGTGCATCTGCCATAATTTAGGCATGTTGTTATTCTGTAAAAGCCTTCCTTATATGGACATCCAAAACTCCTGAGACCTCTGCTGGGCACCCCCATCTTGGATATGATGGTAGCAGCTTCAATAGACTGACAGGTGACTTTCAAGAGACACTATATAGCATTCCCCTTCGTTCCTCCCCGAACAGCTACATTTAAAGGTTATTTAGGTGAGGGGGATGACAAAGGAGCTGGACCATTGCAGAGAGTAATTAGGCACTCCCAGAAGAGGAGAAGGCTTTAACATGCAAGGAGGGAGGGAGCTTTGCTAGGAAAATGTTTTTTTTGAACTATCCAATTTTGCTAGCAAGTTCACACATTTGGGAAAAAATAGGTAAGCACACATCCTTTTTATATAGATTAGGCAGAATAGGTATGAGAAAGGGTTGAGAGAACATATTTAGGAATAGTTAGCCTTTGGCTTTAAGTCATGATGATATATAAAAGGGAATGTGTACTGGCACAAAATATTCAAGATTAATTTCCGTGTACTGTCAAGAAGTAGGCAAAAGTGTTACTTTATTGTATCTCCTGATTCCAACAGCCCCTCTTTTTTTAAACCGTAGCTGGCCTTTCAAGTAGCTTCCTTTTTAATAATTAAGTTCTTCTTTGATCACAGCTGATGACATTCCCCATGCACATCTCTCTGTACATAAGATCCAACAGAGGCAGCATTTGGCTAGCAGCAGATCGCGGGATTTTGGGGTCACAAAAGAGTCTTGTGGGCTGCCTCTACACAGCACACATCAGCAATATCAGGCTCTTGGACGCGGGATACCAAAGAGACAATGTCTAAAAAAAAAAAAGAGACTGACATCCAACATTAGACTGGAGTGGATCAATAATTCAGAACTGCCCCTTCTGACAAAATTCAAAGACCTCCACTAAAAGCATTCCTTTTGTGCCAAAAGCTTTTCATAAGTTAAATCAGCTCCTCATTAAGATCGAAGGATCAAACGCAGAGTGCTATATGCTAAAAGCATTCATGTGAACTGTGCTGTAAACCCAGCTCAGTGCGACCCAGTTCAGTGCGACCCAGCTCAATGCGACCCAGCTCAGTACGACCCAGTTCAGTGCGGGCAGAGGGGAAGCGATGTTCCACAAGAGAAAGCAGCTCATCCAATACAGGATAAAATCAGCAAAATTGTCTAGTTATGTTGAAGTGAGCTAAGCAGCGGCATTCTCCGCAGGAAGTTAATGTTGGCAGGGAATTGGAAATGAAATCATAGAATCATATTTGTCAAGTATAAAGAGTCCAAGGGAGATGATGTGATTATTTTCTACGCTTGATATGCTGCATGATTACCCTTTTTGTGGTGGCAGAAATTAAATATATTTATGTGCTTATTTATATGGATAACGCAGCATTTGTTGTAGGTAGGGCTATGGAGGGGTTTGTAACTAGCAAAATGCAGTTTTTATAGAGGACGATGAGAAGCAGAAAAAAAGACAGCTGTCAACAGAAAGAAAATCAGAACTCAGACCAGGGGCATTGCTAGGTCTACAAAAGATCTGGGGCTAGAGCCCATAGCAGGGAAGTAAAGAAAGTCATACGCTTGGGCAGACATACACATGTATATAATATACATGTGTGTGCGCGTGTGTGTGTGTGTGTATATATATATATATATATATATATATATATATATATAACATTATATATCCTATATCCTCATTACATCAGGGTCCCCAGAGAGGCTCCCCTTACATCGGGAGTCACCAGAGAGCTAGTCACATTATCTGCCACAAGATGCAGATTGTCATTAGCCACGTCACCTACCACCAGATGCGGATTGTTACATACAGAGAGGCTAGGGTATATAGAAGAGAAGCTAGTGTATACAGAGAGGCTAGGTATACAGAGATGCTGGGTATATACAGTGAGGCTTGGTATATACAGGGATGCTGGGTATATACAGAGAGGCTGGGTATATACAGGGAGGCTGGGTATATACAGGGATGCTGGGTATATACAGAGATGCTGGGTATTTACAGAGATGCTGGGTATATACAGAAGATAGGCTAGGGTAGTACAGAGTTTCCTCCTCCTCTTCCTCCTCCTCTTCCTCCTCCTCCTTGGTCTGCACTCACCTGCTCAGTGTGAGAAACTTCCTCCCAACTCTTTGACAAGGAGGAGACTCGCTCTCACACTCATCTCCCTTCTCTGGCTGTCACTGAAGCACGGAAGGAGTGCAGACTCAGTGAGAGTGCCGCGGCTGTGCGGGTAGTGCTGTGTCAGGCAGCTCAGGACACTCTCATAGTAGGGCCATCCCTGGACGCCACCCCCTAGTGACGCCACTGACTCTGACCTAAAACATTTTTTTCTAAATAGCCCATAACTGCATTCAATTAATTGAGAATTAAAAGATCTAGCACAAAAAAGATCACCTCTGCCCTCTGTGTGATTTTACTTTTTTCGTTGCACTATAAGGGGGGTTATTTACCAAAGCTGGAGAGTGCAAAATCTGCTGCAGCTCTGCATAGTAACCAATCATCTTCCAGGTTTTATTGCCAAAGCTTAATTGAACAAGCTGAAGTTAGAAGCTGATTGGCTACTATGCACAGCTGTATCAGGTTGTGAGTGCTCCAGTTTTAGTAAACAGCTCAGAGAAATCTATAAATTGCCCCATCTAGCTATGCTAAACAGCAAAGATGGACGAATCTTCTGCCAGCTATTCTATCCTGACAGCCGCCACCTGCAACTGTCAGAATACCTGAACAGTGACTGCAAGTGATTGGCTGTAGTCACTGTTCAGTGTACTTTTTTTTCTACCTGGCTCCTTTGATCTCTCAAAGATTCTTGGGCCATCTGGTGTTGGGCCAGCTACAAATACTGTAGCTGATGAGTTTCAATAAAAAGACACTTATCAGCTCAGCAGTGGCGGCCCATCCATACGGGGTGCAGGGGCGCTGCCCCCCTAATCCATGCACACTGTCCCTATTCTACATGCAGGGCGCCAGACGCTGGATTCTAATGGGGTGTTTTTTTTTTTTAGAAGCACGATTAGAGCCTGAGGCTCTAATTGGCTTCAAAAAAGGGTGGGCTTGGGGCGCAGAGCACTGCGCCCTGAGCCCACCCAGTTGTGTGACAATAGCAATTTAATATTCGCTGTTGTCTTCCTGATTCTCCTCCCAGCCAATCAGGAAGCAGATCCTGAGACTAGTCACCCGATTAGCTGAGAGGAGAAGCATTCTTTTGGCCACTGAGGAGGAGGGAGAAGACGCAGGGGAAGCTGACCGACTGGGGGGGATAACGGTGGGTGGATTGCTGCCCCCCCAAAAAAAAATATACCACCAGTCGCCACTGTAGCTCAGGGATCCAGTGCTGTCATAACCCAGGCTGGTTCTTTGCCAGTCTTCAGGTCATGATGAGAAGTCGGCTCCTCGCTGTGCATGCGCAAGCCACGCTGCGCTCTGTGAATGATCCCGCAGCAGGTTGCGGGTGGTGAGGGGGACACCTATGAGAGTTAAGCAGAAGAGGGAGTCGATAACTGTCAAAACTAGGCACCCACTCCCAGAATTAAAAAATAATAAAAGGAGGGGGGAGGAGGACAATCAGCAAAACTTCCAGTAGCAAGTGAAGTTCCACTTTAAATTTCAGCCAATTAACAACAAAACCGCCATCCATTTACCAGCAACGCAATGTAACTCATGATGGTGCTCAGCCCCCTTGTGCTATAGTATTTATGCCTTAACAGCATCAGGGCACAGAAGAAGACTAAAGAGTTTCCCAGTCAGCTTTTGCAGCCACAAAACATAGACAGCATGGGGGATTTGAGCGACACCATGAGTTGCATGGTGTTGCTGGTATATGGCCTGCCATTTCCAGTGCTGATTGCTGGACAACTGGAATGCAGACATAAGCTTTTATTAAGGTACATTCATTATATGACCCTATCTAGTATCTGGGTGGACCTTGCTTCGGCATGTCTCTGGAGAATGACATCTGCCCTTGCAGAGAGTCCTTATCCACTTGAATGGGTTGCATTCGCTGGGCGGTATGCACGCAAAGCAATGGGAGTATATTTCCAGCCATAGTCATGGCATGTGTTCCCCCCCGGCTGCTGTCTCTGCAGCTAAAGAGGGTAATAGTTGGGGGGGCGTTAAAAGCGTGGCTCAACTGCGCCCAAACTGTTGTTGTGAATGAGCCCTTAGCGAATGCAGTGAAGCTGTGCTGACTTCTATTATCCAAACGTGCAAGCAAAAATCCAAAAAAGTGATTTCACACCATATTCAGCTAAGCTACATGAAATGTCCCCTGCATATTAAATATGTTCTAGATCTTTAGTAAACAAACTGCAATGTTTCTAAAATAGTAACGTACCTTAATAATATAATGTTAAGCTGATGACATGTATATACTTATAAGAAAATCTATAAAAAGCCTACAGTTTCTTGACCTGAGAGCACCGGGCACTATATAATCCAAAGGCAAGCTCATAATGATCTCTTCTCTTATTTTACAGCAAAGGCTACACGGATATTGTAAAGATCCCAGAGGGAGCTACCCACATCAAAGTGAAACAATACAAGGCCAAAGATCAAACCAAGTTTACAGCTTACATGGCATTAAAAAAGAAGACAGGAGAGTATATCATCAATGGAAAATACATGATCTCTACTTCTGAGACCATCATGGAAACTAATGGTTTTGCCATGAACTACAGTGGTTGGAGCCACGCTGAGGACTCCTTCCATAGTATGGGCCATTCAGCCACCAAGGAGGTGCTCATCGTACAGATTCTAGCCACTGATGTCAGTAAACCGATAGATGTACGTTACAGCTTTTTTGTACCAGCTAAACAAAGTACCACCACAAACACCATAAACAATAATGTTGTTCCCCAGAGTAACCAACCACAGTGGGTGACTGGCCCATGGCTATCCTGCTCTAGAACATGTGACACGGGCTGGCACACCAGAACTGTCCAGTGCCAAGATGGACAAGGAAAGCTGGCAAAAGGTTGTCTACTTTCTCAAAGACCATCGGCATTTAAGCAATGCTTACTCAAGAAGTGTTAACCAAAGGATAAACTTTGTCTTCAATGACACAGTTCTAACTACTGTGTATAAGTAGATCTAGCAAGACAGATGTTAAGGTTTAGTTAAGGTTTTGTATGAGCTGTCCCGAAACAACGTAAGGGCTCTATGGAATACGGGCCTCAAAGGGAGATATCCTTTAAGACAATATACTCGGGCTGTCCATCAAACCTTGAAAGTCAGCGTAGAACATCACGCGGAACCTCAGCAAGTAGGTGATGGTATGGAAACAGGTTTTGTTCATGTCACATCGACATCACCTACCTCTAGAGAAGAAAGCCTTCAAGAACATCTGCTAACTTATACTTTTGGATGGCATGTAGGTTATATTTGTGGTGTTTTGTAAATAAGTGTCAATCGGTGTGTCACTTTACATGTCACTTGCTTCTTCTGTTAAGCAGAGTGATTGACCAAAGTAGATCTGTAGCTGAGTTAACTATTGCCATTTGTTTCAGGAAACAGCTGCGGGTTTTTACTGGAAAAACAGAGCTTGCTGCTCTTCATTAGCCCAATGTTTTTGTTTTTACCCTTCTGTTTTTTTGAGTTTTTACCAACCAGCTTGTGTTATCTTTAGACATTTGTTTACAAATTGTAACAACCAATCCTAATGAAAGGTACAGGCATCGGTTTTAGTTTAGAAAAAAAAAAATGTAAAGGGCATCGATGTTTTAATTTCCAAAACAGAAGCGATCAAACAAGTGTTAGGCAATATGACATTCTCTCTGTCTGGACACATTATTTTTTTATTATTTCAAAAGGTTATTTTTCTGTGTAAATATGGCTAGAGGAAATAAAAAAAGAAAAAATACTTTGAGAGCTCAGGTGCTCAAGGTAGTGTATATAATTTGTAGAGGTAATCTTATATACCTTTATCAAAAGACAGTCCTATATTGTTATAGGTTATTGTATTATGAACGGGGCTTGCTGGTCACAGTCAACAGCTGCCTGATTCTATATAAAAAAGGCTGTACAATCAATAGAAACAAAGTCTCCATGAAAACAAAGCAGTTTCCCCGTGTAATATATTTCTTCATGTACTGAGCTTAAAACTAATATAAGGTGCTATCAGCTACTTGGAGACATATATTGTCAGTGAATATCTTTTTTTTTTTATTTAATAGATAAAGAGTGATGTGCAAAGGGCAATCAACAACAGAAACAGTTTAGCAATTGATCTGTTTTATTCTGATTCAATCTGGTTGCTAAACTGTGCACATCAATGACCATTGTATTGCCTTATTTGATTAAAATGTATCTATGGGTAAAATCAAAAATGACATATATGATGTAGTCTGTCAGTAGCATCAATACGACAGTTATTCATTTTCTGAGTACCCCGGTAATGCGTTTTTTATTACCCGTTGCTCCTGCAAGTAGATCTGTTTTTTTTTTTTTCTCTTCTTGTAACAGATCAAGATGTCCAGCAAAAGTGTCAGTTGCAGTTGGGAAAAACTATATTTCTCTAGCAGGGGGTGATTACAACAGCCAATTTTTATTCATGTGGTTTAAAGAAAAAAAAAATGTTGCTGTAACTGCTTAAAGCAGAACTAAACCCATCGATATAATGGTTTCTCCAAATAGTTACATTCAAGGTATTTAGTGAATGATAACTGTCACATTTGCTTGTGCTCTCAATGGAACTGTCAATCCATCAAATGACTTGACTCATAACTGATCACATGGAAAGCACCATAGCAACTTCAGATCAAGCAGAGGCTAAGATGGCAGTTTTCTTGGCTGTACAGAACAGAAGGGTTCAGTTCCGCGTAAGATATTGAATGGGAGAAAAGGAAGAAAGGGGTGCACCAGCCATGTGCTTTATCTTTTGGTAAAAATATTTAATGAATAAAATAATGAAAGGAAATTACTCACAAGCAGTTGTAGAAAAAGGCACAATGTAAAAATACACCGACTAGCAGCATACGGTCCAGGTTGAGCGAAACCTTCCAAAGGTTGTGGAGGTATTTGATGGAGCTGGGCTTTAGGCTCTGTTGACATCTTGGCATTCCGAATCGCGGGCAGCAAATCGCGGGATGCCCCTGCAATCCCTGTCAATTTCAATGGCACCCCGATCGCGGCACGATTTTGCTGCGATTCTTCGGGCAACAGTCGCAGTAAAAACGTGTAAACGGAATTGCAGGACGCCTGTTGCCCAAAAGAAGTACAAGAACTTCTTTTTGGGTGACAGGCATCCCTGTTTGCGAGATTTTACCGCAATTGTCGGAGAGAAATGCCAGAATTGGCTTGGGTGGCAAGTGGTTAACTAAACCAGAATTAAACCCATTGAATCAACCTTTTCAAAAAACAGTTATATTCCCTGTATGCCAGGCATGCTAACTCTCACAATTGCTTATGTTTTCAACCAAACTGTCAAACCATCAAATGTCTGCTGACATAACTGATCACATTTGCAGTATCATGGCAGTTGCAGATCAAACAGAAGATAAGATGGCAGCTTTCTTGGCTGAAAAGGATAGGAGGGTGTAGTTCTGCTTTAAAGCCCATCTGAAACCACATGTCCATCTAAGACTGCTACTATATGGCCCATGCTGTGACAGCACTGCTGTGCGATTTCACTGCAGAACAGGGTATGGTCACCCTGTTACAGGAAGTGTAAACCTACCAGATCTACAGGCAGGACCAACAGACAAAGCAACTATGTTACAGAATGATGGGGAACAAAATGTGACAGACTGCATTATATCATTTTTTATTTTGCCCATAGTTCCACTTTAAACCCAACGTTGTAAAATGGCACTGGTGTACAATGCATCACAGCAACCAATTAGATTTCAGCAGTTTAGTGTGGTCAAAAGAACCATTGATTGCTCTGGTGCATTGACTGCTCCATATTACTATTGAAAAGAGAATGTCCTATAATTATAAATAGCTGTATTCCAGTTTGAATGTATTACTGTCAGTGTATTATTTGTCCTGATAACACTAAAAGCAAATTAAGAACAGAAACAACAGGGTAACTATTGGAGCCACTTTTACATTGGAGTTTGTTGACTTCAGACAGCCAGTTAGGTTCAGTGAAATGTGAAAAAAAAAAGTATTTCATCCGAATCTTACTGTATATGATGGGTAAAACTATTTCTTTAGTAAATCAACCTCATGGTCTTCACAAAAAAAACTACCAGTATAATTCTGAATGCAGTCCTGTCAAAAATAATGACAATTTATTCTGCTGTCATTCAACAAGATGAGAACTTTTGGTCATGCCAGAATAGTATTTAAGTTGCAAGTAAAAGTGACTTATATGTCAGAATCTGGTTTGTTGAAGTTTCATGGGCCAGTAAGCCTAAAATTTAAGTCACATTATAAAAAAAAGATACTAATAACAATTACAAGTAAGTTAAAGTTACTATACTCATAGCATTAGGCAAGGCTAAATGAACTTTACTTTTTGCTCTTTTCTGCCTTACTAACTGTAAAATAAAGTCACTCATATTTCAAATTTCCAGATTATAAAATAAAAAATGTGGGAAATTTAGGATGGTGATGTGATCTCTGCAAAAAGGCTTTTAGTGGAGTGATGTTAGGGCAAAAGCCACTACTCTAACTATTTGTTAGAAATGTCCTGGGATATTTTATGTTGTGAGATGCCATTCAATAAATATCCTTTGGCATACTGAGGGCATCTGGCACTTGACTGCAATAGTTTTTTAAATTAAATCACTCTATCTGGAATATGAATTAAAAGTGACTTTGTGTTACAGTATAGTTTACATTAAAAGAGTCACGTTAGGGCAAAGTGACAGTGTCTATATAAAGCCCAACCCAACCACGTTATACTTACCTCTCTAGCATTTTTTCACTGCTCATTCCTTTATCACAGCCATCACCAAAACACCCGGAGTCAGCTTATGTTTGAGCTCGAAGAAGTGGTGATGCCGTCCCCTCTGTCATGTGACAGTGCTTAGGCCGAGCAACTGGCCGCTAGACCTGGGCACTGCATCCTGGGTGAAGGCCACATGGTTCCCTATACCTGAAAGCAGAGGTATTTTACCATGGTGGCCACAAAGGGAACGGCAAGCGAGATGAGTATAAAGTGGTTAGAGGGTGGACTTTACAAATGGCTGTCACTTTCTCCCATCTGGGAAAGGAATCAAGACTGAACAGGTCACATTAGGGCCAAGAGCAATCGAGGTGACACCAATGACTCCCTCTGCCTATTACATTTTGAACACACTTACTGTCATTTATTACAATATACCCTATAAACGTTTTCAGTGAGACACAAGCCTTTTCTGTTATCCACAGGGACTCTGCTCCTAACATGACCATGCTTAGACAGTCTATAACCACCTTTATTCATTCCCAACTGGTTTAAGATTTCATAAACCATTCTAAGTAACATCAGGTCTGAGGGAGTTATGGTGCAATGCAACATGTATCTAATGGAGGATCAAAACTCCACATCCACCTGATACCCAGCTCTGCCCTGTCCATCAGACTATATCCCAGATGGTCTCCAATGGTTTCTCTCATTCTAGTGTGTAATTGTAAAACACTGCTATAATTTTAGTTTACTGGCTCAGTGAAATAATAAAAGCACAGGGTAGAGCACAAAATGCAGTAATCCATAGCAATTGTATTTCATTGTTGAAAAAAACACACTCAATGAGTTGAACTGTAAAAATACCTTTAGAACAAGAAACTCCTAAGCTTGATCTAATTTGATTAACTTCTGCTGACTCCTGTCTTTTTTTTTTTGGAGTTTGAATAAAGTAAGGAAAGGGTTAGTTTAAGCTGGGTATACACTAGTAACAAATAGTTCAACATTTTTCATTGTAGGAATGTTGTAACAATGTTGGTTGCTTTATGTAATCATTAGTGGGGTCAAACATTTGTTTTCAACCACAGTGATGACAATTTTTTTCTCAAATGTATGAATTTCTAACAGTGTATATGGTTTTCTTTCGGTAAAGTCCATTCATTCCAAAATCAAGTGTTAAAAGCAAGCAAAATCTTGAATTACTTTCTAATGACATTTGATTGTACTGATAATTTTAATACAAATTTACGTTCAAAATTCTAGTGTATACCCAACTTAAAGTCTAATTTCATCTCAAGTTGATACTTTGTAATACCCCAAAACATTGGGTGTCATGAGTTAAAACCTCAATGAAGACTCTAACCCTTCTCCATTCAGCAAAGAACTTTATTGCTGTGCTTGTTGGGGAGATTTACCCTCACTTTTTGTCCCACATTAAATCTACAACAGAAGAGAATGTTCTATCCCTTCTGGATGCTATCTAAAGAAAAAAAAGCTAAATTATCCTGATATCCTGACACATTTTCCTACTAATTGTTTGGATCCACTGTATAAATCTAAAACTATAAGTAACTTTTTAAGTTATTCTTTTTTTTCTGACCGCTCATCTAATGAAGTGCAGTTAGGTCGCTATGGATTACTGCACCTGCTCCGGCATGTGCTCTTTGAACTGCCTTATTAAATAAGTCTAAATGTCAGATTCACATTGGCTGAGGAATAGAAAACAGCAGCTTCCTTATTATCATTAGCAAATACAGTTCTGTAAACTAAAATACCTCCCTGATCTAAACTGTATTGATTATGCACTAAGCAGCATTAACAATCCTGGAGCAAAACTGATACTCTCTTCATGAAAACACTGAAAAAAATCAATACAGGGGATTGGTGATGGGAGGTGAAGGCTCTATACAGTGTCCTGCAACGTATAATGTGTCCGAGCCACAAGGACATTGTTCAGTGACTCGGAGGGATAAAGTTACTAAAGTCTTATAAAAAGACAGAACATTAACTAATGTACAGATAAGGCTTAACAATTCATATACCAAGCGATATCTGTGTGATAATAGCATTACAAAAAGTAAATAGGTGGACAAATATCTACATAGAGTATAATAAAGGAGGTCTACAAAGAAAAACCTAGGCTTAATAAATTTCTCTAGGTAGAAGTTAAACTCTTTCCTCTTACACAGAGGGCCTGTGTATTGTTTACAGCCCTCAGCTCCTTAATTTATACAGTAATGTTGGGGGGCTTGGAGAAATCTGAGCCCTTATATAAGATTAGCCTTGCTCAGATGGGCTTGTTTTTGAAGGAGACGCTGCCAAATGTATCTAGGCAGTTGTAGGCGGCACTTCCTTTTAACTCTACAAAGAGGGTCTGCTATAGTGTTTACAGCCCTCCGCTTCTTAACGTATACAGGAATGTTGAGGGCTTTGAGAAATCCAAGCTCTTAAATAAGATTAGCCTTGTTAAAATAGGCTTGTTATTAAAGGAGGTGCTGCCACATATACCTAGGCAGTCGTAGGCAGCGCTTACATTTAGCACTGTTGATTTCAGATAAGGGCTCAGACTTTTTGCAGCCTACAGTTCCTGTAAATTAGTAACCCAAGGACTGTAAATGGTAAGGAAAATCTCCTTTTGTAAGAGAGTAGAGGGAATTTTTTTTTTCTAATTAATATTTTCTGTGATTTCTTTTGGTATACACATTAGAATCACTTCAAATAAGAGTCTTCAGTTTAAACAAAACATTCTTCTCTGCTTACCATGCTACTGTTTTGGTTTGAAAGCCCCAACTTTACTTGTCACCTGTACTGCCACCTACAGATATAGTATGGTATCACAGTGCAAGTATTCCTAGTGACTATAATCTCCAATAGCTGTTCCAAGTTACTTGCAAATTAGCCACAATAACCATTTAGAATCATCTTTCTCTTCTGTGACTGTGTTAAACTAATAAAAGGATCAGCTATCATGGGTTACCACTTTGTATATCTTTACTGCTGTTGTATTGCAAGTCTACCAATCAAATGTAATGAAAAGATTGATAATGCTTCCACTGTGGTCAGAGGGAACAGGTGTGCTATTACATGCAAAAAAAGTTGAAGGCAAATGAGAATTGATTTGTTTAAGTTGCATGACCTCTTTATTACTAGATACGTCTGTGTCAGAAAGACATACTTTCTCTGCCTAAGCAATGTTTTGCCACTAGTAAAGTGCCACCTAAAGCTCAATTGAACGTTACATTTGTATCAGCTAATACACATTCAAGGTGCATCAAAACAAAAGGTGAGCAAAGCTATACAGTTTATTTTTTTTAGAAAGCAACCACAGCTTGAGTAGAAAAGCCTGTCCCCTGCCAGCCTGCTGCAGAAAAGGCCCCTTGCTGTCTCTATGGAAGTAGTGGTCTCTCCCCTGCAATGGATCTGCAATCAGCAAAGCTCATCCTTCCTGCTAACTGAATAGATCTAGCTGTGAGTCGGTAGAGGGCATGTTGGAACTCTACTAAAGGCTATGACCACTTTCTGAAAAACAGACTGTAAGACCTTGTATACCTTTTATTTCCGATGCACCTGGAATTATTTATTAGTAGATTGATACAAGAAGCTCATTTGGACTTTAAGCTGGCCATAGACATCAGAGAAAAGGTGGGCATAGAAGTACAACCTGCCCATCTCACAATGTCTTCTGACACAACATCAGCTAAAAACAGAAATTTGACAGTCACACCAATGTTCCTGTTAGGCTAATGGAAGGAGGCACCACTAAGCAGATTGTCCCAGCATTGACTTATCTCGATAAAAACAGTAGCAGTGAGATTTTATATATAACCTATCTGACAGCTTCTTCCCTCGAGATCTGTCAGATCTGATTATCTACAGCTATACCACAGACACAAGATCACCAACTGAACTAACCAAAAAGAGCCAGATCTAGTGATCATTTTACGTCTTTGGGTATTTGTACATTTGTATTTGGAAAGAGAATTATGCCTGTGCTTTACTTTTGTTTTCCTCCTTTAATTATAGATACAGCACTGAATTAAAAAAAAAGCAAAATAATTTATTGTTTGTACAACTGGTATGTGAAACTACATATGTAATGATTTTTATTTATTTTTGTATTTAAAGAAAAAAAAAAATACCTATTGTACAATTTGTTCTGTATTTAACGTTACTCTTTGTCATTTTTATTTTTTGTCTTATTTATGCTTCTTGTGTGTTGTTGGTACACTTTACAAAATGTGCGGCTCTGGTTGCTTTTTTATGTTTTAAAGAAAGCTTTCAATATAAATGTATATACCTAATACTGTACATAATATAAATATATTCTCTTAATAGAACTATATTCTAACACCAGCTTGTATTGCCGTTCGAAAAAGTGAAAAACTTGCTTTTCTTTTTTTTTTTTTAATGAATGACAGGCAATGGTCTTCACACACTGCTGAACAAAATGTACTTCTGTAATCTCATGAATTCAGGTCAAACTAAATTCACTTGACATGAACTACGCATTCTTAGGACAGTACTGTTCAATGATAGTATTTTTCATTTAATTCCTTAATATTTTTTAAATGCTATTGGCAACCTAATAACCTTAAATAATATTTTACCTTTATATAGAAGGGCTACCAATAACATTCTTATATACATTTTTTTTTAACAATCCCTATATATTTAAAAACATTAAAGCCGAATGCCAAGCAAAGATCGTAATATGCTGTTGAATTGCATAATGCATAAAGGGAGCTCTCTTGGCTGCCAAAGTCCATCTATTTCCAAGATTTACACAGCCCTGTCTTGCAGGGGAGAAGACCTGAATTATCTGCTGCAGATAGGTAGCAATTACAGGTCTTGTCCCTCACCCATCCTCTGATTGGACAGTGAAGGGGGATCAGCAGACTGATAGGCTCATCTCTGTAACTTGGCTCCCTCCTTTCATCAGTATGCTCCTTATTAGCACATAAGCACTGCAACACAACTGACTTCTGTTAATTCCACTGAGCTATGCTGTGCAGTGTGTTGCAAGAAGCTGATACCAAGTCAGTACTTACACTGCTTGCATCTAAATATATACAATTATGTACTAATTTTTATTAGCGGTGACATATTTGGCTCTTTAGGTGCATATTTTGTGTTTCAGGGTTAGGTCTTCATAGCTGTTCAGAGAGCTCTGCTTTAGCTACTATTATCACTTGTCTAAGTTCTCTATTCTTATGATGAATTTGCTAGAGGAAAAAGGTCACAGAAATACTGTGTCACCTGTTCTCTAATGTATTATTTATAGGAAAATATACAGAACTCAATCCTGGCCTATTGCAGGTATGCAGTGGGTGCTGCCAGCGACACCCTGTAAAGCTCCACATAGGAGTAAAAACCCCAACCAGTGGTTGGGGGTTTTACCAGCCCTACCCAAAACATACATTTTCATTTTAGGTTTTGGTTATTTTCTAAAAGTTTGAGATACATAAAGATAACTTATAAACTCGAATAGAAGATGAAAAATGAAAAACATGTCAAACTGATAGATAGATCCAGAGTTATAAAAAAACATGTCAAACTGATAGTTAGATCCAGAGTTATAGACAGCTGACGTTGTGTGCAAGCCTTGACTTTTCTGGCCTATATCCCTGGATCGGCTGATTTTTTCGACATGCAGTCTTCTCTATCATATCCATCATGTTTTTTTCATATGCTCAGGTTGAATTGTACTTATCATTTACTGTTTTATATAACCCAAATCCTTATATAACAGGGAAATTAAACACTAACTCCTGAACACTTTAAACATCTGAGAATAAAAGAAAAAGAGAACAAACCAAAGACTCGGTTCACACTGCCACGACTTGGGATCCAACTTGTGAGACCCCAAGTCGCAAAACATGTGAAATCCCATGTTAGTCAGTCAATGAGAACGGTCTTAAATAGCACTAATTTGCCCCGACTTTAGAAAATTTTCCTGTACTACTTCAAGGTGACTTCAATCAGACTTGTGCCTCAAAGTAACTCAAATCACCAGGAAGTCTTCTGGGAAAGTCTCATTGTAAGTGGCGTGACTTCCAGGTCACGGCAGCGTGAACCAAGCCTAAAGGATTTTTTAACTCAGTCTCCAGCGTATTCTTCCCAGTGACCCTGGTGTGGCAATCTTTTTCAGGAAATTCCAAACTTGTCCTAGCTTAATTGTGTTACATCAGGCATGGAGCTATAATATCAGCCTTCCTGAGCCTGGAAAATACCTTTTTCATGAGTAACACATTGCTCTGTGCTTCTTGCTGTGGCAGTTACATCACCAGATGCTTTGGCATTTAGTCATGTGATCTCTACTGAATTGCAGGATTAGCCATTCTAAATGTAGATCTTCCCCTTTAGCAGAGATCAAATAACCAGATGTCTAGGCCTTTTGTCACATGACCAGCATATTGTGAGGCAGCACAGAGTAGCATTAAAACTATCAATAACGTTGTTATTCATGACTTGATGGGGGGTGGACCAGGGTTTTCTTGGGGTTGCAAGTATCTGCTGCCATGAAAGACAAAATTCAAACAACAGTTTCGGGTAGACATACCCTTTAAGAATTGACCATCATAAAAATAAATGAGTATATATAACATTGTAAATTTTGTTTTACATTAGGAATGATTTTTTTCAATAAAAAAAAAACGCTCAACATTCAGAAAACCAATAAATAAATGCATTAAGCACTTCTACAACTCCAGGGCACTTTTAAAGTGTCAAACTTTTTCCCAACTCAAAGAGCATTTAATGTAAAACAACTAGTATGACCTTTGAGTAATTAATAGTTTATAAGGGTTCTATTTGTAGCTTGATATAATACCCTTGCCTACTTTGATTGTAATAAAATAATTTTATTGGCATTGTTACTTTTCACCTTGGATATGATTACACAGAAAGTAGAATATTGTAAATGCCTTGCTCTTATGGTATGCTATCATATCGCATGTTTTAAATTGATTTAAAATGAAGATGCTCTGTTCTGCAGTAGATCATAAGAAGAGCTACTTTAGAATCCAAAATGTATATGCTTGTCTTTGTACTTTTGTAACATCAAGGTGAAACGCACCCAGGAAAGTTCCTGTCTTGTAATACTCTGTTCTAGTTAAAGGTGTTTCCCATGATGAACAAAAATAGTTACCCTGTTGGAAACCTTTTCACTCAGCATCATAGAGGTCCCCTCTCCTTCCCTAGTCTTATTATGCTTTTTTAATAGCACAGTGTGCTCAGGAATCCCATGACAGCCAATTAAAAGCCAGAATTCAGGCTTAATTAGCGCTCCCTGTAATAATGTGCAGCGCATGAAAATAAGTGTAATTCTAATAAATAGAACAGGTCTTATGTTTAACAACTTCAGCACCTGCATTGTAAAAAGAAGTAGGTACATGCATTTTTGGTCAGTTTATTTTGTAGATAATGTATGCTAAAGAATTAAAGATGAACTCTATGCCAACGACTAAACACGCAGATGAAATACATACAAGGGAGCTGCCTTACCTATTGAAGGATTTCTATTTCTGCCCTACCAATCCTGAGATATACACAGCTCTGTCACACAGCATAGCCATTCTGTGAAAAAAATAAAAGTCAACAGCTACAAAAACTGTAGCTACTGACTTTTAAAAAACAGCCACTCACCTGTCCCACGATCAAGCTGGTTTCACCTTCTGTCTTCTTTCTCCGATGCCGGCATCTTAACTATGGGAACCCAGCTGTGACAGCTTGCGGCTTCACTGAAGTCCGCTCTCTGCTGATGTCACAGATATCAGTCCAGGCACCGTGTCATCCTGACAATGAAAGTCTGGATCCACCAGGTGCCTGGACTGACACCCCGCTCAGCCTCTCAGCAAGCCAATGAGAGCCTGAGGCGGTCGCTCCCCGCCCCTCCACAGCTCAGCGCTTCAGTTACTGACGGAGGGAGAAGAGCAGAGAGCTGTGACTGACAGTCTAAAGCTCTCTGCTTAGGGAACTTTCAGACCTGAGCGATTGGTGGTGTTCGATCACCCAGTTCTCAGTGCAGAGGCGCCCGATGCTGCATCCACCTAGGAAAGTATGATGGCGGGAAAAAAATGTAACCCTTCTCTTTTAGGTAACGCAGGTCTTTTTCCTCTCTCTGCCTGTGAATGGACAGTGAAAGGAGAAGCAGCAGACTGATGAGCTCCTCTTTCTTACATTTTGCTCTTTTCTCCAGTGGCATGCTTTTTGAACTGCAGTGCAATTAAAATTCAAATGCATACAAAATAATTTACTGATACAGTAAAATGTATGTAATGCCTAAACTATTTTTTCTTAGTTTTGTGTAGAATGATTAGAGCAGTTCTCAGGATTACAGCTATCAGGGCTCTTTCAGAAAAATGTCCCCTCACTTCCTGTTTTGGAGACAATGTTTTGCCAGACTGGAAGACAACAATAAAAAGCTTACAAATGTTCTAGAATTCCCCAACTTAATTTTAAAAAGCAATTTCACTTCAGGCTGTGTTGCTGTTAGAGAGATTTCTCTTTACTTCCTGTCCTGGGGACAACCTTTTTACCACATGGGAAGTGAAGAAATCTCTCCAATGGATCCTCCAACGGCAGTAAGACTTGGCAGGAATTCAAAAGCCTTCCCTACTTTATCCCAAAAAAAAAAAATGTTCTGGATATAGATAGCCAAATGCTGAGCTACATTAATTTGCATATTTTATATCTGCCTGGAGTTTAGCTTTAAACATATGTGAACTGAAACAAATAAACTGATGTAACCACATATAAAAACACATAAAATTAATAATAAATATTGAATAATATATATAATAATATATATATATATTAAAAAAAAAAAAAAACATGTTTGAAACCCTTCCCTGTTCTGGTCCAACACTCTGTTCTGGCTGGGGTGACCCTTTTATCAATGCCTTGTTTGATTGAACAACAAGAACAGCAAAAGCTAAATGAAACTGAGCAAAATAATGGATGTAAAACTTTATTTATAACAGAGAATCACATGATCATTTGTAATCAATATGTGCACTAAATATTATTATTTTTCTACTGCTTGACTTTTGCCTTAATAGCTAATTTTACACTCGACTTGGTGTGTACCATTTGCAACCCCTATTGCTCTATTGTATAAGATAAAGTACTATAAAACATAAGCAAGCACTATCTTATTGACATAAAATAAGGCCCAGAATATATATTTTAGTATGGCTATAGATGTGTTCTCCCGATAAGAAAATTATATTTGTAATTGAGCAAATAAACTATGATATACTTTTACTATCCATATAGTATGACAATTATAAACAGAACTGACACTTATATTGTTATATAAGTCAAAAGCAATTTATAGAGTTTCAGCATTGATATATTTTTTATTGAAACAGCATATATTACCCATCATACATTGCACTATCTTACATCTTTCACTTAGAGTTTTATGTATGTATGCACAAATAGTCTTGTGTATATATATATATATATATATATATATATATATATATATATATATATATATATATATATATGTAGATCATTATGCAGTTGCAATATGCTAATATAAGGTAACACTATGATTTGTAGAGGTATTTTTGTATGGGAGACAATCAGTTGAATCTGCTCTTTATAGAGGATTGAAGAGGCCATAACTCCAATACAGGCATACCCCACTTTTAAGTACACAATGGGGTTTATTTACTAAGGCTGGTAAGTGCAAAATTAGGCTCACTTCTGCAATGAAAACAATGTGCTTCCAGGTTTTATTACCAAAGGTTAATTGAACAAGCTGGGGTTAGAAGCTCATTGGTTTCTATGCAGAAGTGAGCCTGATTTTGCACTTTCCAGCTTTAGTAAATAAACCCCATTGTGTACTTAAAAGTGGGGTATGCCTGTACCATTTTGGCAGGGCAGTACTTATGTTTGCACTCTTTAAGAATTGAGTTTGATTAAGTGGTTATGTAATAATGAGGCAATAATGATATTTGGATTTTGTAAGGGTGGATCTTGATTGTGTGGGTGGAGTTTGTGTAATAATGGGGCAGTGCTGATATTTGGAATCCGTAAAAGTGGAGCTTAATAAAGTGTGTGTAGTTTATGTCATAGAGATAGTACTGTTTGCGTTCTGTAAGGATGGGTCTAGATTGAGTAGACATGGGAAAAGTGCAGCCAAAAATAGACCCAATTGTAAATAATAAGATGATATGGATATAGAGATATGGATGTAGCACAATGGATGTGCATGATGGCTAGAGAGAGCGGTAAACAAATTAGATGACCCCAATAGAAGAAACTTGCCATGTTAAAAATACCTAATCCCGTATTGAGATAATACATAGTCTACTGAATGTGAACATGCAAATTTGAGCCAAACATGAACTGATCGAAAAGGAAATCTAATGTGGGCATTGATAATTACATATAATATTATATTTTATATTCTCGCTGGGTCAATCAGACTCCTAGACAACTTAAACTAATATGTTTGGAGCTTTTTTCTTTTTCTTGTTGTTTAAATCAGGAAGGTTTTATTGACACACCAGCAATTGTACAATGGAATGCATTGCATTTCAGAATTCTTTTCACATTCAGTTTATATTACATTGAATTTTGTTTCTACTTTCGATAATTATTTTTGTTATGTTTAGCCAGATTTGGACTTGAGTATTTTTGTAAAGGTCAGGTGTATCAAATATATGGGTTTAATGCATAAATTAAGTATATTTTGAGTTTCAAAGCATAGTTTTGAAAGGACATGACAAATTAATTTTATAATAGAACAGAAAATGATTTACGATTTACGTTAACATTTTAACATTACAGTAGGAGAGACTGTGACATGTGAAAAGCTTAAATGCTTAATTTTACTAAATGGAAACTATTTTTTAAATATTAATAAAAAGTGTTTTTAAGGAGAAGTATGGGAATAGAAAAAAACAAACCTACTTGCCCACCTCCATGCTGCAGCATCAGTCTGGACCACAAAAGAGCAAAAGTAAGTGCATTCCTGTGGCCCTGAAGACAAGTATGGCAAAAAAAAGCTTTGGCCATACTTCTTTTTAAATAGCAATTCCCACCTCAAAATATCAAAGCATCATTTATGCATAAACACAGCAAATTATATTTAAAGTGATACTACCATATCAGTTTTTTGGTGGTAAAAAATAACAAACATGGTATACTTACCCGCTACAGTGGTTTTGCAAAGAGCAGTCCAGATCTTCCTCTTCTCAGGTCCATCTCTGGTGCTGCTGGCCCCTCTCTCCTGCCCAGTGCCCCCACAGCAAGCAGCTTGCTGTGAGGGCACCCAAGCCAAGCCGCTGCTCTGTGTCTCCATTCATACGGTGGCTCGCTAACTTTGATTTGCCTCACTAACTTGACTGACAGCAGTGGGAGCCAATGGCGCCTGCTGTGTGTCTCTGCCAATCAGGAGGGAGAGTCCCGGACAGCTGAGATAGAATGCATTAAGATGAAAAACGAAAAACCTCCTGCCTTTAGAACCAAGTAAATTAGTGTTTTTATATATGAATAAAAGAAATCCACAAACATTGACCTGTGCAGATGGGGATTCAGTTAAAATTGTTGGTTTAACAGTCACTAGACTCAAAAATAAAATAGTTGTATGCAGATGATGGGTGGTTAAACCACCCACTGACGTCTTATATTTCTTGTGGCTTAGAGGCAACATGTCTGCACTGGAAATCCCAGTTTTGCACACCTGGCACAGACTACTCTTTCTGTTGCATAATTAATTTATTCTCCATTATATTGACTGAACATAGCAGTAGGAGTAAGACTTTGGGCATTGGGGAAGGTGAATAAGCATATAAAAGCCTTCATATTTTTTCCTAAAGGTTGTAGTAAGCAGATTCCATTATTCTGGTTCAGGATTGGCAAAGCTGTGCTGGTACCCACGGCAGGCAGCTATTAAAGGCCACTAAAGTGATGGCATTAAGTCACGTGACCAAGAAACTGAGCAATGTAGGATCTGCTTATTACATCTGATACATCTGACCTGAAGTCAGAGCTCTAAAAGGTCAATTCCACCCAAACTAATATTTCAATCCTTGTTTATAGCAATCGCGTTAAAACATTATGACTCTCAGGGGGTCTATTTGTGACTTATGATCATCCAAATTTACAGTATTGTCCGGCTATCACGCATATTGCAAAACCAAAGGGTAGTGTCATGCATTCCAATTCTACATAAAGTAGAACAAATAGTTGGAAATTTAGAAGTGAGAATATAAGACCTGTATTATATCCTTGTGGGAGGAAATTAAAACAAAAGCCATATTGGGCCATCTCAACCCTGGAGTCACTTAGAGGCACAAAGGATATTAAAACTTGGTTTAGAGTGGAGTTGACCCTTTATTTTGTCACCTGAGTATTTTTAATACTACTAAAGCTAGTTTAATGAGGGTGTATGCAATTACGGCATGGAGATTGTTCATCAACTATATATTTGCTTTACCCAAAGCTCTGCAAATAGACTAATATGATAATTTTTGATTGGCTGCAAATGGTCATACAAACCATATTTTATCAAATATGGACACGTAAGATTATTTCAGTCATGTATGGCAAGTTGAATCTGCCGCAAAATATTTAAGAGGAAAATCCTCTTTAAAAAAACTCCTAATGGCTGTTGTAAATTTTATTATTTTTCTGTAGAACGATGAACACTTAGTTCTGCCAGTGCCCCCATGTTATGCAGCTACCTTTCTTTGATAGAGCAACACCTTGGTCCAAAAGTAATTATTTTATGTGATCACTGTCCTATCAGAAAGTGTGAGTTGCCTACTTAACCTGTAACACGAATCTGTTAGATTTGCATAGAAAAGAACCTGTAGATAGAAGTTTGTACCATTACCTCAAGGCTTCTTTCATTTCAGGCATCCCCACTGTGAACCTGATGGGCAGGGTAATGCAAATCTAACATTAAGGTGGATTAAGAAATACATTATGCACATTTTCAGTGATATGCAAAGATTAAACTATTTTTTTTTTAATCTGAATGAGGTTGTTCTTTATTAACTTGATAATAGTAAAATAAAAAAAGAGTAAATTTAAAAAAATGATATACCGTTGTTCTCTTTTCAGTGATGTAAACATATTTATATAATATGTTTGTATATGTTATTATAATCCTGTGTAAGTTCTCCATCTTGAATGTAAAAGGTGAGGTACTTATTTGACAGCTTGGCCTGGGTTATCAGGCTGAGATCAAGAATATTAAATCTCAACTGCACTAATGACCCTTAAAAGGTAGACCTATCAATGCACCCTCTCGTTATTTTGTATTTTATATATGTTGTAGTTTGCACCTCATTAATCCAAAAAACTGTAGGATGACAGTACTGTATCAGCAATGTAACAACATTAATGTCAAGGTTTCTGGAAGTACACAGAAATGTTACTCATGTTTCATTTAAAATGTATAATCTTGAATTTTTAATTTTGGTTGTTGTTTTTGGTGAAGCAAATAAATAAAGATGTACTTATTATTTTAAATTAGTGCGTTGTTTTTTGTTTATTTTTGTTTTTTTTGTTTTTGTGATGGTGAGTTTTGTAACTCCAATGAGCTGAATGAATGAATCATTGTATGTAGACCAGGTATGTCAAATCTGCAGTATAATGTATATATTCTTCTTTTGCTTCCTTGTCAACCACAAATAGTTTTAGAACTCTATTAGAATATAAGATCCTACTAGTTATTCAAGAGACACTATTGCCAGCAGTGTTAATTTTGGCAGCAAATTTTGATTTAATTTTAGTCTTAGGACTAAAATGGCATTTTAGTTTTAGTCCTAATTTAGTCTTCTGCAAGTATTTTAGTTTTAGTCCTATTTAGTCGACTAAAACTCCTTTTAGTTGTCTGAAATCTAATGGGTGTATTTAAATTGTAAAGCATTATTTAAGCATTTCTGTACAATTTACAAACTCATTATATACTCCTGCTGGAGTAAAAAATCGAATATGTTGTTATTAATGGTTAGTTGCACTACAGACACAGATTTAGTCGTTATATAATGTCTTTATTTAAAGTGGAGTTCCACCCACTTTTACAACTTTTCAGCATCCCTCACTAAATTGTGCACTGTAAACGAATTGGATATTTAAAAAAAAAATTTTCTCAGCACCTACTGTATATCTGCTGTATTAATTTTTCACTTCCTCCTCCCTGGCCGTGGCCCATCGCATCATTTCCTAATTGCAATGCCTTCTGGGAAGGGGCGGCAACTTCCTCTGACACTGCCGTTGCTATGGAAACCTGACCTGAAACCTATTACACTGCTTGTGCTGCACTGAGCATGTGCGAGATCTGCAAGGATGAGATCCAGGAAGAAATACAGTCTGGCTTCAGATGCCCACACTTAAGATGGCCACGGCCTGCTGTAAGTTTATAACATAACAAACTACTGCTATAAACTAGCAAAACGGACCTTAGTTTACAGACTAACTTTACTAGAATACATTAAGCTTGTGTATTATAGGGGTATTTTTATTTAAAAAGTATAATTTTGGCCGGAACACCACTTTAAGTAAAACCGTTTCGTCAAGAATATTGCTGTTTTGACAAAGGGGTAACGTAAAAATACCAAACCCCCCCCCAAAAAAATAAGAACTCTTTGCGTGACTGTCATGCCAACAGTAAAGCATCCTGAGACCATTCATGTGTGCGGTTGGCTGCTTCTCAGCCAAGGGAGTGGTGGGCCCACTCACAATTTTGCCAGCCATGGATAAATGGTACAAAAACATCCTCAGGCTCCGAGAACAACTTCTCCTAACCATCTAAGAACAGTTTGGTGATGAACAACAATGCCTTTTCCAGCTTGATGGAGCTCCTTAACATAAGGCAAAAGTGATAACTACATGGTTTGGGGAAGTGGGAACAAAAAATTTAAATTTTGGGTCCATGGCCAGGAAACTACCCAGACCTTAATCCCTTTAAGAACTTGTGGTGGACCGGTGGTGAGTGAGTGAACCAAAAAAACCCCCACAAATTCTGACAAGCTGCAAGCATTGATTATACAAGAATGGGCAGTGCCACTGCCAGTGCCAAATCAGTCAATGCCATGCCAGGCCCAGGGTGAATTGCAGCAGAGGTCTTGAAAAAGAGGGGTCAACTCAAGTCAGCACTGCAAATATTGACTCTTTTCATAAACTTAATGTAATTCTCAATAAAAGTATTTGACACTTATGGAATGCTTTACCAGATACAATGATCTGACACAAATGTCAGATCATGTATACCAGATACATCTGACACAAAAAGATCTAAAAACACTGAAGCAGCACTGGCAGACATTGTCAAAATTAATATTCGTGTCATTTTGGCGATAGCTGTACATGTACATGGCCAAGTACAGCACACACAGACAGAGGAACACTGCACAGGCACTGCTACTGCCAGTCTGGCACAGGCATAGCATAATAAACCAATACTTGAAGGTAATGCTTAGTTCTACAATAAGAATAAGTTTACTGTCAGTTTATTATTTCAACAGTTCTAATTCTCAGCTACGTTCAAAGAAAAAGTGCACAGTCTATAATAATGCCATTAGTGTGTGGATTTACTGGATTATAACAGTCACCACTTTTTATCAACTCCTCTCTCTCTCAGCATTTGCAATGACAATAATAGAGGTAAATATCACACTAAAAGATTACTGGGGCAGGATCCCGGCGTAAGGTAAGGCTCAAAGGCTGCCCTTTTTGACCATCCATTACTGATCTATTTTCTTTTTCATTAGTGTGATATTTACCTATATTGTCAAATTTGTCAATGCTAAGAGAGAGAGAGACCGTCAACAAGTTGATAAAAAGTGGCGGTTGACTTGTTATTGTTCCAGAATCCACATACTAATGGCATTTGTAGCCTGAGCCTCAGCCAGTGCATTTTTCCTATGAATTTAACTGACAATAAAAGCTGTTAATTTTTTATTCTTCCTATCGCAATAAGCACAACCCACAAGTATTAGGTATGCTTCTTATGTTAGAAATAGAAATACCTGGAACGAATATTAAAACGCTTCTATTTGTTTTCGATTCATTTTAAGGAAAGCACTTCATGCCAACATGACCCTTGCTCTATTTCTGCCAGCCCCTAGAGAGGTCATCTGTAACACTGAATACCCTCTCAGCAAAGGCTTGAGAAGATGGCATAGCCAGTAGGTCTAATGCAGAAGGTTTTAGCTGGTGAAAAAAGTGTCACTCTTTGACAGCCAAAAATCTGTTGCGGTGTTCTCACTGATGGCAACTTGGTGCAAAAGCTTCCTTATATTCCTTATATTTTCTGATCTGCTGCTCTATGCTGTTTGGGGAGATCTTCTGCCTGGGTCTTCTGCGGCATTTAGAAAGAAACCGAAATACTGGCTGCTTAGATGTGGATGCCGGTGGCGGTGCTTCTTCCACTTCCTGCGATAGTTCTTCCACCACATCATCTTCTTCAGACAATTCCTCATGTTGTGTGTGTGGAAATGTGGATTTTCTTGAGGCATGCTCCTCTGCCTTTTTAAGCAGCTCCTGAATATTTTCATCCACCACATCAACAAGGGTTTCACAGATGATAGGGTTGAGAAAACAAGCAGCTGCTGCAAGTGGAGAGAACATTTCGTCAGTTGGATCTAAGAATGAAGCAAAACGCTGGTTCACACTCCCTTTCATTCTCTGTGCAATTGTGGCAAGGTCTTGGTAGCTAGTGTTCTGTTTAAAGTCAGATGGTTGAGCAGATCAGAGAGGGCAAGGACAGCCAGGGACATGGACATGGTGTCACTCTGGAGGGTTTTAGTATGTTCTGCAAAAGGCAGCAGTAGGTCATGCAATGAAGTGAGCTTTTGCCATTCACTAGGGAGCAAGCTGTCCCATTCCATGTTGATTGCGATTTGGCAGATTTACTCTTTCAGTTTGAGGAGTCTTGCAATCATGTGGAATGTCCTTGACCAGTGTGTGAGGAAGTCATTTAAAAGAATAAGGCCACAATGCTCCAATAGCTTCTGTGTTGCAATGAAGAGGTTCACTATTGATCTTGCTTTATCCAGTATTCTCTTCACACTAGCCACCTTATGCACAATGTGGACCACAAGTTGCAAGGTATGCACCACACATAGGGGCTGATTTACTAAAGGCAAAAAAGACTGTGCACTTTGGAAAGTGCAGTTGCACAAGGCAAGAGCAGTTGCTCCAGAGTATAGTAAATGAGCAGAAACTCTGCTGACTTTCATCAACCAATCGTGTGCAAGCAAAAATGCAGTTTTTTTAACTTTCCTTGCATGTAATTGGGTATTCTTTGCAAAGTGAAGCTTTACCTCATTTACTAAGCTCTGGAGCAACTGCACTTGCAGAGTGCAATTGCACTTTTCAAGGTGCACAGTCTATTGGCCTTTAGTAAATCAACCCCATGGTGTCCGGTCTATGTTGATCTGTTGGTACCTAACAAGTTGAACACACAGTCAAATAAGCATGAAGTGTAGAAAAGGTTTCTGATCCATTCTATTATTTTAACACTTAACATCTTATGGGAATACTTTTACAGTACACAAGACTACAAATAAAGTGGAAAAATAACAAATGTGCACTGTAGAGTAGAGCAGATAGCGCCCCCATATCAATCATCTCATATCCATGTGATAATTGACTGGTGTCAAGTTGTCTCTCTATAATATACTACACGTATAGCCCTTCCCAGGGCCGGCCTCCGGCCTTTAGGTGCCTGTGCTGCGCCAAAATTGACAGTGCCCCAGCCCCTCCCAGTGACCGCTGACCACATCCTTCTACATATATTTTGGTGAGATACTTAAATTCGGGGAAAGCAGCAGCTGATAGATATTATGAAATCAAATCACTCACTCCCATTAAAATTCAGTGACTAAAGTGCACAACATGGACAGACAAACATACAGCTTTTACTTGAAAATAACAAAAGGTATGAAATCTGCAAGAAAATTAAAAAAAAAAATCCCTGCAATGCCAATGTACATAAGACTGTTCCCAAAAAGTGGAGTTAAATGTTGCTGTGCTTACCTTTGTATGAATTTCAGGATGAGTTGTTGGCAAATTGCGCTTCAAGTTTGTTGTATTTTTACCAGCAAGTGTCACTCCACATGGTTTGCAAAGAGTCTTGTTGTCCTTAACATCAAATGTAAAATACATCCATAGATCTTCTATTTTCTTACTACCAGTGACAGTCACAGGAGCCGACATTTCCGGTATAGTTTGGAGTCGTGGACAGACGGTGGGGAGGAACTGGAAGCCTGTTGCAGTGTGCACAGTGCTCTCTGGGCGACGGTGGTCTGTAAAATTTGGAAATAAATGCAGCGCACACAGTGCTGGAGCCTGGATGGTGGTCTGAGGGATGGCCTATAGTTGACAGTGCAAAAGAGGCCTGGATGCCACTGCCAGTGGTCAGAGGAGGCCTGCACAGTTGCACTTGCACTGTTGCACAGTATGCTCTGGATGGACGGTGGGGAGGGGAGGTCTCAGGCCTGCTGTACCACAATTATTGTACTGTAAAGTACTGCACTGCACTCACACAGCCTGCTCTGCCTCTGGGCGCCTGGCGCGGCGTCAGGAGGAGTCTGGACTCAGAAGTTGGGACTCGGGAGGCCTGTATTGCACACAGTGCCGCTCTCACTCACACTCTCTGGCACTCTCGGAGTTGTCACGGTGGCACAGTGCTAGCTGGGCACGGATTGCGGAAGTGGGCAGAGCTTCGTAAAAAAAAAAACGGAAGTTGGTAAACGTCCCTCCTCGCCATTTTCGTCTCGCTGTCATTCGATAATGTAAACGGATCGAATTTTCGTTATGGTTTTCGTCAGTGGGCAAAAATGTGCTGTACTTTTCGTTTCGTTTTTGTCACTGTAAAAATGCCACTGACGAAATCTTTGACAGAAAAATGTTTTCGTTGACGAAATTAACACTGATTGCCAGTGCATTAAATTCAACAAAAATCTTTCCATTAGATTTTATGTGCATTTAAAGCAGACCTTCAGTCATTTTTTCAACTTCCCATCCATTAAATCTTCTGCCTTTGTTGTTTTAACTTTGGATAGTAAAACATTTTTTTTTTCTGCCAGTAAATTCCTTATACAGCCCACTTCCAGTTTCTTGTCTGGTCATTAGTCTAGGCTTATGACATCACGCACTGCTCTCTCTCTAATTCTTGTGAGAGTTTGCCAGGAAGGGAGAGGGATGAGTCATAAGAGGGCCAATGAAAGGTGCAGGGCTGCAACGCTGGAGGTGCGCCTCTGTGTGCCTCTGTAAATCCAGGAAGCGAACAAGCAGCAGCTTCAGCTGCCTACAGTTAAAATGGCTGCAATCAGACTTAATGGAGGGAGATTTCTGCAGGATATTTGGCAAGTACAGAATCACAGTATATATCAAACAAATAATATGCAACGTGGTTGAAGGGAAGCTTCAGAATGACAAAGATGTTTTTATTACAAATTATGTGAGCAGACTGCACTTTAACATATTTTATGCATGTTACTTACCTATAAAATCTTCCTTTGTATAAAAGCCCTATGGTTGCTGCTGGGTGCCACCATCTTGAATGTGATAGCAGCTCCAGCAGACCCAGAGATGTCACTCACTCTACAGCAGGAGTCTCCAATATTTCTAAACAAAGGTTCAGTTTGCTGTCCTTCAGACTGTGGCCAGTGGGAGTAGATAATGCACTGGCATCAGTGAAAGTAAACAATGCCTGTCTTTGATATTAGTGGAGGGGAGTAGTGCCTCATCTTTATTGTCAGTGGGAGGAATTGTGCTCTAGCACTGGTGTCAGTGTGTCAAAACCTATAAACCAGTCTGAGACAAGACAGTGCAGTTAAAATCACACCTTTAATGAAATGCCAAAAGTTCAGGGTCGTAGTCAAAAAACAGAAGCCAGAGTTTAGATGCCGGAGCGGGTAATCCGACGATCCAGGGTCAGGAAACCAGAAGTCAGCGTAGTCAGGAGCAAAAATCAGGAACAGGAATCAGATGGGAAGTAAGCAAGGCCAAGTCATACACAGGAGCACAGGAAGGAACGCACCTAGAGGTTAAAGGCCATGGAAGGGCAAGGAGGAGATGAGCTAAGCTGCTTAAATAGCAAAAAGGGTCTGGCTGTAGGCTGGACTAATGTGGCAGGTTAATGATAACCAGGTGGGTCTCTGTGATAACAAAGAGTGGCTGGTAGTTAACCAACAGCTGAGCAGCTTCTGAGTACTGAAAGAAGAGAGCTGCTCGTTAAGTAGCAGGAGCCCAGCCCTGACACAGTGTGAGGAATAGTGCCTTGTATCAGTGGAAGAAACAAGGGTCAGATAAGTGCAAGCAAAGGGCAGCATCTGGCCAACGGGTCACAGTTTGGAGACCACTGCTCTATAGTATTCTTCTTAGATCCTCCTTCAGCGGCTACTTAAAAGTTTATATAGAAAGGGGTAAAGGAGCTTGGCCAGCACACACAGTAATTAGACATTCCCAGCGGAGGAAAGACATACAAAGAGGGAGGGGTCTGTGCTAGGAAATTGACTTCCCGTAGTAGTCAAATTTTCAAAGGCACATTGCAAATAGTTGGCTACAGGGTCTCTTTAACAATTTAGACCTCAAAAAGTGTTGAGTTTTTTGATGCCTTCATTTTCCAGGCATCATCCAGGAAATTTTAAGTGTTAGGTCTCCTTAAAGTGATACTTCACTTATGGGTGAAGTCTGATGTGCCTGGTCAGCAGCTGTATACTTTTTTTATCTTGGAGACTTCAACCTTGATATTCCACCACCACAAGCCCGGCTTTACTCACACTTATCTTGGTGCCTTACAGAGACAGTGAAGATGGCAGATAGAAGCTACACAATATTCACCAAAATATATTCTGGGTGCGAGCATTATTTTTGAGATATTCTGTTTCCTTAACCCTCTCTCCCATGAGGTATTAGCAATAAATGTACAAAAGCTACTAAATTGATTGGTGCCCAACTTATTCAACCTACTGTTTTCAAGGATCCCACTCTGAGAGTTGATCTGCCTAGGAGCTACAAGAAAGTAAGTAGACTAGGGCATTCAAAAATGTACACCACTATGAGGGCAAAACCGGGTACACACTACAGTTTTTTTTTTTTTTTCATGCAACCCAGCGGAGCCTCTGTACTAACCATGCAAGGTCAGTTCAGTGATCTCCCCCTACTGAGCTGTTGTGTTCTAACAGGGGGATGCCACCCCCCGCCAGAACACTCCAATCAGCGCTCTCTGCCATTGGCTGAGAGCACTGATTGGGAGTCGGTCTGCTGCTGGTTTTCCAGCACGCATGTCTGACAGAAGCCGGCTGCGTTTTCTTTTTTAACCGGCCGTAGTTTACTGACATTCGGCCCATGTGTACAGGGCTTTATCCTACATAACTCTTGGAGGAGCAGTGCTTAGGGAAAAACAAAACCAGAAAATTGTGAGTTTGCAAGCTGTCAGAATAAAAGCTTGTAACAAATAGATGGCCCCTGCCCCCACCTATAACTGGCCTTCACAGCAAGGAGCACATGGAAGGGCAATGCATGAAAGACAAAACCAGAGAAAATTCCCAGTTCAACTCACCAACCAGTCTGCTTACCAACCAAATTAACTTGTCTAACAGTATGAGTTAAAAACAGGGGTTTAGTTAGCACACATTTGCAAACGCATGCGTAAGCTGCAAAGTCCCTTGACGGTATCCTGTATTACTTGCAGTCCTAACTCTTATAAATTTATGGGAGTCTCCACAGTGGAAGCACATGCATTCTAATGAATAGAAAAGGGGCAGGTGGGCCTGGAGGAAGCCCAATCCTCCTTAAAGGCACAGGGTCACATTGGACACCCAGCACATAGCACACTGGCAGCAAAGGTGCCCAGTGTGTCCCCTGACCAAATTTATACCAATAACAAAGAGATGGCCCCTGCCCCCACCTATAACTGGCCCTCACAGCAAGGTGCACATGTAAGGGCAATGCATGAAAGACAAAACCAGATAAATTTCCCAGCTCAACTCACCAACCAGTCTGTTTACCAACCTAATTAACCTGTCCAACAGTCTGCATTAAAAACAGGGGTTTAGTTAGCACACATTTGCAAACGCATGCGTAAGCTGCAAGGACGCTTTGCGGCACCCTGTATTACTTCTGCCATCTGTTTGTTACTGGTGTAAATTTGGCCAGGGGTCACACTGGGCACCTTTGCTGTCATTGTGCCATTGGAGCAGCCAGGTTCAACTCAATTCTACTATAAGAGTTCCTTAAGTCCATGAGTTCCAGAAATAGTTCAATATTGAGTCAGTGGCAATATACCATGTGTGCTCGATAGCAGGGGTGCCCATCCCGTGAGTAGTGAGGAATAAAGACTTTATCTCTCAGATCATGACAATGCTCTTCCCACCTGACAATTCCTGTCCCTTTCCTAGACTCCACCCCAAGCTTATATATGATCCTCCCTGGAGGAAATTAACTCATTCTCCTTCCTGGAAGGATTTTAAAGGAGCATCCAGTTTAAGGGAGGAACAAAGCAACCACTGCCTACGGGGTCTATCTGACTTGCTGCAGATTTGAATTCATACTGGG